>NC_047660.1:89112553-89484220 GCF_011762505.2 Arvicanthis niloticus | reverse complement strand
GGAACTGATATATCGACTGGTACATACCTAATGCTTTCATCATATTAATTCTTACAACAACCCAGGAAGTGATATCCTTGTTCTCATTTTTGTAGAAGAGACTCTAGACACAAGCAAGGTAACTTCTTTTGTCCCATGGCTTCTTGGTGACACTCCCATACTTCACACTCCTCTTAGTTTGAGAAGCAATAGCTAAGAGCTATAGATGTAGGCTGGGATGGACCCAATTGAAATCCTGACCATCATGCATAACTTGTGTGGTTTGAGGGAAGCTATTTAACAGTACTGTGTAGTTGCCAGAACTATAAAATATAAACATATATAGCAATAGCTCCCGTAATGGCTTTAGAATGAGTAATAGGTGTTATAGGTAGCCATACAACTCAGATACTTGTAGACAGTAGGAGCTCAGTAAATGTCAACTCCCACTGCCTGCCAAGCTCCTCTCCTGCCTCTCTACACAGTGCTGTCAGAGAGAGTGAAGAAAAAGGTCATTTCTCCACTGACAAATAACTAGCTCCAGAATTACAGGTCATCCCATGGTATTTTGTCCTTTTCCTTGAGAAGTGTCTTACATGAAGATAAGGAAAAAGCCAGGACCTTCTCCACAATGTGTGAAATTGTGTTGACTCTTCTGCCATGCACTTTCTCTGGAACAGAATTTATGAGCTTATTTTCAGTGTGTTATTATGCACACTCAATTCCTTTGAAATGCTTTCACTTTGGCCTTGAAACCTTAAGCAGAGGATCTCAGAGCATGGTCACAGAACCAACTGTATCAGAGAACCTGAGATTTTCCTGGAACAAAATGAATTCTCAAGTAATCAAAGAAGAAAAATATATACCGTGGCTCATCAGAGGTAGATGGGCATCTGGCTCCATTGTTTCTGGGTCATGGTGAACAGAAATATCACCATGGGAGGATGAAGAAAGAAGCTGCTTGCCTCAGGGGAGCTGGAAAGAAATGCAAGGGGCAGGAAGGGACCACAGACCTCCAAAGACATTGCCTCCAGTAAGTAACCTAGTTCTTCCAGCAAGGCTCTACCTCCTAATGGCTTTTTAATCTATAAATTCCTCAGCATCTTCTCATCCAATTCCCATAGCACCACCAACAGAGACCAAGCCTCCAATGCATGAGCCTTGGGGGCCATTTAATATCCAAGCATTTAATATCCATAACCCTGGGAAGCGGTGAAGGAGGAGCCCTAGTGTATGATTAGTTTGCTGGGATGACAGTCAGAAAGGGTCACTGGGGTCAGTCTCTATCCCATCCCCTAACAATGGAGTCAAAGATTCTATGTTCCTACTATTCTCTCCTTAGCCCCAACTATAGCTATCTTGGAGAGCTCCCAGGCTCTTCCCTTGAGCTAAAAGTACTTCAGGCTATAGAAACTAGAACCTCCTGTACAGAACCAGTTTTTCTTGCTGGGTGTCTTTCCAAGTTCCCTAGCCTCTGGATGCTCACATCAATGGTCTGTGTTTCAGTGCATACTTTGCCTCCAAGAAACAGAAGTCAAAGTATAACTGCCAAAAGAGATTAATTAGTCTGCTACCATGAGTGGGTGGCATGAGCTGGTTTGAAGAGAAGCTCAGAAACTGATGAGAAGAAAGCTCATAAGAAGAGGCACACACGTCACCCCAGATGTGGTTGTGGTGGACATAAGTTCAGCATGTTCTCATATTATAGGTGAAATAAGAAATCCAGATGTTGACATAAAATCCCCTACAAAACAAGGGTTACTTTGGCTGCTTTTTAAGCACAGCAGTGGGACAGACTCAGATGTAGAATGTGGCCTCTACCTTATTACCATATGTGTGTAACATACCTGAACTTGTACCCAGGGCCTTGTGCATGCTACAAAAGCACTGTACTTCCCAGAAACACTGAGCCAGAAACAGAAATTCAGGAATATTTCTTGCTACAGTCGAATGTTTTGTTGATTGTCTTATAACTTTAGATAAAGCCTTTTAGTAGTGACACTTCAACTCTCCAAGACCAGTGAATTCTGTAGATGGCACTAGTCATCTTCTCACTGAGCACTGGTTTAAAAACCCTGTCATTCCTCCAAATTATATGACAAACACTAGCACAGGGAGGGACAACATGGACTGCTGCTGTCTTTGCATTCATCCTGAGATTCCACTGCCTCCTCCAAGGACCCTCCTTGAGTAAACAGTGACATCCACTGGTAAAAACTCAGACCCTGTGCCAATATTACTAAAGAAAAGAAGGTTCGCAAGATTGCTTTGATCCAGGCAAGGGATTCTAAGTCTCTAACAAACAGCTGGAAGAAAGAAATTCAGAGCCAAGAAAAGGCAGGACACAGATGTTAATCAGGCAGGAAAGAAATGCAATCCCCAGAACATGTTGGCCTGGGTTTCAGAAAGGCAGTGGTCTACTCTCAGTATACAGCTGTCTGAAGACAGGACCAGAAGGGGGCTATGGTTTGCACCATGTGGTGTAGGTCCCTAGCCACACATGGATCGTGAGCTCCTAAAATGGGGAGCCCAGATTCCAGGGTTTGTAAATGTATGCTACACAGTGATTTAAAAATCATTTACTTGAAGCTTGGCATTGTGCCACATGCCTATAATGCTAGCACTTGGGATGCAGATATAGGATCTTAAGATTTATCTGGGATATAGAGTAGGGCCTTATCTTACAAAAACAATCACAAACAAACAAACAAACAAGAAGATTTGCGTTTTTTAAACTTTTGTATCTGTAACATACTGGAGGACTATGTCTACTGTAGTGGGTTATAGGAAGTAAACAATAAAACAATTTCTCCTGTTGTTTTTATATTTTCATTGAAAACATTAGAAAGTAAAAATACATTGTAGCTAGTGTTTCAGTTGCATTGATGTACACTTACAGTTATTTAACTCTAACATTCCTAGCCCTGAGCCTCAGAAGCTTCTGGGATACCTGTAAAGTACAGGAATATGGGGTCCGATTCAGTTGGTGAAGAAATCTAGCTAACAGAAGTGTCACAAACTGCTCTTTTCTTTGCTTCCTTTTGCTATCTTTGCCACATCTGGGCTGCCCTTGATCCTGGAATGTGATTGATCTGAGAGTCCTTCTTAAGCACCTCTCTCTCATCTGCTACTTCCCTGTGTACAAATATACAATGCCTTTACTCACTTACAGACATCACTGCACACATGCCAGGAGCACAATGCCTGTTGGATGAAGGAGATGATTTTCCTCCTGCTCAGCACTTCTCTCTGGAGTAGAGCTAGAGAAATCAATCAGATCGATCAAAGGAAATGCCAGCAGAGAATATGAGAAAAGAGATTTCATGTCCACTTTGGGTTAGATGGCATTGGAAGGCCTCTATGAGACAGCTCAATTGAAGTCTGGGTAACACCAGGTAAGAGAACATGAGCTAAGGCTCTCAGGTCAGGTGAACCAGCCAACAAAAGCCAATAACAGTAAAATAGCAGGTACATTTGAGGAGACAAAAGGTACCATGGAGACTGATGCATGGGAAAGTCAACCAGGATCAAGGAATAGGCGGAGAGATGAAGCTTCCCTGGGAATACACATATGAAGGGAATGCTATGGTTTGAATGAGTACCTCTCCCCAGAGTTTGGATACTAAAATTTTTACCCTCCAGGTGGTGCTATGCAAAGGTGGACTCTGAGGTGAGTCATCAAGGTAAAGTCTTCATGAATGATATTAGTACACATGGAACATCAAAAGGAATCCCACTGATCTCCCTGACTTTCTCCTGCACCTGATAAGACAAGAAGTTGGCAATCTGCAGCATGGAAAAATGTATCAAGCAGAACCAATGAGGCTAGCTTTCTCATGACAGACAGAACAATTTAAAAGAGCAAATGGTTCCTTTTGCTTTTAGTGTCAAAAGTTTTCCTTTGTCAGGTGAGGAATGCACTGCAGAGAATAAAAGCTCACATCATGCTGAACAGAGTATAGAGAAGAGCCAGAAAGAAGGCAGAGCAAATGAGATGCCACACGTGATCCACCTGCTCTACCAAGCCCCAGGTTCCAGCACTGTCTAAAAAGGTATTCAAGAGTTGGATTCACCAATGGGTTAAACTGCTGATTAGGTCAGAGCCCTCATGATCTACTTCTGCAAATGTCCCCCACAGACACTCCCTATGCTGAGATTTACTAAGCATCTAGATATTTCTCAATCTAATTATATCTACAGACGATATCAAACATCACACTGACCATGTTAGCACCTCCATTTCAGACTTCCAACCTCAAAGATATCAGAAATAACTACTTTGTTTTAAAGTCATGCAGCCTATAGAGTTTTGTTACAAGTGACTCATGCAGATTTAGACATCGGAAGTCAAGTGTTCCCTCCTTAAACCATGTAACAAAAGAAGAGACAAGGAAATTCTAGGCTAGAACATTCAAGAATATCTAGAATATTCTGTTCTATGTTCTAGAATAGAATATTCTCAAAGGAAGACCAAAGTTACTACAACAGAAGAAAGTATACTAGTTATTAAAAGGGGGGAGGGGTTATGTACAAAACAAGCACTGAAGTCTAAGATAAAACAGAGACATAGGACAAAGTGCATCATGCTACACTCAATGCTTCGAAAGGAAAAGTTGGTTGTTTGTTTTGTTTTGTTTCTGTGGTTGTTTGTGATACTTGACCCCAAAGCTTTCAATATACTAGGCAAGTACTTCCAGTGAGTTGTATCTTCAGTCAGTGTAAGTATTCTTATATGAGAAGTATTCTTAGAAGTAAGTAGTAGAGCAATTACCCAGCATGCCTAGGAGTCTAGATTCAACCCATAACACTAAAAAATTAAATAAGTCGAAGTGTGTAGTAATACGTTTTTATCAATTTGATACAAGTTAGGGTCATTTGGGAAGACAGAACACCAACTGAGGAAATGTCCCTATTAGATTGGCCTGATTAATGATTGGTGTAGGAGGGTCCAGATCATTGTGGGCTGTGCATCCTCTGGGCAAGTGGTCCTATGTTGTATAGGAAGACAGGCTCAGCAAGTCATAAAATCAAGCTACTAAGTAGTGTTCTGCTATGGCTTCTGCTTCAATTCCTGCCTCAGAGTTCCTGCCTCAAGGTTCCTGTGCTGTCTTTCCTTCATAGACAAATGTAAGTTGAAATAAACTTTTTCCTCCCCAGGTTGCTTTTATCATAGAGTTTGCCACACCAATAGAAATCTAAAACAAAACATTTTTTTGAGGAAGTGCATTTATCATTTTTATCTGAAATTCATATACTACCATTCATGTGCTGAATAATAAGTGGTCATTTGGGGAGGAAATATAAGAAAATGTAATTCTAAGAACAATATCAAGCTTTTCACTGTATACCTTATCTGTGATGACTTTTCAAAAGATAAATATATTCTAAAGTACATGGGATTGATAGGGCAGTAAAAATACTGTGTATGATACTATGATTATGAAGATTTCTCATTACACATTTATCCATACCATATAACATACAGAATTATGAGTGCACCCTCACAGAAGCCATGGGCTCTGGTGATGCTGATGTATTGATGGTTTACCGGCTGTAACAAACGCACCATTCTGGTCAATGTAACTGATCATTAAGGAAATTGTGCATGAGTAAAAAAGTACATAGGCAATCTGTAACTTCTGTGCATTTTTCTATGAACCTGAAATCATCAGGGAAATATCTTAAACAATTAATGATATCCCCCTCAAATAATAAAAACTAAGTTTATAAAAGAAATCTACAAAGAGTGCCATTTGTGCTTGCCATTTCAGTAGCTGGGCTGATCTATTTCTGGACATCTTTGTGGTTTAGGCCCTCATATCCATCAGTTTTTACTCAAATACTAACTCATTAAGAAGGCCTTTATCATTGTTCTGTATAAGACAGCACTGTGTCACTATTTTGCCTGGCTTAATTTTCTACATCTCACAATTCAGAATATATTTTGTCTAGTAATATATACATCTGTGTGCACGTTTTACTCACAGGAAATTCTCAGAGCCCTGTATCTTGTTTTTAATACCTATGACTCAGCAGATATTCTGTAGATTTCTGTTAAATAATCACAAGCAACATTGTTTGGGTATAATATAGAAAGAAAAAGGATTGCGGAAAATCAACAGCGTAAAGGGGAAAAGTGGTTAGAAGATTGTTCCAAGAGAAAAAAAAAACGGTGTGCAATATGTCTACAGAAATAGGAAGCCACATTTTGGAGTAAGAAAGGGAACTTAGTAATAAACAATGAGAAGGCCTGGAAGAGGCTGTTTGGGGACAGCTGTTGGGATATATGGTAACAACATTTACTGAACCAGAGAATTCTAAGAGATGATAGGTTCTATTATTTTTTTTAATTTTAAAAACTAAAAAAGTCTTCCGATTGTTTTAAATAAATAGACCTTGAGATACTTTTTATGAAGCCAAAGAAAACTATCTAGAAGGCATTTCTATTGTGAAAGATTTATACATGAAGGTCTATGAAGTTGTGGATTTACTATAAAAAATGAATCCTGGGTGGGCATGGAGCAGGGAAATATACGACACAAAATTGCCAAAGTTACTGGTTACTAAAACTAAAATAAGTGTTGGTGTTTCATTAAATTATGCTCCTGGCTTTCAGTGTTTAAAATTGTTCATACAGAAAGATGTTCTGCCAGATGGATATCATACATTTTGGATGCAGAATACTGGAAAAACAACCTGTAACTCAGCTGGAATCTCATGTTCTTGGGGCTAGAAGATACTATGCAGTCTGCTAAGAAAAAGAAGACATCAGTGGTCCCAATCAGCTATGGACCCTGTATGCCACAATAAAAAAATTGCCAGGTATTATATATCTAATAGTTCATTTGTGGCATGACCATATTGTGGTTAATAAATCACATTCTGATTGGATTTGAGACCTACCACACAAGAGAAAAATTACATGCCTGGTATATAAACCTAGACAAAAGCTGGGGAGGTCACAGGCACTAGGTTGAAATCTACGACTGTTTTTTATAGGTTGGTTAGTTGATTGGTTGGTTGGTTGGTTGGTTGGTTGACGGTTTGGCTGCTTGCTTGTTTGTTTTCTTGCTTGCTTGCTTGCTTGCTTGCTTGCTTGTTGTTGCTGTTGTTATTGTTGTTGTTGTTAAATGGACAGAAAGCCAAAAAACAGAACAAAGAAAGTGTTCTAACTTGGCAAGATAGCTCAGCAAGCAAGTGCATTTGCCATGGTTCCTGACGACCTGAGTTCATTCTCCCCAGTCTACATGGTAGAAGGAGGAAACCAATCTCCACAAGTTGTAGTTTGATTTCTACACATGTTCTGTGTACTTCTGGGTATACAAGTACATATATGCACACACAAGAAAATAAATAAGTATAAAAATACACTTTAAAAGACTATGTTCAATACATTTTGCATTGTGGCACACGTGTACAACAGACACACACACACACAAATGGTGGAAAGGTTCCAGCTAGAGGCATAAATTTGAATGCCATATATTCAAAACTGTCAGTAGAACCACAGGCCTAAACAAAATCCACCAGGCAAAAAAGGATAGAATAAGAATCAGAAGCGACATCACACCCCATCTTGTTGAAATCTGTCATTCTGTGGCTGAGTAGAATGGCAAGCAAGTCAGGAAAAGAGAGCAGATGGCGTGGCCAAAGAAGAGTAGAAGTTGGAAAGAGGACTAGGCTCCACAGATGGGTTCAAATCACGCTGCATGAGAAGGAAGGTCTTTGTGCTCTTTGTAGCCAGACAGGATGTATTTCTTACATTTCTGAAGGCATGCCAAGTGAAAGGTAACTGGATAATGTGTTTATCTTTGCAGTTAGGGCATGGGTCACCCTAAAGTGGATTTCCCATCTGGTGAGTTTTATAAAACTTAATGACTTTTCATGAAGAAAAGTTATGGACATCCATGAAGAGTGTACTTATTAAGAAATGTTCCTGGCATGAGGCATTATATCAAGTATTGAAGAAATATAGAATTCTGCTGGGGAGACAAGGAAGGAGCACTTATTTATAAGTGGAGCATACCATGAGCTAGAGTTAAAAAAAAAAATAGTGCAGCATTCAGGAAACTGAGGCAAGAGGATCAGCAGTTTGAAGCCAGTTTGTAATGCTGAGTAAAAGCCTGCCTTACCACCCTTGTGCCCACTGAAAGGCGAACATAGAGGAAACTCTTATGAATGTGAAAGGCTGAGGGACTGCTCCTTCTAAGCCTCTTGGGCTACAAATGAGAGTCTTCCTTATGTTATCACTGCCCTAGAAAATCCTTTCTTCTCTACTAATTTTAATTTATTTTCCTTTGTACAAACTCTGCCCATGAGATTGGACAATGATCAGTGAGTTAATAATGGGTAGCTGACAGGAGTAACTCCCATGGCCAGCTCAGGCCAGCCTCCTACACCAGTGTGTACTGCCCTTCCCTGTGTCTTCTCCTCCACTCTGCACAGAGTGAAGGTGACTTAGCAGCCAACATACCTCTGGGCACGCATACTGCTTCCCCTCTTCCTAATAGAGTTACCTAAAATAATAAGATAGCATCTCTCTGTGTGTCACTGTGAGTACAAAGGAGAAATAGCTCTTATGAGACTTCAAGGAACCAATCTGGGAAAAGCATCTCGGATTAGAACTACTGAGTGCCTATTAGCTCTTACTGTTCTTCATGAATTCTGAATTCCATCCCCACCAAATCCACACTTCCAGTTCCATGCCTCCATAACCTGTAGATTTCTCTCTGAAACTTCCAATGCCTTTCTGGTGCTCTACATGGTTACCTGGAAGACACCCATGGGCCTTTAAATTTTCAGCTCCTTACAAACCCAGACCGGTCAACATAATGCCCCTCTGAATTTTGAGTTTATTTTTCTCTAGCCTAGAAACTGAGACCAGAAATGAATGAGTCTCTCATCTTTTTATATTCATAACCAGTATGGTCTACCAAGAGAGACTTGAACACTGAGCTTGAAATTATGTAAGCTAGCTAAGATAGGTTGGATATAAAATGTCCTCATAGGTTTATGAGTTGAAAATTTGGTCCTCAGTTAATGCACTTGTTTAGGTTTTAGAAATTTTATGGGGTGTGGTCTAGAAGGAGAAAGTGAGTCCCAGAGGACAAGAATTTGAAGTTTAGGCCTTGTGATAGCATTCATGGTTGTGAACTTGACTACATCTGGAATTAACAGAAACCCAAGCCTGATTTCCCTAGCCTTGTTTGCAAGTTCACTCCTTCACTGGCATTAGAGCCTACTTCTTCAGGATTCCAGTATAGACCATCTGAGATATTCAGCCTAGTGAACTGAGCAACATCTATATTCTTGAACTTTCCATTTGCAGCCAACCATTATTGGATTAACTGGACTGCAGCTTGTAAGTCATTCTAGTAAATTAGATAGATAGATAGATAGATAGATAGATAGATAGATAGATAGATAGATAGATAGATACAGAGACACAGAGAGGTAGAGAGATAGGGAGATAGAGAGATAAAGAGATAGAGAGATAAAGATAGACAATCACTCTATAAGTTCTGGTACTCTACAGAACCTTGATTAATACAAACCTGGTTCCTACATCCTTTTTTATTCACTGTTTCCTATCTACCATATGGAAACAGCCTCCTACTTCTCCTCCTTTTTCTCCTCTTCTGCTCCTTCTCCTCCTTCTCCTTTACATGTTTCTGCTTTGAAGATGTTCTATCTTACTATAGCACCAGACTCAGCATAGCCAAATACCATGGATTAAAACCTCTGAAATCCTTAACTAAAACAAATCTTTCCCTACAGGCTTATTTGTGGTATGTTGTCATAGTGATATAAATTTAACTACCATGCTGGCCTTGGAGGGCAGCCTCTTCATCACTTAAAGGAGTGGTGTTTCCAAAGGCAGCTTGCTCTATACTTTGGATTTTGGTTGAAGAGCTGAAAACAGTATTGGAATGATGAAGACAGCCAAAGAAAGAGAGTGTAGAAATTCTACAACTTCTGAATTTTGTAGAGGCAAATCCTTCCCTGCACATAGCCCTCCCCTCACAAGACTGTGTGCTCCTCTCTGTCTGTCATCCTGTCTTCATCATCTGTTGCTAAGAGTCCAGCCCTCCACCTGGCTGTTAAGGCACTGAATCCTAGAATTTTCCTTCTGTCTCTTTCAATAAGTGCAGGTGCAGCTTCCTTTAATGGGCTGTCAATGGGCAGTAAGAACCTGGACTGAACAATTAAATGAAACAAATGCTTGGCCATGTCTGCTAACAACTGTGAGGACAGCAAAGCCTTGTGGCCTGAGAAGGTACAATTCTAGAATCTGTACAGTCAGAGCACAACCCATTCCTCTTCTACACAGCGTCCTTCTGGGCCTTTGGCATCTTTCTCTTAAACTGGGACGTTGCACATGAGGGTAGAATGGAATGCTGGAAGGCAATAAAACCTGCTCTCTAGGGAATTAATTAACCTGTAAATGTTTGCTGCAACTGACGGAAAAATCCTTTCTACCTGACATCCAGATCCCTTCCACATCTGAGACCTTTTCCTCTCTCTGCTTTCAACAGAGCATCTCAAACTTAGCCTTGGTGAGGCCGGATCCTGTGTAATCCAGGGTTGGTGTTAGCAAATTCCTACAGGCTTGTTCATGAAGAGACACAGGCAGAAGCAGAGTGTACTCCCAGATTCCTCAGAACATGGGGAATAAGGGTTCCTGCTACCTAAAACTCACATTGGAAGAATATATATATATATTCCTCAGGTCTCAGAACCGCAAATATATTGGACAATAGGGAATAATAGCATCTCATTATGCAGTCCAGACTAATCTTGAACTTGTGACCCTGCTCCGTTAGCCTCCCAGTATTGGGATCATAAGCATGTGTCATTTAGATAAGTGAAGAAGGTACTGCTTTTATGGTCTGTTCAAAAAAAATTACTTCAATATTTGAGTAAACAGAAAATACCCAGGGATGCTGAGATTCTCCAGTGCCCTTAAATGCTGTTGACAAGATGTAGAACCACCTGCTGAACTACAGCCACTGAATTTTCACCTCCACATCATCTTGTAATGGATGCAAAATGGAAGCAGATCCAGACTTGCTTAGATGAGCTGAAGACTGACAAGGCAGAACCTTGGGGTATTATGGTCTCTCTGAGCTTTATTACATGTGACACCAGTTCATCTTCTACATGCTGGGAGAATTGTGGAAACTGTGCTTTTTGTCATGGAGCCAGTGACAGTTACACCTAGGAGAAGCTGTCACATTTTGGGCTGAAAAATCTATCTTCAGGTAGTGATGGGCATGCCAAGATATGCTGAGACACAGTCAGGACCACTTTGTAAGAGTTCCAAGGACCTTGGTTGTATGTGGCAAGCAACCCACCAACAGCTGCACAAGAGATATTGAAGGCCCTCAGCTAGCCACTTCTTAGTGGACCACCTCCAGGACTGAACTGGTTTTAAATCCAGAATCTTTCTACCAAGCAGGCAATCTTTATTAAATTATGTAAACTGTCTGGGCTGTATTTATTCTTCTATAAGAGAGAAACAGGATAAAACCCTATCTCATTGTTTCAATAGCTGACCCTTGACCTCTCCTATCAGCTTAGAGTCAGTGAACCCCTCAGATCTGTAGCGGTTTGATTCTACCAAGCAAAACATTACATTTTCCACTAAAATCTCTGTCTTTTCTCTTTATCCAAGCCAATGATAATATTAAGAATGTAACACATTGCCTAGGGTAAGAAATGGGAACAAGTGAATTTTTAGGGTACTGCAACTATCCCAAGCTGTTACATTTATTAGCAAGCAGTAACATTTGAGTACATTTTTGTTCATTTTCCATTTAATTGCATATATGGTGAACATGTGGGAGTTCATGTTTGCATTTGTAAAAGCACACGTGTGTGAGTAGGCATGTATGCTCCTGTATGTGGAGGTCTGTGACTAATGTCATGTTTCATCCTCAATTACTCTTCTACTTTATTTGTGGAGGCAGAGTCTCTCAGTCAAACTTAGCGCTTGTCCCTACCACTACAGCTAGTCCCAATATCCAGCTTGTTCTAGAGATCCCCTATCTGCCTTTGGAGGTTAGACTTACAGGTAGTCTTCCACACCAACCTGGCATTTTACAAGTATTCTGGGGATCTTACACTTATGCAGCAAGTGAGTAAGCCACTGAGCCATCTCTAGAGTCTGTGCTCAAGTTCTTAAAAAGTTTCCCCAACTCAGTCCTTCTTAACCTTCATTTTTTTAGCTATAAAATGAGAAGGATGTGGTGAAACCTACTTTCAGAGATAGGCTGGGCTACTAAGTGAGCTGATGCAAACTCCTGACTTCACCATGCTGGGTAAAAAGGATTTCTTATGCCTAATGAAAATTCTGCCTTTATTTATTTATTTATTCTTTTTTTGCAAACAAAACAAAAAAACAACCTGGGGCTTATGGTATTTAGGTAACCTGGAATTATTGCGAAGCAAAATAAAACTAGAAATGTATTCCACATAACCAGTCCCCAGAGACTCAGCTTGGTAGCACCAGTGGGCTACCCACAGGGTAGCTTTCTAGAGAATGTGTTGGCTCTTTTTTTAAGTTTATCTTTTTATGTGTATGTGTGCTTTGCCTGCATGTCTATCTGTTCACCACATGCATCCCTGATGCTCAAGGAAGCTAGAAGATGATATTAAACCCCACAGAACTAGAGTTACAGATGGTTGGGAGCTACCATGTAGGTGCTTGGAACTGAACCCAGATCCTCTGCAAGAGCAACTAGAACTCTTAAGCGCTGAACCACCTCTCCAGCCCCTGGATACTGTTCCATTCTGTTTCATCCATAGTTCCAACTTTTATGGCTCAATCCCTGCTTTCTTATAAAACCAGGTAAAAGAAAACAAAAGAGGCATCAGGCAAGAAGTAACAGAAATAGATGTGCTAAGAGTTAAACACTACCCCAGGCTCTTCATTTTCAAAATTCAGAGCCTATTTGACAAAGATGAATCATTTGAGGCAGCCCCTACCTAAAGCTCCAAGTTTTTTGATCCACATTGACAACATGGCCCAACAAATAGAAAATATGTTTTGCTTTACATCGAAATACCATTGTGTTCTCTCTCTCTCTCTCTCTCTCTCTCTCTCTCTCTCTCTCTCTCTCTCTTTCTCTCTCTCTCTCATATTTTGCTCTCACTCTTGCTCAGCTAAGATGAAGGCTAAGAACAGACACCCTCTGCAAGCTTCTCTGGATAAGATGAAGCCTATCAAGATTCTCTGTCTCCAAGTACCATTGAGTCTGAACTACAGACAATCACTGCAACGCTATCCTAACTGCTTCAGTGTGAAAAGAATAAAGGATGCTCTTAGCAAGAGTTTGGAGGAGGGAAGGGAGCCAAAACAAGGCAGAAGCTTCCCATCAGAGATCAGCAGCTCAAAGTGGGATTCTGAGAGATTAAACAAACAGTGCTTCTGCATGCAAAGCAGCCCAAGACAGCATGATGGATGGGGGCTGAATATATTCCAGCCTTGAAATTCTTCCTGCTCTTTCTCATTGGAGGATCTGAGCCAGCTCAGAGCTGGTCTCTCTGTGTGATGAGTGAAGGCTGCAGCCACCCTTCCCTTCTCAGAACCAAGTGTCTGGTCAGTCATGGGCAGCACTTATTAGATTTGGCAGATTCTAGAAAGCTGAGGGAGAGACACAAGCTCTCTCCAGAGTTTGAACTTAGCCTACTCATTGCCAAACTTGCTTTCCCAGTAGGATCTCCTAGGGAAGCTTTTAAGCACCCCAACACCCAGCTGTCTTCTGGGTCAAAGAAGCCACAGTCTACCCAGTAGGGCATATGTACCTGGGGTTTGAAAACTCTCTGGGTGATTAGCATGTGCAAGCAAATTTGAAAATCCCTGTTTTGGAGCCATGCTTCTTGGCAGGGGTTGATTTTTCTCCCCCTAGGAAACATTTGGCAATATTGGAGGATATTTTTGTTGTTAGAAGAGGGATGGTGCTACTGACATCTAGTGGGAAGAAGCCAGGAAAGCTAAGCATCCCTACAACAAAGAACTAACTGGCTAAAACTGGGTTGTACAGGTAGAGAAACTTGACTTAGACACTTGCTATCCATAGCATCAGACTGTTCAAATCTCAGAGCCTCAGGCTCTTCCCCCAGAATCACTGGATCCAAATCTGCATCTTCCCAAGTTTCCAAGATGATCATTAAACACATTTAAAAAGTTCAGGTTCTTCAAAGGCTTCATTGTATGAAGGAAGGTGCCACCCATCTTAACTGAAAATGAATTCTTGACAGCAACCTTTTTTGTTTGTTTGTTTGTTTGTTTGTTTCACGTCAGCATTCACTCCTAAAGAGTGCAGAGGAACAAGTCTGAGATTTCAGAATTAGCAGACTTGGGTTCCAGCACTAGTCAGGACTACTTAAATAGCTTTGCTTGGTCTCATCCGTCTAATCTGCAAGTGGGAAGATATATAAAGACAAACTGCAACATGACAGATAATGCCTCAGCAGTATGAGCTGGCATCTGAGCTTCCCTAACTTGCTAGAGTTTTCTTTTGAGCAATTCATTTTCCCTATTTAAATACTGATTTTTCTCATCTGGAAAAAGCAATGCATATTTATGTGTGCTCATGGAGAAAACCGCTCAGGTGTTGAAGTTTGAGGTACTTGCATGGGATAGACAATGCAGAAGAGGCACTGGCCTGGCTCCTAATATATGGCAGAGGAAAGGTTTCATTATTCAAATTGTACACAAAATACCATAAGTTCTATCCCTATATTAATCTGCCAGGGCATATGTTCATAGTCATAGACGCCCCTTCATCCATTCCAAGGCCAACACATAGGGTGATGTCATCTGTTATTCGGTCTTGTCACTTCTGTTTAGACTGCAGCTTCAGAATAGATTTCTAGTCTTGCCTTCCCCTGCAATTCCAAAAAGATTCTCAACAAGTGAGTCCTACTAGTGATTCAGAATTCACAGACACACAACTGGTGTCAGGGGGAGCTAGAACTCATACCTGACCCTTTCCAACCCAAAATCAAACTGGTATTGTGTTTCTATACCACATCTCCTAGGACAGCTGTTTCTACTCACATCATCACACACACACACACACACACGATAGAGTGACAGAAAAGGGAGGAAGAACATAGTAACTAATCATCTGAGATTTCTGGAGGAATGACCATTCACCTTGTTTCTTAACTAGTTTATAAACGACCTTAAAGCAAAAGCCATGCATTTCTCTTGCTACCTGTTCTTTGGGATCCTTAATACATGGCTGAGCTCACAACAAAAGCTCAACAAGTTTACTATCTAAGTGACTGACTGGTGAGCCTCTTGATTGATTAGGTCCTGGCTGACTGGAGAAGTGCAAGCTATGCACTAGTATGCACAATGCAATTGTCCAATCTCCTGTGCCTGGAAATATCCATGGCTTCTTAAAGAGTTTACTACAATCTGGATAGATATTTGATGTTCTCATTCTGTCTACCTGCCCCAGAAATTTCCAGAAATCAAATAAAACACTTATTGAAGGCTTATAGTAAAGGCTTACTTTCATTCTTACCAATGCAGAAATAGCCAGGCATATTTTGAAACAAAAATCACACTGAGCCTAGAAAGGGGAGAGGAGGAGTGAGAAACATAGTACCTGGGACAAAGGGGCCAGGAGGAACATCCTCTAGGACAGAGAGGAGTACACAGTAGTCGAGCAGAATTCCCTCCCTGTCAGACAGTAGGATTGGCTAAGACCTGGATCCAGGCCCTGTGAAAACTAAAATGAGCACTGACAGGGGCATGAAAGCCACACCAGATAAGTCAGAAAAAGAAAAATGGCTCCAGACAGCAACACCATTGTGTCCAAATGCCATGGCTAGAACCCAAATCCCTGGAGCAGAAGTGTGGGCAGGCTTCCGTTCCGCTGATAAAGCATGGACTGGAGCCAGTGGAACGGAAGGCGGGGATCTCTCAGTTCTACTTTTTGCAACAAAGAGACTAAGCAACTGTTGTGTGTGAACCAAGACGCAACCACCACAAAGGGAAACATAAGGGAGCATTGATTTCACTTTAGGTGGAGGAATGCATTCAATGCCGGTATCTCTGTTTTGGTTTTTTTGTTTTTTGTTTTTTGTTTTTTGTTTTTTGTTTTTTTTAAGAAAATAAAAAGACAAGTCCTCCACCTCAAGCAGGCCAGGGTCTAAGAAAATAAATCTTCCATTGCAATATGCAATGAAGGTCTTCTGGGCATTCACTATGGCTGGATCTGTAATTTTTCTGAGTATTCAAGGAGCTGTTGTCTCACCACGACAAAATGAAACCCTAGATCTTGTACAACATGGAGAAATCAGCTTAGAGACCTGAGTATAAAACAAAAGGAGGCTAAGAAGAGAAATAAAAAAAAAAAAAGAAAAGAAAAAAAAAGAAGGAAAACTGAACCCAGGATCATGGCAAGAGAGGGCTCCAGTGCCTAAAAAGTAGATGAGAAACCAGGGTTGGGAGAAAAAGGCCCTTCTCTTTAGGGAGATATCTTAGTTGCTTTGAATGTTGCAATGGTAAAAATACCCTAACAAAAGCAACTTAAGAGAGAAAGGGATTCTTTGTCTAACGGCTCCAGGTCACAATCTATTGCCAAGGAAGCCACAGACTGAAGACAGTTGTCACATAAAATCCACAACCACGAAACAGAGAGTGACAAAAACGTTCAAACTGTAGGAAGCCGCTGTTAACGGTGGTATAATCTGCCATTCCAAGATGGCGTGGACATCGTGTCATCTCCACTTGTAAACAATTAACTGCGCAGCTGCAAAGGCAGAAAGCCCGCCAAAGTCACTGGCCAATCTCGAGGCGTAATATTGGGTGGTGAGCGAACAGCCAATCAGAAGTGAATACGTCACTCTAGGGTGTATTTAAGCGGGGCCTCTTCCTGTCTTCAGCCCTTCCGCGTCCTTCCGCGTTTTCCACATTTGCTGTTACAGAGTAAAGCCTCGTTTTGCAGTAACTACCCGAATTCTGCCTCTCGTGTTTCTCTCCCACGGGTGAGGGGGGACACAGGAGGTGCGCGCGACAGCAAACGCACAGTTCACCCTCTCCATCTCACACAGTCAGGATGTCCTGTTGAACGAACAGTCTAAATACAGTTGAGGTGAGTCCTCCCACATCAGTAAACTTAATCAAAACAGTCCCGAGCAGGCAATCCCAGAAGCCCCTGTTAGTCATGTCCGTCTGATAACAGAGCATCACAGGAGATTTTGTTCAAAATGGGAAAGGTTATCCTTTCCTAGGAGACTCAGTCTATGCTAGTGATACCAAAGCTATCTTTCCATTTCTAAAAGACTTTGAGTAGTTTCACGTCTGCCCAGGGAGTGCTTATGTAGGCACATAGGTGTTCATGGGCCCAAACACGAAAAACAGCCCAGATCACATTATACAAATCTTGTGATAACATGCTTTTTCTTCTACTTATAAGACTATTTAAGACCTCTATTTCTCTGTCATCTAAAAGCTAAGGTTTAGGGTTTTCCCCCCAGTGTTAGAGATTGAACCCAAGGCCTTATATATACTCAAATATAGATCACTCCCCCTCAATTCCCATTAACACAGAGAGGCAGTGCAATGAGATAAAAAACCTCACTTTAAATGGAGAGGGAAACTGATTGAAAGAAATAAAAGGGGAAAAAAGGCACTGTAAAAGATGTTTGAATTTATATACATAAACAAATGTTCCTCAAACTCAAGTTTTGTGATGAATCTAAATAGTATTCAGTAATGCAATCAAAGGATCCATCTTCCCACACAACTTTACAAAGAAAATGTTTTTCACAAAGGGAATAAAATATTGTCTTTGGCTGATAGACAAAAAGAACATAGTGGGTGTTTTGGTAAACATTTCCACATTCGTGTGTGTGTGTGTGTGTGTGTGTGTGTGTGTGTGTGTATGTCTGTGTGTCTGTGTCTGTGTGTGTCTGTGTCTGTGTGTGTGTATGTCTGTGTGTCTGTGTGTCTGTGTGTCTGTGTCTGTGTGTCTGTGTGTGTGGATACCATCATGTGCATGTGGAGAGCAGAGGAAAACTTGAAGAAATCAGTTCTCTCTTTCAACCACATAGATTTCAGGATCAAACTCAGGTCTTCAGGCTTGGCAGCAGGTATATTACCCACTGAACCATATCTACAACCCAAAAAGAACATTTTCTTTTTACCACCTATCCAGTACTGTATATAATTTATCTTACTCAGCACTAGGAACAGCCCAACCAGATAGTTTTATCTCTCACTGACTGATAACAAAATATATATTTAGAAAGGTATAAAAAAATGTTCTCTAGTAGCAAGTCAGAAATTTCATCAAACACTTGCAATGTAGCAACTGGATACCGACTTCCCTCCTCTCCCTCGAACAATCACATAGTTGTGGAGGAGTGAGGCATCTCCCTTAAACATCATTCTAAAGGGAGACAGCTTCTTGGTCAATTCACCAAGTGACCAATTAGCATCTTCCCTTCTGTAGGCAGCCCTGGTTCCTAAAAGGGAGGGAAAAGCTGCACTTCCTCTCAGAGCACATTGATATTCATCCCAGTTCCTTCCTTCTCCATTCCAGCAGCACATAAATTACTAGCTCTGTTGTCAAATGCTGCATGTAATTGTGTTCAGCAAAACATCCCCAGGGAAAAAGAAAAGTCAGCCAGTCTGCAATGGACCAAGACAGGCCAGGGGCTCAGCAAAGAGGGCCGAGGTCTGGTGTCCACCCTCTCCTCCCACCTCCTTTGCAAACTCAGGCAAGCCAGGGCCTGTCAGGAACCACAAACAACATCAGAGTGTGAGTTGGGGAACAATTCTAATTAAAAACCAGTGAATCCTGTGCTTGTCAAACCATGCAAAGCTATACAAGGAAAAAGAGACTCATGCACATTTAGATTACTAAAAACCTGTTTTAATAAATCAGTAGAAATAAATACCATGTAGATAATTACAACGAGCCAGATCATGTAATAATTATCTAATTTAATCCCCACTGCAGCCTTTGGGGGATGTCAAAGCCTGAACTCAAAACTGCCTGCTATCAGACATGTTCAAGTCAGCCCAGCTGATAAATACTGAGCTGAAGATGCTTTTCTAGACCCAGTCCACAGACATCATCCAAAAGAACCAACCTTGAGTCTCTGTGTTATAGCCCTCACCCTCTGCTCACTGGTCTAGCTGACTGGCCCAAGTAGGGATCCACCCACAGCAAGGTAACTCTTTGAAAACTTCTGCAAATTAATACATGCAAAGTGCCTCACATTATTTCCCATTTAAAAACATTGTTCTGTGTGTAAAGTGGAAAGGCCAGAGGCTGAGGAGACCCTCAATGGATAAAATGTTCTTAGCACAAGCATGCAGAATGAACCTGAGAGACCTGCCACC
The DNA here is from genome assembly GCF_011762505.2 of Arvicanthis niloticus. NCBI lineage: Eukaryota > Metazoa > Chordata > Mammalia > Rodentia > Muridae > Arvicanthis > Arvicanthis niloticus. The sequence goes on along the minus strand of NC_047660.1, from coordinate 89,464,869 downwards.
CCTGATTTTAAAAGCTAGGTGAGCATGGCAGCCTGTTTGTCATCTCAACACTAAGGAAGAGATAGAGGATGTCCCAAACAAGCTCAGGATAGACAAGCCAAACCTGAACACACTAGATTCAGGGACAGACCCTGCCTCCTGAGATACAGCAAGAGGCAACTAAAAAAAAAACAAAAAAAAAAAAACAAATGTCAAACTCTGACCTTCATGTGGACATACGTACACATGATCACATACACATGAACATGAATATATGTGTGCATAGCATGTATATATGAATTTATAAGCATCATTAAATGTTATGAATATTTAGAAAACTATTACCTAATAGTTTTTTAAAACTCATTTTTGAATCCTGTAGCCAGATGAAATAACATAAGTCTGTAGTCCTAATTCTTGCAGAATGTGGGTCAGTTTACTACCAGCCTAGACAATATAATTTTTTTTCAACTTCAAGAAATGCTGGAAAAGCACTGTAGCATCCGAAGACCTGAGTTTCTCCTCATTATCTAGCTGTATCCTCTCCTGCTCTATCTTGCTACACTGCCTGCTCTATCTTTCTCTTCTTTTGTTTATTTACTGTTTTGGTGGTTTTGTTGTTGTTGTTGTTGTTGTTGCTGCTGCTGCTGCTGCTGTTTGTGAGTTTTATTGTTTTTCTTGTTGTTGTTGCTATTGTTTTTCTTGAGACAGGGTTTTCTCCTATATCCCTCGCTGTCATGGAACTTGCCAAGTAGACTAGATTGGACTTGAATTCTCAGACATCTACTTGCTTCTACCTCCTGAGTGTTGGCTCTAAAAGTGTGAACCACCATACCTAGCTATCCTTCTGTCTTGTCCTCCTAAAATTGTGTCTTCCATTTGCAAAGTCATAATGATGGCTCAAATGGCTTCCAGCATGTTTATCGTGACCCCTGAGAGCCAAACAACAGGAATACAGAAGCAAAGGAGGTCTTGTGAGATAGATCTCCTGTATTGTATGAATTTTTTTAAATAAAATAGAAGCATTTCTAAATTGTCTAACCATCATCTTCAGCTCAGCATGTAGCCACAGATACCAATATGCTCAATTTAGATGCAAACGAGGCTGGCAACCTTGTCTGTGTTAAACACGCTGTCACCCTGATCTGTCCCAGAACAATATCTATATAAGGATATAGTCCAATATATAAAAATATAGTTGGATGGCCTGTGCTGATTGCCACCACTCTGTATTTGGGTCCTATGAAACACTGCTTTATTCAGTAGATCCCACAATAACCTGAGGAAGGGTGTCAGTTTATTTACTTTATGGTTTAGGAAGTGAGGACACACAAAATCTAAGCCACTTACTCAAGTTCAAATACTGAGATGTCAACCGATAAGGTAGATAGCTTATGAATAACATTTGTCATGACATCAAACCCTTTAAGTTTCCACTTGACAAAAGTGTCACATATGACATGTTAATCTTTCTTGAACTTGAAAGCAACTATTTACTCAGACTTTGTATCACTAATCCCCCTTTCTGGCTTCACGGTCCAGGGTTCTAACCACTGTGTGATAATTTTATACCTCCTTGTGGTAGTTACATTTACCAAATAATGGTAGAAAATTAACAGACTCAGGGAAGCCTTCAAATAGGCTAATGTTGAAACTTCCTGGTACACTGGAGTATGAACCAACTATAACGCCCTCAAAGCCTTACCATAGACAGGGATCCACTGACCCCAGTTTTGCTAAGAAGGACATCAGAAAGGCTAACAGTGATTACATATTGACACATTCTGAACCCTCTGCTTTTCAATCAATTTACAAGTGTCATTACACTGAGTACACAGCCTTGCCCTTCCTTTTCCTCCACTTCTGGCTAGGGATTCATTTCTCTCCTTTGTTTACTCCACTGGGCCCTCAAACATTCTTCATGGTTAGCTTACTTAGGAGTTCTTTTTCATGACTATTTTAAGAGAAAGGCTGACCTGGTTATAACCCGACTCCTTGGTCTGCACATCCTCAGGCCTAATTCCCAAATGAGGTGAAAAGGTCAGCCTCAGCCAAGAAGAATACAGCCTCCCAGATGCTACCAAGAGAAGTAAACATTCTTATTAGAATAATAAGCAAACTGTGAAGCCATGGGAAGCCTTAGCAACAGCATCCTGGCATTAGATGGCTTAGGCAAGGAGACCTGACAGCTGCATAGTGTGGTTCTATCAAATACCCACGCTTTAAGTGTTTATTCATCATACCAGTACCCGAAGCAAATGCACCTAAAGATGATACATGGGGAACTCAACTTAACTAATCCTGATTTAACAGGCACCCATTCTAAGCCTAGAATTTGTCGATACTGAAGCTTAAGAAAAAAAAAAAAAAAAAAAAAAAAAAAGCTTAAGGCCTTTCCTTTTCCTTTAAATCAGGGTCTAACAGATACATGCCTCAATAAACCCAGATACAAGCTTAGTTTACTGTCATCTAATGAGCTAAATGCTCGAATAAAGGATCACCGAGCTCATTGTGGTAACATATAACTTTTATCCCAGGATATGGGAGGCAGAGGCAGGCAGACCTCCCTGAGTTTGAGGCCAACCTGATTTACATTGTGAGTTCTGGGCCAGCCAGGCCTACAATTGTGAGACTTTGTCTCAATAAAATAAAGGAACTTCAGTTCTCTGGGACTCTCAGGGAACTTTCCAAAAGAGTTAAAAATGTAAGATAAGCCCGTTGACTCCTGGTGAGGATGATTTCTGCTGTTATTCAGAAAGGGGAACTTTCCACGGAGAACTACTGCTATTACTTTTAGGGCTGTATTAAGTACCTGTGCCTCTGGCCTAATAGATACACCTACACATGCATACTAGTAAGCATTGATTTTCACTTAAGATTTGGGGAAATTTAGACAGCATGAAATCAAACACTAAAGAAAGAACACATTTTAAATCCCTGTGAAATAATTCTTTTTCTTGCTCACTTTTTCCAGGCTTTCCTCTTCCCCTTCATACCTCTCAAATTTCACCTAAATGTCCAACTTGGCCTGAATAAGACACCAACAAGATGACAGAAAATAGAAGGTTCCAGCTCTCATCCTAATTCTGATGGCCATTGGCATAGAGAATACTTCTTGGAGCCCTGGATTTTACCCAAGAGGTTCCAGTGTCCAACAAAAACAAAAGGTTTAAGTTATATGCAGTTAAGAAGGCACGAATCACTTCACTTTGCTCCTTGCCTCGCTCCTAAAGCAGCCCAGCCCTGTGCCACAGCCTCACTCCTAAAGAAAAGTGGTGAGACTAAGGAGAGTGTCTACATGCCCATCCTGTGGGACACTGACCTGAAGGTTTGCTCTACATTTTCCAACCCGGAACCATGAGGACGTCATGCAGTATGCAGAACAAGCACAAACTTGGCAGCATCCACTCAAAGGTCTTCCTAACCAGCTCTTGGACTATAAGGTTTCTGCCCACAGAATCCACAGATGAAATGCTTTAAAAACCTCTCAGCTGCCTCTGTAAGCAAAGGCATGGTGACGTCACTGAACTGAACCACTCAGTGTGTGGATGAGAGTTTATTTGGGAGTCAAACTTCTGGGAGAACAGCTGGCAGTGGGAAAAGTATTGTCAGTGTTATGGGGACAGGTAGTAGAGGAAGTAGAGAGGAAGACCAGAACAGCCTGGAAGTTAGTGGGGGGATGGGGGTGGGGGTTGATATGTTGTAGGGAGCTTGAATTAACCAGGAAATAGGTGTCCTGTGCCCATGGGAGTTGACCACTTTGAGTGGGTACTGGAAGTAATGGCTTTTCCTGAAGAATAGAAATTCACTTCACACTGAGGAAGGCTGGGTTCAGGTTTTTATTTACCCAATAACAATCCTTTTGTTTACCTGGTAGAAACCAGCCTGAGCTGAGCCCAGGTTGTCACTTAGGACATTTTCAGTGGCACTGTCATCTGGGAGCCCAATTTGGACCTAAGAGCAGCCATAATCTAACACATTCCCAACACACACAGCACCCTACACACTTTTGTGTATGAACTACAGACACCCACAAAAGACATAAAAATTGGAACAGCCAGTGAAGACCATAGAAGTTAGTCTGTCTCAAGGCACTACCCAGAGGGTGGAAGACAGGAAGCCCTCAGAAAGCATACTAGCAGTAAATCAAACAGTTTTGAGGCTTTGTAAAGGGAGCAAGAATGGAATAATCAGGACAATGAAAATGGAAATGTCTAAACGCCCCACAGAGTACCCAGCTGTACATCTTAGTGACAGCTTTCCTCTCTGCGGCCAGGAGGATAAAACAAGGAAAAAATGACTAGTTCTTCAAATGTAAAAGCAATAAAGCATAGCCTCAAGGAACACAAAGAATGAAGGAAATATTACACAGTCAGAGAAAAACAGGAAAGCTCCAATGGCTGACCCCAAAGACATAGAAATGGAAGAACTCCCTGAAAAGAACTCATCACAATTGTGTTAAAGAAGCTGAGCAGGCTCCAAAGAAACGTATGTGGACAACTAAACAAAATCAGCCAGCAGGTACAGGGATCAATGAGAAGTTCAGCAAAGACAGACACCAAAGAACTAAATCAAAACAATTCCAGGGGTGAATAAAATAGTCTCCGGATTGAGAAACTGACTAGAGGGCTTCCAAGGAGGTCTCAATCAAGTGGATAGAAGTCAGCAAGTAAAAGGCCAGATTTCTGTCCAGTTAAAAGATCAAAGGGGAAAAAAAAAGGAAAGTAAAGTGACCCTGTACAACACCTGAAAATCCAGATTCACAAATCTAAAATATTACCCCCCAAAATGTTCATAGTAAAGTGGTGACCAAGACAATCTAATTGTTTCATGTGCAAGAGAATCCCCGGCAGCAAACCCTCAGATTCTCAGCAGAAACTCTGGGAGCCAAGAAAGAGCAAAATGATAATGTCAAAGCACCAAGAGCAAAATAACTACCCTCACTTCCCCCTGCGAAAAACATTCCTATCCCAGGTACCACTGCCCTTCATAACAGAAAGAAATCTTAACATCTTTGGGAAACAAACACTCAGAAAACTGATCATCACTGGACTGTAAAAGAATGCAAAAATATCAAAAAAAAAAAAAAAAGTAAATAAAGCATGCTGTTAAATTTAACCAGAGGCCTGAGTAAATACTCCTGAAAGGTCTGCTAAGGTGTGTGTCAGCTTATGGTGTTACAGGATGCAAGGCAGGGGACAACTCTCTGAAGACAATTCTTGTGGGACTGTGAAAGAATAGCATGGTTTCTGGTCAAGCACTGGCTAGAGATGGCCAGAGACCCAACAGGTATTCCTGCAAGGGACGGCATGCATTTCACCATGCTCCCAGACTCCAGGCTCCGGACAGGAGGCCAAAGACCTAGGGCCCCTAACAGCCCCTTCACAGGTAGAGGGCTTAACTACATGCCTAGAGCCTCAAGAGATCTCCATATTAATGAGATACCTAAAGGCCAGAGAGCATAGCCAACTAAGCATTCCTTCCCAGACCTTCCTCCCTGCAAAATGTATTTAACCTCAGGCCCGCCCTGAGAGCAGGGGGGTAGAACTTCATTCATTTTTCACCATGACAATAAATGTTTTATGATCATGGAATTCTCATACTTGGGGTCCACCGTGGAGAACTGTAGAGGGGGCCTTCCGCTAATGAGCCACCTCCTAATCTCTCGACAGAGGACTTCTCTGTGTTCCAGCCACAAAGGCTGCCAACTCAAGCAAACTAGCCGAGCCAGCCATGACCCAGCCAAGTGAGTCATCATGACCAAGAGTCTCCACCCCGCGGGGTGCCACCAGAGCTTCTCCCCCCGCCCACCCACCCCACCCCCGCCCCCGCCCCCTGAGCATTTCAGCTGCAGCTTGGTCCAGCCTGTATGACCCCTCCGTCTCAGTCCTTCTGTGACTTCTGCAACTTCCAGTTGCGTCTGGGTGCCCAAAGGCTGAGACCACCAGTCCCTAGTCAGCCACCTCAGCCCAGAGACCTCCAACCCAAGAGATCAAACTGAGATCTCCTCATGCCCAGAGTGAAGCTTGGTGGCTTCTCATAGCCCAGCGTCCATGCTTCTGCTTCCCTGAGCCTGAGCCATGGCAGACACATGGGATCCACAACTCATCCCAACAGGACCCACATCCACGCGAGAGCGACAGCACCACAAATTCTCACCTTCTACCTTCTCATGGTTCTGGGGAAGGAACTTGGATCCTTGGTTTTACACCATCAGGCAAGTGTCTTTACCCAGCAAGTCATCTTGCTGGCTCTCAGGATATGCTCTTTGAAGAATTGTTCTTATTATTAAAAAAGTAGTATACTCAGACCTACATCTTAGCATATCATAAAACACCTCCCTTTGCTCATTTTGTTGCCTTTATTGAATCACAAACTCTAATTCAATCTTTTCTTTGTTCTAACCCTATCCACTTCTTAAACTGCATTTTGAAAACAGGAGCACACAGGGATTCAAATTGGTATTTTTCCCCATTATACTTTGTGACAGAAATGGCAGGCTTAGGTTGGCTCACAGGTTTACAGCTAATATAAGACTAGAGTGTCATTATGTGATCTCCTCACTGCAAAACACTGTTCCGAGTTAGTTGATGTCACCGCAAACAAAGGGAAAAAAATTAAACATTATTATTTCTCAGTCCTTGTTAGCATGAAAATATAATTATGTGTTTTATGCATTTGGGAAGCAGAGATCATGCCTTTCAGAACACCTATTGGTTTGCAATATTGTTGCCGCCATCAGTCAAAAGGAAAGCTTCAATTTCTTTGAATGGCCTTTGTCAGTGTTAGTCTGAGAACATGCCAACATGACGTAATGATTAGTGGTAAATTAGCAGTGATAATGATAGTTCGCCTTCTAAGTACAAGCACTTTGCATACAGTATGTTATTTAATACTTAGAACAATCCTGTATCTGAACTCTGTTTTATTAATGAGAACAAAGTTGAAAGAGGCTCAATTTCTTCCTTAATTCAGGCTAGTTGCCAGACAAAATTCAAAGCTACACAAATCTCATTCCATGCAGACTGTAGAACATGACAAATGGTTTCCTCAGGAAAACTGCTACCACCACTAAGATCAGCACACAGTACTACAATGGAGACCATTCCCCCAGTGCCCTGGCAATGAACTCTTATTTTATAAAACTGATTCTTGAGAGTTGAAAGAGGGGAAAGAATATGATCAAAATATATTATATGAAGTTCTCAAAGAAAATGTTGTTTTAAAACAATAGCAGGGGCTAGAAAGGTGGCTCAGTGGTTAAGAGCACTGGTTATTATTGCAGAGGACCTGAGTTTGGTTCCCAGTAACAACAATTTTCTATAACTCTAGTTCCAGGGAACTAGACACTCTCAAATGGCTTCTGTAGGCATCAGATATGTATGTGGTGCACAGGCATACATGCAAGTAAACCACTCATACACATAAAATAAATAGATTAGAAGAATACAGTTAAAGCGTTTTAAAAAGGAAAAGTAATGTAGTACATAAGAGAATTCATCTATAAGAACTTCCAATGAGACCTGCTCCCATATGACATCCTCAACTCACATGGAAATAGGCAAGGATCCTAACTGTTTTGTCTGGGGTGATGCAGACACCCCATTTTATTTGTCAGGGTGGCTAGGTCATGGATGTCCCAATACCTGATTAAACATAACTTGAAGGTGTGTCGGTGAAGTTGTCTTTAGAGTTGTCATCTCAGTTAGTAGACTGAGTAAAGCAGTAGCCTTCCCTAATGACCTTACCCAATCAGTTGAAGACTGGGACACACAGCATGGCATGGAGGGTGAAATGCCTCTCCCTGCCTCTCTCCCATTGTCTGATCTGGAATCTCGGTCTCCTGCCAATGAGCTGGACTTTATACCAACAGCTCTTGTGCTTCTCTAGGTTTCAGGCGTGGGCTAAAGCTATGCTGCCAGCTTGCCTGAAGCTCCTAGCTGAACTTCCTAGCTTCCATAATACTCCGTGCATTTTTTTCTGTTTCTATGGAGAATGCTAATACACCCTGATTCCAGACTGTTGGTCCATGAGTGACCCAAGATAAACAAATCACACATTCCTGCCCAGGAACTTTCAAGCTGAGATTAAAGGAAGCCCCTTCTAGCCTAATCTACAGAAAAGAATAGAGTAAAAATTAGGTGTGGGCTGTGGACTTACCATAATTTTCACCACATGGCCTGGAACAGATAAAGCCTGTCTACAAAGGCAATAAAATGAATGAGGTGCTCTGTGAGGGAGCGAGGAGGGTGGGAAAACCCGTGGCTCTTAGCTTCTGCTGCCCTATTTATTCCTGAAGGCTACATATCTCTCTGTCCTGTGATCTCTGAAATAGATCCGTGTACCTTTCCAAAATCCTTTCTTGTGGTTTGGAGAATTCTGCCTATTCCTTCGCAGTGAAGTCAAGGTAACCCTAACTACTCACGGAAATCTGATTAAAGCAAGCAGAGCCTCCTAGTGGTCTAGTGTGAGAGATAGGACAGAAATCTGGAACCACTGAAGGTTGAAAGTGAAGCACACATGTCTCATTATTCAGATGTCTTCTCAGGTATCACCTCCCCAGCATCAGTAATAGCTGTAATCAATCTGAAAGAAACTAGGATACTATTGTAAACTATCTTTGGCAAGACTCTGAAGGCTAGTTTGATCATATGTCCTCCATGTGCTCATGTACTAAATACATGATTCCCAGCTCAGATGCTATTTTTAGAGGTGATGAAAACTTTAGGGGTCACGTCTATATAGAGAAAGTACCTATTAGTGGCATGCCTTTTGAGTATTATACCTAGTCTATGGTCCACTCCCCCACTTCCAGTCCCTCATGAGCTGTGTAGCTTCTGCCACTTGTTTCTACCACCAGGGTGTTCCACTTCACCATAGGCCCAGCATCTGTGTAATAAAGGACTGTGGATCAAAACTTCCAAACCATTCCTACCTTTCATTGGGTTTTCTCACATAATTTTCCCAGAGACAGGTCTGACTGGCACAGTTGACATTCTGTGCTCCAGGCTAAAGAATATTCTTGCCCTGGAGCTGCCAGCCATTAAGAGGTTGGAGAGCATGTTGATGTGATGATTAAAGGTAGCCTAACACAGCAAGAGCCTTCATGTGAGGACATCCCTTGGCATTTGGATTAAGACTGAATAGTAAAATTCAATATTAACTACTTCCCAGGAAGCTAGGAAAACTTTGAAGGCCTAAGCACAAGGCCTCTCTCCCTCTCCTCATGAGTTAGGAAGCATGGCCAAACAACCTTCTTTACCAGGTAGCCCAAGTCAAGTCTCTCTTTGTTCTTAGTCAAGGTCTCAGTTCTGAACTCTGCCATGGACTCTTTTACTTAACTCAAACATGTCTCCCTAAGGAAACCAGGGACTAACCTATTCTCTTGATACTACAAAGCCTCGTTTGTAGTATGAAGCCTAGTGTCATCACACCATCCCTAAATGTTACTTCTGATCCCAAGTTCAACCCTCTTTTACTTCTGTTTGCCACTGTGTCTTCCTCCCTTGGGCTCTCAGAATGTATGATAAATAATAAATAGCTTTGCATCAGATCTCCAGTGCTTGGTGTCATGTGATCACCCATTCCCTTAACTCCCCTGCAGTAAACAGGAAGCAGTTCAAATGTGGTGTGGAGATATCTGCCAGCAGGGACAGTGTTCACTAGTGCCATACCTATGCAGATGTGACCACAACCCCCTAAAAGCTGTCTCAGTAAGAGAATGCTCCCTCCAGGAAGGAGGTCAAGTGAAATTTCATTTCATTTCAAAAGCAACAAGGCATTGCTGAACCTGCTTCCCAATTTTTACACCACCTGCTGAGGCTTTATTCAAAATAATTCACTAAGAATGACAGGGTCTAACCAGCAAACGGTTTATAAACCATTAACTTCAGAATAAGCCATGTAGACGAAAGCAAAACCAACCCACATTGAGATTCTGTTAACTTTCGATCTTTATTCAAAACAATTCTTCAAGGCTTAGCCTGGTGACACGTCCTATAATTTCACTGCTTAGGAGACAGTAGCAAGAAGATAAAAAGTTCAAAGTTACCCTTGACTATACAGTGAATGTGGACCCAGTCTTGATGTCTTCTGTAGGATTACTAATGCTATGATGAAGCATCATGACCAAAAGCAAGTTGGGGAGGAAAGGGTTTATTCAGCTTACACTTCCACATTGTAGTCCACCACTGAAGGAAGCCAGGACAGGAACTCAAAACAAAACAAAACTGGGACCTGCAGGCAGGAGCTGATGCACAGGCCATGGAGGAATGCTGCTTGCTAGCTTGTCTATAATGGATTGCTCAGCCTGTTTTCTTACAAAACCCAGGACTGCCAGCCAGGGATGCCACAATGGGCTAGGTCCTCTCCCATCAATCACTAATGAAGAAAACCGTCTAAAGCTGTATCTTTTAGAGACATTTTATCAATTGAGATTTTCTCTTTTTAAATTACTCTAGCCTGTATCAAGTTGACATAAAACTAGTCAGTAGACTGGGCTACACATAACCTTGTTTCATGAATATACATCTTATACAGCCACACCTACATGTACATCATCTCCATCCTCTAATCTGCATCTAAGGCTACATATTATGTACATTTATATTTACATTTGCATCATATACATGTATATTAAAATACATGCATACATGCAGAGAGAGAGAGAGAGAGAGAGAGAGAGAGAGAGAGAGAGAGAGAGAGAGAGAGAGAGGAGAGAAAATCTTTAAAAGGGAGTTTAGGGCAGGTAAGATAGTTCATTAGGTAGCATGGGTAAGTGTGCTTGCCACCAAGCCTGAGGAACCGAGTGTCATGCCCATGTGTTAGAAATGAAGAACCGTTGATGCCTGCAAGATGTCTTCTGACCTCCAAAGTCATCCTGTAGCTCATACACACCCACACCCATACACACATGCACAGCCACATAAAATAAACAATAGGGGGTTTAGCCCGACGACACCCAGATTGTTGACTCCATTCCAACTCCTGCTATCTGCCTTTCCTCTTTTATCACTTCCCCAGCTCTTCAGTGAGCTTTTAACTCATGAATGCTAAGTGGATTCATATGTAGAATGGGAATAATGCTAATATCTATGGTACATGCCTACAATAATATCTCCAGAAGACTTAGAGAAGTTTCATTATGCATAAGTTCCTTAAAAGCACTGAAAAAAAATTTAAAGTAAGAACATAGTCTGGATCTGGAGAGGTGGTTCAGTGGTTAAGAGCACTTGCTGCTCTTCCAGAGGACCTGAGTTTAATGCCAGCACCCACATGGCAGCTCATAACCACCTATGACTCTAGTTCCAGAGGATAACATGCTTTCTTCTGTCCTATGTGGCACTGCACACATTTAGCACACAGACACACATGTGGTAAAACACCCATGTACATACGTGTTTTTAAAGCAGTAGAACCCAGCCTGCTCCTGAACTGGGAAAGCATCTGCTCAGTGACGCATTCAGAATAACCCTCAATCCAGGAGGACATACATAACGGAAACACATCAATCTGAGGAGGAGAAGCCTACATGATGTGTGACTGAAAATGTACAAGAATGACAATCTTTCTGGACAGCATAAAAGGAGAAGAAGAAATAGCTGGGCGGCACCTGCCAGTCAAGTGTTTAAGAGGGAGGACTTGATCTTGGCACTAGCAATGCGTAAAATTGTTTGAAAGAGGAGAAAGGCATTACATGTAAAATGAATCTCTTGTAATTGTTCAATAAGCATCGGTTTACAGTCCTGGAAAATCCTGTAACTGGAAAAAAACGATTTGCAAGATCATGTGTTAGAATGAAAATATCATTAATCATATGTCTTTATCTATAACATATTAAACATACATTTATCCATCATCTTCTGGTTCAAGTCTTACACCTCTGGAAGGTAATCTTGACTGAGAATTAGTTGCTGCCTACTGTGTTATTCCCATATAGCCCTCACATGAAATTTATCAGTGTCTCAAGCTTGAGTCTCAACCCAAAACTTGGGTGTCAAATGAATACAACTATCTATATTAATTACTTTTCTTATTGTTGAATATACCTGTCAAGAACAGCTTACAGGAGGAAGGATTGATTTCCGCTTTAGTTTTAGATGCCACAGTCTATCATAATGGAAATGAAACGGCAATGTGACTTCTGCAGGAGCAGGACTACATGGTGGCTGGAGCACTTGGCAGCACTTGTTCACAGGACACAAACCAGGAATCAGTGTATAGTCAAAATCAAAAGCAGGTGTGACCTTCAAATACCTCCCCCTAGAAACTTGCTTTTATCAAATAGGCTTACATCACAAAGGTTCCACACATTTCCAAAGCAGTACTACCAGTTGGGAGGCTCCAAGATCCTGTGGGCAGAATTCAGTACTTAAGCTGAAATGCTTTAACTTTTTTATGACTCAGTCTAAGCTTAATGTAGAGGCCATGATCTCAAAAAAAAAAAAAAAAAAAAAAAACTACTGTTGTACCAAAGCAACAACAACAGAGGTAGAATCCAAGGTTATTGTTGTCATCTAAGTTAAGTGAAGATGCCCAACACGCTGACTGTTTCATGTGAGTGGACCTTGCGTCACCCTTGTTTCCAGGGTCTTCAGTCAGGCTCAAGGCTTGTTTCTTTTACTTGCCAGCTCTAATACTCTGCTGCTATTAAGATGCCTGCCATTTCTTCTGGAGAGTCTGTCTACTATTCTGGGCCATATCTAGCACAAGCTTCCTGCTATTCTCTACAGGCTTCACTAATAGCAAACTACGTGATACCTCTCTCTCTCTCTCTCTCTCTCTCTCTCTCTCTCTCTCTCTCTCTCTGTCTGTCTCTGTCTCTCTCTCTCCTCCCTCCCTCCCTCCCTCCTTCTCTTTTACAATCCACAGTACTTCTTATCTAGTCTAAATAACAAGACAATGAATCCTTCTGTTTTTACGAATCCTTTCCATCCGTGCCTTCTCTAAACCCCACTGGTGTCTTGTTCTCCACACCCTCACACTCACCCATGTACTCATGAGGTTGGGGTGTGTTCCTTTCGTGTTTTAAGCTGAACACTAAACACATTGGCTTTTGACAACTTACAGAGACTAGGAGAAAAGATAAATTGTGTGTGTGTGTGTGTGTGTGTGTGTGTGTGTGTGTGTGTGTGTGAGAGAGAGAGATACAGTCCATATTCCAGTGTGATGCTGGCCAGCCTCAGTCTTGGAAGTCCATGATATAAATGAAAAGCCTCAAGCTCACCCAATACCTCTGAAAACCTGTGGGTTGTAGACAGTTGCTTATGCATTACCAAGAGTTCCCCGTGATTCTGATACACACTCAAGTTTGAGAACCACAGACTCATGCACTAAAAAGTCATGGAAGTCAGTGAGCTGCAAAAACGAATGTAAAAGCCGGGCCGGCTCATGGGGCAATGAGGACTTTCTCTCACTTACTGTGTTTGCTTTGGAACATGTCATTTATCCTCCTTATGGCTTTTATTTTTCCAGCATACAAAGCACCGATTAATGATAGTCGGTGCCTTACATGGGCTCCCATAAGAATAAAACACAGGCATACATACAGAAGGCCTTCATAACTGTTTAAATGTCACAGGACCACAAGTCAGACGGGCAGCTTATAGAATGCCAGCAGCCATTGCAAAACAGCTTGATCAGAAAGTCCAGCACATTCTGAATAGCCCTCTGAAGGCCTGAACAGCTGCTGGGATCATCCCACATCTCAGCAAATTCAACAGCCATTTGTCTGCCCTTGCCAGCACTCAAGAGAGTGTCTTTTCTCCTTCGCCTGCAGCCTCCTGGGACTGCATGCCGAGAGCAGGCAGAAGCATGTGCCCTGTGTCCTCCCTGCATTGTGACTACAGATGGTGGTAATTTACAAAGGGCAAGCTTTAAAGATGTCTAGCTTGGCTGTTTCTCTCTGCACTACTTTTTCAAGTGCTCTGGTTTGGGAAGAGGAATGAGAAGAGGGTTAGCTCATATACCAAGACCAACAGGCTTCCTCTCTGTGCCTCAACTTGGCTTCCTCTGAGGCTTATCACTGCTGATCAGGAAAAGCACAGTGAAGTCAAAGCATTGTACACTGTCAAGAAGAGGCTTTATTCAGATACAGGTAAGCAGTTTGCTCATTACTCCTGCCGGTTTGCAGAACAAAAGTGTGTAGCACATCCAAGCATCCCAGAGTCCCTCTGGGAAGGGCTGTCAGTGGTCTCTTCAGAGAGGGAGGGCCACAGCACCTGAATATAAAAGAGTCCTCCCTCTTCAGGTGGACTGTGACAGTGTGGTCTCATCTCCTGGACTTCCAATTGGCCTTTGAGGCTGAAAGCTACAGACATTGGTGAGCATGAAACATGCAGCTGGGATGGATGCACCAGGTTTCCCTGGCATTTTTAAGCATCCTGGATAAAACCAGATTTGCAGATCTACTTTATTACTTCTATTGTGCTGTTAAGATTTTTCTGAAAAGCAAAATTCCTTGTCGTGGCTTTGGCTTTCCAAGCCAAAAAGCTGGTGAAAAGATCTGGTGTCCGGCTCAAAAGCAGAGTTGTTGCCTTGCATGCACTAAGCCCTGGATATGAACCTCAGTATTGTATAATAAGCCTCGGTGTTGTATAATAAACCAACAAACAAATACAAAAATAAACACTGCAGAAAATGATATCTGTTTTTCAAAGATACATTTGACTACGATAACCTCTAAGTCTCTCCCATTTCTGAGATTCAAACTTTCCAGCAATCTGGTTTGCCAGATATTAAAACAAACAGACTTTAGACAGAGACACAACTCTGGACACAAAATTCTAGAGGATATTTTTATTTAATGCCTACAATTATTTTTTGAGTCTTTAAATCTTTCACCCAATTAGCTTGGCCTGCTCCATGCTACACATGCATGTATTTAAAAGGAGTTATACATTTAGCTCCAGGCTCTAGCAGATTTCTAAAGAGAAGAAAGAGCAGACATAACAGTCACCAAAAGGAGAAACAATGAGTGATCACCTTTCTTGTACCTCAGGAGGCATTGTGTACATTAACTTAAAGCTGATAATATAATGGTGCCAGAAAGGAGGGCAGGAGAGGATGGGTTCCTGGTCTCATGGCTCAATGAAGATGGTGTAGAAATGGCATTGCCTGTGGGCTCTGCCGTCAGGAAAGACTGAGAAATGGGAGAATAATCATAAGGAGAAAAACACATCTCAATCCTGCGGGTTTTTTAACACAATTTCACTCTCCCCTTTCAGCACTCACCTAAGCCTGCAGCTATGGTTTTGCACAATTTTTATTTGTACTGATGCCAATTTAGCTCAGGGAACAAAATAAGCCATGGCTCTCAATTAAATATACTGTGAAAACAGGAAGTTCATGTTTGGCCTGGGGTTTATCCACATTGCACTGAGGTCTGCAGCCAGGAAATCTAAGGCTGTCTTTGTATTTTATCTTCACTATAAGAGGATCAGTCTGTCATATTATCTCCAATTGAAAGAATTTGGGGATCTGTGTACACAGGGGTACGATGAGAAGCTGTAGATATTCATGCAGCTACAGTGTTGCAAATAAAGAGACAATATGATACTTCTTGAGATCTCAAAGCAGACCCATGGTGAACATAAGAAGAGCCAGTCATCTCTGATACTTTTTAGCCTCTGTAAATATTCACTGGAGTCCTTTCTATGGATGTTCTGCAATCATTCTTTATAAGAACCAAGAACATGATTTCCACTTAACAAATACTACCCAGCCTTCATAGCCAGAAATTCGGGGTTTACTGGAAGAAGTTGGAGTAATGGACAAACTGAGAGGACAGGTCAAATACCTAATCTCATTCCTTTCTGTGGTACAATGTTCTTTCCTACCAGCCACTGAAGGCTGTTCCAACAGCCTTTTAGGTTAATTCAGGGAAGGCAATCATGACCATGACCCCGCCCAGCACACCGCCAGGATGAGCTCCACACCAACTAAGGAGTGGTTGCTTCTTTTACACGTGATTTTCTCCTGTATCCCATGTTGTAAGGCCTCTATGCTCTCTCTTAAGCTTCCTTGCTTCCCCAGCATGAAGTTCCTAAGAGAGAGTCAAACACACACCTATTGTCTTGGTTATTTTTTCTGTTGCTGCAAGAAAAAAAAAAAAAAAAAAGCCAGCAAAGCAAATTAAGGAAAGGTTTATTCTGGTTCACAGTTTAAGGTTGAGTCCATCACGGCAGAAGGAGCTTGAAGAGGCAGCTGATCACTTTGTATATGCAATCAGGAAGTGATGAATTGTCCCTTTCTTCTTATACAGTTTCCATTCCGAAGAATGATACCACTCACAGTGGGCAGGTCTTCTCACCTCTACAAATCTAGTCATAATCATCCCCCAGAAGCATGCCTAGATAACAGTTTCCCAGTAGGATTCTATATCTCAAGCTGACACCTGAGATTAACTGTCACACATTCACATGTTCCTCGTATACTGCTTTGCCTTTAACCCAGGCAGGAAGAATTACCACTCCAGTGCACCCTCCATGCTTTGGAAGGATCTGAGCACGGCTGAAAACCTAAAGACCAAAACAACATAGAGCTAAAGGAGGGAAAACATTTAAGAGCACTTGCTTGCCAGCATGTGCATCAGGGATCTCACAACCTGGAACTCTGGTTCCAGGGAATATGATGGCCACTTTTGGACTATTTAGGTACCAGTCCTATGCACACATGATATGCACATATACACATGCAGGCAAACATTCCTAGGCATAAAATAAAAGATATATATAAAGGTACAGAAATTATTTGGGAATTTTAATGTTCATGCAAACAATGGAGATAGCATGGTCAAAGGAGTTAAGCATGGAAAAGCGGTGAGAAACAGCCAGATGCAATGTTGAGAGCATTATCTGCTGGACTGCATATTGACCAAAAGAGAAATGGAATGACAATGCCTACATTTTTATTTTAAACAACTGGGTGGGTAGCAGTGTCATTTGCTGAGATGGAGAAGACAGGAAGACAATAGGAAAAGAAACAACTTCATGTGTGAACATTAATGAGTGTCTGTATGTCCACTGCATATCTAGACAGAAATGATTCAGCTTGAATCCATATAGCTACATGGAATCTAGCATACAGATCAGGGAATAATCAAAATTATAATAATCATGTCTCATAATATTTTGTCCGTCGAGCTGGTTAATATGGTCTAATATATGCCAAGAAGAATAGACAAGACATGGGGAGTCCAGGAAAATGGTTCCAATTGCCCAAGATAAATATATATCTAATTCTAACAGGGTTTATCTATTCTTGCTGAGAGCATTTTTTAAGTCTGACCATGTGCTGGATTCTGTGAGAGCTAAAAGACACCAACATTGACGCTGTAACTAGAAAAGGATAAAAGCTGTGAATGCCATTTGTAATTATTTTACTAATATTTGAGGAGTTTATTACCTAGTAGAGGAGATAAACTCATAAAAATATGTATGGAAAACTTTGGAAAGGCAGGCTTGGAGAGTATATAGAACATTAAAATAGCGGCGACAAAAGCTTTCTGGGTTCACCAAAAGGATTTCTGTGTCCCACACCAAGGGACTACTAGCCCTCTTACACTATAATTAGTTCAAGGACAACTGGTTATTTTGTGGCAGTGATGATGCTGTAGCTGCATTATGATGGCTTTGGCGCACCGGTGACTGCTCCACCTGGCCTTTACATTTGCAGGAACAGTGAAGACCTAGGCAAACCCATGGTTATTTCAATGACAAAGTTTTCTGTTTAGGAATTTAGTATGTCTTTCCCAATGTATGGTAATGTATGTGTGGCTGAAACGTAATGGTAGAAAAATCCATGGCTTAATTCTGTCAAATTAGAGCAATCAGGGTACAATATGATTATAAGAGTTCATGCATATGTGTGCCTGTAGATAACTATGGGAGAACATTGGGCTTCACAATAGAAACTTTTCTGTGTACTGGTTTGGTTTGGTTTGGTTTGGTTTGGTTTGGTTTGGTTTGGCTTGGCTTGGTTTGGTTTGGCCTGGCCTGGCCTGGCCTGGCCTGGCCTGGCCTGGCCTGGCCTGGCTTGGTTTGGTTTGGTTTGGTTTGGTTTGGTTTGGTTTGGTTTGGTTTGGTTTGGTTTGGTTTGGTTTGGTTTGGCTTGGCTTGGTTTGGTTTGGTTTGATTTGGCTTGGTTTGGTTTGGTTTGGTTTGGTCTCAGGCAGTTTGGTTTTGAAACAAGAACACATTATATAACCCAGACTGGGTTGTCAAAATCAAAGAAATCCTCCTGCTTCACCTGAGTACTTTCTAGAAAAATGTCTTACTTTATTCTCACAATAATCAGTTGGAACAAGTAGTTATTATCCCCATTTGGCTTATAAGTGAATCAAGATCATCCAGTGTCATAGTAGTAGACCTGAACTCTGAGCCACTATCTAATTCTAAACTGTGACTAGTGAGAGGCACCACCATAACTTTGGGTGTTTATAGAAGCTGTACTGGCTGGGTTTGTGTGTCAACTTGACACAAGGTAGAATCATCAGAAAGAAAGTAGGCTCAGTTGAGAAAATGCCTTCATAAGATACAGGTGTAAAGAATTTTCTCAACTAGTGATCAATGAAGGATAGGGACCAGCCCATTATGAGGGGTGCCATCTCTGGGATGGTGGCCCTAGACTCTATGAAAAAGCAGAAGGAGCAAGCTAGAAAAGCAAGCCAGTAAGCAACTTCCCTCCATGGCCTCTACATCAGCTCCTGCATCCAGGTTCCTGCCCTGTAAGAGTTCCTGTGCTGATTTCTTTCAATGATGAACAGTGATATGGATGTATAAGCTAAATAAATGTTTTACTCCCTGTGGTGCTTTGAGTATGCTTGGTCCAGGGAGTAGCACTGTTAGGTGTGTCCTTGTTGGAGAAAGTGTGTCACTGTGGGAGTGAGCTTTAGACCTTCCTTCCTAGGTGTCTGGAAGCCAGTCTTTTCCTAGCAGCCTTCAGATGAAGATGTAGAATTCTCAGCTTCCCCTGTACCATGCCTTCCTGGATGTTGCCATACTCCTGCCTTGATGATAATAATGGACTGAACTTCTGAACCTGGAAGCCAGCCCCAATTAAATGTTGTCCTTATAAGAGTTGCCTTGGTCATGGTGTCTGTTCACAGCAGTAAAACCCTGAGACTCCTCAACTTCCCTTTTGGTCATGGTATTTCATTTCTTCAATGGAAACCCTAAATAATAGAGTAGTTTTGAGTCCCTTTGTGCATAAGCACTTACATCCTACACAGCATCCACTCAAAGAGTAGATATCAACTGCCGTCAGCCCTCCTACTCCCCTCCCAACCCTCTGAAAATTCTCCCTCTCACGCTGCCCCAAATTACATCATCACTTTGTGTTCCTCTGTGCAGACCTGACTCACAGTCTCCAGCACCCCACATTAAAAAATGTATTCTTCAGAGACACCAGAGTCCCTTTCCAGTTTGTTTTCAGTTTTTAGCTGTTAAACTGCCCACCAATCTGCTGATAAAGTACAATGATGTGATTTATCTCTGAGCACAGCAGAAACATCTCAACAAATTGGATTTGCTTTATCTTCTTTAAAAAGTGTTGTTCAGGGTTTTCTTCAAAGATGTCCTTTTCACAACATTGTCCTTGGAACAACTTCAGATGACTTCGAGGGGGAGGAGAGAGAGAACTTAATTTATATTCCTATTCCCATCTGATGCTGAGAAAAATTTGTCTGCCCCAGCCTCTCCCTAAAGCCCTCGTGGACCACCCTCTACCACTCTCCTTTTTATTTCTACACTAAATACAGATCTACATTTTAGAAGAGGAGTTCTACTTTAAGTGATTAGGAATCTCCCTCCTTCATCCTGTCCTGTATCTATCACCCATAAGGCCATGAAGACTGTAATGACCTACATGTTCCATCACATAGCCTGTCTTCCACACTTCACTCTTTCCTCTTCTCAGACTTTCACCTATCCACCTTGTCTTAGTTAGGGTTTTACTACTGTGAAGAGACACCATGACCAAAGCAAGTCTTTTAAAGGACAACATTTAATTAGGGTTGGATTATAGTTTCAGAGGTCCAGTCCATTATCCTCAAGGCAGGAGCATGATAGCATCCAGGCAGGCACGGTGCAGAAGGAGCTGAGAGTTCTACATCTTCATCTGAAGACTGCTAGCAGAATACTGACTTCCAGGCAGCTAAGATGAGGGTCTTATAGCCCATACCCACAGTGACACACCTAACTCAACAAGGCCACACCTACTTCAACAGGGCAACACCTTTTAATAGGGCCACTTCCTGAGCAGAGCATATACAAACCATCACACACCCTCATTCATTCTCTGAATGATTCCTAAGCTTTTTTAGCTAAAATTTCTGAGTGATTCCATATAATCCTGATACATCTTCATGGAAGCATGTTCTTCTCACAGCTCTACTCCTTGTTTTAGAATAAACTGTATGGTGTATTTGTGGGACAAAGGGTAAAGGGCCATGTTATTGTCCACACACTGCTTTACCTACTCTCAGATCAATGGCCCTTTCCTTCATCTAGGTCCCTAATTCCATCTTCCCTGGCCTTTCTCTATCCCGTGGATATTGTGGCTTGATTATTCTGCTGCATTTTAATTGACTTTTGAGGCTTGGTTTCCTATGTGTCCTCTTACCCCAACCTAAACTTGCCAGTGTTCTGGACAACTAGACTATCTATGCAGGTGTCTGAGCTTCATCCACTCATACAATCTACAAGAACATAACCACAGGAGTTCTTGACTTCTATAAGAAACACCTTTATTCTTTTTCATTACTACAAAACTCTTGCCCACAGCAACATCACGGGTTCTTTTCATCTGATTCTCATGCCTAAATTCCAGTGGTGTAGCCTTCTTGCTAACATAGTCATTGCCCTCCACAAAGTGTCCTTCTTCTTTCCTGGGCCTTCTTTCTGCCATCACTTGTGCCCTTCCCCCAGGCCTGAGCAGGCCTGTGAGTCTTTTACCACAATAAACCAAACAACAGTAGGACCTAGGAGAGGCATTGCCTTGCCAGCCCTGGCACCCTGGAGTCTGCTACTGAGCTAAGAAAAATAGACTGCCTGCTGAGCTAGCCTTGACACCTTCCGGACTGCTATCTCCTTACCCAGCCCCTGGGCTGAACCAAGAAGAGACTCTGGGGTGGGGGGTGGGGGGGTGGGGGCGCGCTTACCCTTTATATGTGAAAGCAAAATATTAAACTTTGGGCCTTAATCAGAATACTTTGTCTTGGCCCCACATTTCTCTCGCCCTCCATTCCTGTTCATTCCCAGGCTTCCTCTCAGGTGAACCCGGTACCCGTAGCTGCTGGTGGCTACAATCAGTTTCTGTCTCTCTGAAGATCACACCTTTGTATCCCTTTAAGTCTTGTCATCATAGGCCATGAGTCATAGGCCAATTATCTCAGTAGAATCATTCCATATTTTCATTCTCGCCTTCTGTTGTTCTTCCACCGCACTCTGAAAGCCAAATGCTTTGAGAAATTTTAGTAAGAGTTGGGATGTAGAACTAGAGGAGAAGGAAGTGGGTAAGTTAGAGTTGTATCAATTTCAGTGCATATTCATTGGCAGAAGTCAAAACCTTGCTCTCTTATAAAGAAATAGCCACATTTACAATGTCTGCAGAGCTAAGAAATCAGGTCACAAGAAAAAAACACTGCACAAGCATGAAGACATGCTTTTATATCCCCAGCACGCATATTAAAAAAAAACTTTAGGCATGGCCATATGTGCCTGAAACCCCAGCACCCCAGCATTGAAGAACAGAAACAGGTAGATACTGGACACTAGTGATCAGCCATTCTAGGTAAAATGATATCACCTATGGGCACCTGCCTCTTCACACTTACAAGCTTGGTTGTACACACGAATGTAATACAGAGAGATACAGAGAGGAAGAGAGAGAGAGAGAGAGAGAGAGAGAGAGAGAGAGAGAGAGAGAGAGAGAGAGGAGAGAGGAGAGAGGAGAGAGAAACACACACAAATACACACACACACTCACACAAAGTCTCATTTGTAATTTCTGAAAATGCAGCCACTACCTTACCCCCTCCTCCCAATTCCCAAACACGGTTTACTATTCTAAGTTGGGCCGCAAATCAATACTGATAAAATTATAGTCAATAAATTCTAGGAGACCAGCATCCATCAGATGACTCTCAGCATAGCTCAAACCAACAAAATAACAATTTTTTGTTTGCAGGAAATTTAGTTTTTAGATACAGAAAAATGCCTAAAGTTCATAATGATGAGAATAAATTTCTGATAAGTATCAAAGTAGACCTGTCTTCTTGATGAACCATGAGAAGACAAACCTGGAAAGGAGAGTCAAGATTATAAGTAGACACCCTGGGAGTGAGGCGCATCGGCAGCGAGCTGGAGCTGCCCAGACCACGCTGGGCCGCCCATCAGTGCATTGCGCGTGGAGCAAGAGCATTGGCAGTCATGGGGCTGAGCCTCAAGCGAGCCTGGGATGCACACCCCGCCCCGCCAAGCTGGAGGTATCCCCAAACAAGATATGAGAAATGAGTGTGGGGCGTCGAAGAGTAAAGTTGCTGGGCATCCTGATGATTGCAAATGTCTTCTTCATTTATTTGATTGTGGAAGTCTCCAAAAACAGTAGCCAAGAAAAAAAATGAAAAGAGAGTGTGGGGCCTTGTAGGCTGTCTTGGGTTTTGGTGTGGCATAGGCTTTGAACCCCGACCCCAATGGGGCAATGGCAGGTGTTCTGCCATGCCTCCAGAACCCAGGGTCCTGACACATGGTCTAAGACCTCCATTTGATCTGCTCCTTGCAGTCACATAGGGCTACCGGTAGAGGGCGTGACTACAGACTTCCGCCTCAAAAGATTTCCATATTAGAGTTACCTAAAGGCCAGAGGGCATAACCAATTAGTTATTCCTTTTCCCGAACCTCCCCCCTTCTCCCTCCCTATTTAACTCAGATCTGCCCTGAGTTTGGGGGGGGGGGGGAGCATATGCAGACCATCTACCATCTGCCATGTCAATAAAACTTTTGGAACTGACTTTCTCGAGTTATTGGGGCCTGCGGTCTTGCGGCCGTTGTGGAGGACTTCCCTGCGTCCCAGCCACAGGGATCCACAAGGGAGCAAGGGAGCAGTGATAAAACGAAAGAGAAGTTCTGGAAGCTGCCCAGCCCTCCCGAGTTGTACTGGAACAGGGAACAGGGAAAGCTGAACATCTGGTACAATCCCATCCTGAACACGGTAGCCAATCAGACAGGGGATCTATACACATCTCCAAATACAAGTCACCTGAACTATTGTGAACCGAACTCAATGGTCATGACAGCTGTGACAGATTTTAACAATCTGTCGGACACATTTAAAGACTTTCTCTTGTATTTGACATGCGGGAATTACTTGCTGCTTATAGATCAATTGAAGAAATGTGCAAAGAAGCCCTTCTTACTATTAAAAATTCCCTCATTCCACGTTTTGCCAGAAGGCAAGCAATTCGGGAACCTTGGGGCCAAGAAACCAACATAAGGAACCAGACAGTAGTGAGGGCCTTCCTGCTGGGCAAGACACCCCCAGAGGACAGGCACCCTGACCTTTCGGACATGCTCAAGTTCGAGAGTGAGAAGCACCAGGACATCCTCATGTGGAACTACAGAGACACATTCTTCAACCTGTCCCTGAAGGAAGTGCTGTTTCCCAGGTGGGTGAGCACTTCCTGTCCAGATGCAGAGTTTGTCTTCAAGAGCAATGACAACATGTTTGTGAACACCCATCACATCCTTAATTACTTAAACAGCTTATCCAAGAGCAAAGCCAAAGACTTGTTCATAGATGACATGCTCCACAATGCTGGGCCTCATTGGGATAAGAAACTGAAGTGCTACATCCCAGAAGTCTTCTACACTGGGGTCTACCCACCATATGCGGGGGGGGGGGGGGGGGGGGGGGGGGGCAGATTCCTGTACTCCGGCCCCCTGGCCTTGAGGCTGTAAATATAACTGACAGGGTCCATCTCTACCCCACTAACAACGTTTATACTAGAGTGTGCCTTCAGAAACCTGGTCTCCTTCCAGAGAAACACAAAGGCTTCAGGACATTTGATATTGAAGAGAAAAATAAGAAAAATATTTGTTCATATATTGATCTAATCTTAGTACATAGCAGAAAAACCTCAAGAGATGATTGATATCTGGTCTCAGTTGCAAAGTCCTAATTTAAACTGCTAAAATATACATGAGCTACATTTCACAGAAAGGCCTAGCCTAACTAGTTCCCATCGTGTGCTATATTCCTGTTTTCCATTCAATGATGGATATGTGGGGCGATATATATATATATATATATATATATATATATATATATATATATATAAGGCATATAAACCTATTAGCTTATCAGGATTTTGTAGAACAGGACCTGGTTGTTTTGTAAACTGTAATTTGATGTATTTTCATAAGATTTTGATGAATTTTAAAAGTTGTCTAGAAAGTGGACTTATGTCAACCTTCCCTGTCACCCAGCAGTATTGTCCTTGTTAATAGAAACTGTTACTTCCTTTATATATAACTGTTACTTCCTTTATAGGAAAGCCACACAGGACATGTAGTTCATCTTGTCAGGGCTTATGCCCGTGAGGACAGAAGGGATTTTCTTTTACTTGTGTTTGCTTTCCTGGGTGGCAGCTTGGTAGTTAACCTAATTTTAGTATTTTTAAAATCATGAGTGTGATTCCCTAATGAAGACCCAATAGCCATATGGGTCTGTGAGTGTTCAGCATGGGCCTGGGAAGTATTTGTGACTTCTGAACATCATAAGTGATTTGTCAGTTTAAAACTCCAAGATTCTATTCTTGCCATATTATCACATATTCCTTAGATAAAATTCCCCTGGGTAGTGACACTTCCCTGTCTCAGTGTAGACGTGCCTATGTTTGTGTAATATTTTATTTGTATACAGTGTTTGTGAACTATTTGACTAGAGCATATTTTTCTCATTTTTTAATGAGTTCTTTAAGAATTGTATACAATGCGTTGTGACTGTATTCACCTCCCTATCTCCTCCCAGATCCAGCCCCTAACATGATGTTTTAAATGTTAAGCTGTAACATGTTAGATAAAGTTAACTATTATTTTTGAATTTTAAAATTTAGATTGGGGGGTATGAACTGCTGGAGAAAATAAGGTTCTGCCAAATATTACTTACACCTTCTATCTTGTAACATGCTTTCTTGAAATGTTTTTGTGCTTTAGAGGGTTCTCATCTGTGCTGCTATGGACTGGGAAAATGTAGAAATAAAGTGATTGTATTAAAAAAACAAACAAACAAACAAACACCCTAAAGAATCCATGAATTCTTCACACTAGATAATTCAAACTTATTTTACTCCTTCTCACACCCTTATGCTTCATACCTAATTTGAGGACTCGGTGACCAAGTTCTGACCATTGTACAGCACTGTCTTTTCTGTCATCTGCTACTACTTGGTCAAGGGTACTTTGCTTTCTTCCAGAGAGAATGTCTGTGAGTCTTCCAGCTGGTCCTTTAGACACTCATCTCCCTTCTATCCTCTCTACATGGCCAGCAGGGTCACTTCAGTACGTATAAGTATGCAGTGCTCACTGCCAAGCTTGAAAACCTAAGTTGAATCCCCAGGACCCACAAAAAAAGAGAACCAACTCCAACAAGTTGTTCTCTCTCTCTCTCTCTCTCTCTCTCTCTCTCTCTCTCTCTCTCTCTCTCTCTCACACACACACACACACACACACACACACACACACACACACACACACACACTCACACACATATAGGTATATATAGACTTCACATTCTTTATTAAATGCCTGGCAAACTCTTCCCCCTCTCTCTGGCTCTTACTCTAAGTAGAGTTGGTTCTTGCTTTCCCTAGCTTCAATAACACACACTATGTATAATTGTTTGTTGAAGTTTTACACATTTTAAGTTCATTTTATGGTAAATTAAGAATGGCCATAAGAATTCATGATGTCTCCCATTGAGAAGTAGTCTATATCCCTGCCCTTGAATCTAAGTACACATCAATCAAAATATATATATATATATATATATATATATATATATATATATATATATATATATATATACATATATATATATTAAGAGTAAAAAATTCAACATTTAAAAAGTTGTCAGGTCTTTCTTTTTCTCTAAAAATGTAGTGTTTTGTTCTTGAAAGGGTTGTTTTACATTGTTTTGTTTGTGCTTTTTTGCTTTGTTTTGTTTTGTAGTTACCCATGTTTATATTGGGGGTAACTGAGAAATGTCTAACTAGACATGGGAACCACTCAATGGGAGAATACCCATACCTGGTACTGTAAGTCTAGCCAACTACTCATTCCTGAAGAGTAGTCCTTTGACTACTCATAGAGGAGATTCTACTACTGCCATTTTCCTATGTCAATATAACTTCTAACTGTATTCTAAATATCTATCCTTATGTCCACAGATAAGTGTGGCTCTCACCTCTCATCAAAGAAGCTTCTTTTTGCAACAGAGACTAGTACAGAGATCTACAACTAGTCAAAAGGTAGAGTGTGTGACCATGGGGTGCCCAAATCCAATTGGCACATCTACAAGGCAGTACCAAATCTTCTTGGGTTTCATTTTCTGTCCTCTTGGAATTCTAAAGGTCTTGAGAAACCATAAAAAAATTGCTGACTACTCTGAGGCTTCCCTAATGCAAAAACTGTATAGATGCTGTATAGATGCTCTGGCTGGAAGCCTCCAGTAAGCCCTGCCTTCTAGCCATGCCTGCCAAGACAGCAGCTATTTATATGAAACCAACTTTCACCATCTAGATCATTCATAAAACAGTGACCAAGAAGTTTCTTTGAGAACACTGCATAAAATATAAGACTTGTTTTACCAAAACCATTAACTTTAAAACCAAGACAAATGAGCTGAAGAGCTGGATTGGTAATTAAAAGTACTTGTTATTCTTGCAAGAGGGTCTTGATTCAATTCCCAGTACCTATGTGGCTACACACCACTGTCCATAATAACTCAGGTTCTAGGAGATTTGACATCATCTTCTGACCTTCATGAGTACCAGGCACATGTGTGCTGTACTGACATTCATTTGAGCAAAACAGTCATACACAAAATATAATAAAACTTTAAAAATTAAAAAGAAATATATACTTGAGCAGCTTTTGTTTTAACCAGCTTAGTCTGCTATAGGAAATAACTAGAGTATCTTTTTACACTGAAAGTTGGTAAGTGGAATATCAGGCTATTAGTAGCTGAAAATTCATGCATGGCATTGATGTCCAGAAAGTATATGTTAAACGTGCAATCACCCACTGCATTTCCATTTAATACTCTATGATCTACACTCCAAGACCACAAAGTTAAGGACTTGAATCCCTGTGTGCTGGAAACTCCACATAGGATCTTCTTGGTCAGCAGGATGAATTAACAGAAACAAAGTAACACTGTAATTATAGATACTTATTTTCAATGAGTTCCATATGTTTAGTGGAGTACATGCTGTATCAAAAGACCTGATTTCAAGTTCTGAAACACATGAAAAATTTCCCAGAATACCTGTGCCCTAGAGGCTTAGAGAAGGACTTAATAAATTTTTTTTCTTTAAAGGGCAGATAATAAATACCTTAGACTTTGCAGGTCACACTGAATACAAACCTATGACCTCATAGCCATAAGACAGCACACAGAAGAAACCATGGGCAATATATAACGGATGGATATGGCTACACTGCAAATAAAACTTTATCTACAGATACATACTGCAGCAGTTTGGGCCCTGAGGCTGTGGCTGCCAACCATTAACCTTCAGTGTTACTTAGAGATAATAAACCACCCATGGCAGCTCTGGGCAATAAATGAATAAAAGTATGGTGATAGTTTAAGCAAAAAAGAACTACAAGTAAGAAGGCAGGGGTGGCAAGAGGGCACAGGGCACTAAAGGTAATCCCCATCCCAATCTCGTCATTTGCTAAAGCCCCACTTTTGTTTATTGAAGCCCATGGTATAGAAAGAGCCATTGAACACAAGCAAATAATCCATATTGCTCACATCAGCTCACCTTGAAATGGTATTTAATGTCTGATTTCTTGCAACTTAAGTTTTTTATTTATTTTTTATTGGATATTTTATTTATTTACAGTACAGATGTCATCCCATTTCCCCTACCTAGAACCCCCATCCTATACCCCCTCTTCCTTTATGCTTTTATACCATTTTGATTACATGCATGTAATAAGGTCAGATCTAGGTTGAGGGTCTAGCAATACAATAGATGCAAATAGTCAAGGAACAAGCAATACAATAAACACAAATAGTCAAAGAGAATACAAAACATTAAAACCAGTTACGTGAACACTCCTCCTGTGATCACTGGTTCTAAAGGCTTATCAGGATGACTAAAGCAACTTAAATTTTAAAGGTTTGATGTAATGCTTTCCAGAGCAAACAGACTGGATGCAATTTTTAAGACTGGATTACCACCTCACCCAATTGACAAGACCAACATTTAAAGAGAGAATTCTCACAGCTATATCCCTTCAGAAATCATCAAAAGAAGACTGACCTACCAGGCACTGGGAGAGAAGACCATGGATATAGAATGAGGATGATGTAATTTTAACAGGAATTCATAACTTAAGATGAAAGCACACATGTTAGACTGTTGCAATCCTTGAAGCTTTGACTTTAAATGTCCTGAGTTATATTGAAGAAATGATAAGAATTCTGTAAAGAAATGATAAGAATTCTGAAAAAAAAGAGACATGCTTCAAATCACTCCTGAATGGTGTAGTATACTAGCATATGTATTGATATGTAGCGTACATGTATATGTAGTGTATAAGGCTGGACAGTGGCAGCCAACAGTCATCCAAACAATGAGGCAGCTGAACAACTGTGTTCTACTGTGTTCCACTGCTAAGGGATGT
The DNA here is from genome assembly GCF_011762505.2 of Arvicanthis niloticus. Classification (NCBI taxonomy): domain Eukaryota; kingdom Metazoa; phylum Chordata; class Mammalia; order Rodentia; family Muridae; genus Arvicanthis; species Arvicanthis niloticus. The sequence goes on along the minus strand of NC_047660.1, from coordinate 89,435,977 downwards.
GAACACGACCTTCAGTGTAGTACCTAAGTTTGTCATAATGAGCACCATCATAACTGTAGAAAGATAACAAAGAAAGACACAATAATTTTGAACAGAAAGACTTAGTGGAGTTGCCAATCATGATACCTCGTGTTTTAAAAACCTTCACAACATTTTGATAAATGTCCACACTTTGAATGCTGCTGTCTCAACACAGAATTAAAATGGGAAATGATCCCACCCCATCCCCTTGCTTTTAGAATATAGACCTGTGGCTTTGTTTCTACCAATAAGTTGCATCTATATATAACCTAGATAAACAAGTGAGTTACATGTAGGGCATTGGTGCCCATTCAGCAGAGATGGATAACAGCAGAGATGGCATGGTTCTGGGACCAAAAAAAAAAAAAAAAAAAAAAAAAAAAAAAAAAAAAAAAAAAAGAAAAAATAGCTTTTTTTTTTTTTTCAAGATAGACTATAGTGTGGTCCTGAGAATAGCTGCTAGAAAATAAGTTTGGAGTCTCTTTCTCACCCCTCCCTCCCAATAGCTCATATGTGTAAAGACTGATATGTGTAAATAACCCTAACATGTAAAGACTACTCAGGGTTACATGGGGAAAAGTTTTAAGTTCCTCAGAGGCAGTGATTTAAACTGAGTGCTCTTGGAAAGACTTTCTAACCTCCACAAAGGCCCAGAAGCCTGAGAGCAGGCTCTGTTCAGGGAGAAAGGGGGAATGTGATTGAAATACTAAGAGCATAGTGACGGCACTAAAAGATGTAGCCAGAGATCCCAAAAGTTTCTCTGTGCCCTGATCAGACAATTTGGTTCTGAACAGATAGAAAACAATGAAAAGGTTTGAAGCAAGAGCTTGTATATAGCATATCCCTGGTTCAGGAAGATGCTGTGGAAGCAGATGGGGACTTACATGCAGAGTAGGACAAAGAGCAGCAGAGAGGGGACTGCAGAAGGCTGCTGTAGTCCACTAGAGGGAGAGAGGTAGACAATCTGTCAGTGCAGCACTGATGTGAATAGGGGCCAAAGAAGGAGTGATTTGTCCTGTTGAGATTTTAGTTTTATCTGGAAAAGAAGAAACACAGCAGATTTGTCCATGTACCTCCCTACAAAGGGAAAGTAACACTCACGTAGAAGTCATCCAAAGAGCATCCCTGGGTTTCTACATCCTCAAGGCTACCCAGCACAGAGCCCACATGGACAAACCCCCATGAATGCTGCTGACCTTCATGTTGATGACTCTCTGGAAACTGAAAGGATACAGAGAGAGGGAAAAAAATCTCACTTTATGACTATTTCCCAGAGCTTTCCTCCTTTAGGAGGAACGGTGACTCTGGGACATGCTTGCAATAAATCTCTGAAAGGTGGCATGGTTATTCATTTCCTGAGAGTCCCATATTTCACTGGATTCCTGCATCCACCTTCTATCTCTTGAAGGGCAACTAATCAAGAAATTTCCCTACCTACAGAAATTGAGATGGCTAGCCAGCTATAGCTTGTAGAACAAGGGCTTTAGATTTCGGAACACTTCTGATTCCGAGAAGAAGGAGGCACAGATACTAGAGATTTCTGAAACACAGGGATTAAGAAAGAAAGAAATCAAGAAGCAGATGATCTGCAGTGGCTACAGTTCTCTGCAATGTCCTCTTTCCTCCCTCTCCCTTTTTCCAGTAAATATATATAATGCTTATCTTTTAATTGAATTGATTACATTGTCTTTAGTTTTAGAAGGCTGGAGCTGGGAAAGTAGCTCTGGTAGGAAAGTGCTTGTTGCATAAACATAAAGACCGGACTCTGATCCCCTGTACCCAGGTAAAAATCTGGGCAAGTTCATATACTATTGTAATCATCACACTGGGGACAAAAACAGGTCTAGCCTGGTTAGGGAGCTCCGTGTTCTAGTGAGATACGTTTATTTAAACAAATACATTTGAAAAGGCAGTGGGTCAAATACAATTACATGCAATTAGCACATGTAGCTTTCATTTTTTCCATCCTTCCTTCTAGTCCTTGTCCTCTGTTGGGTTATCAATGCTATGCCTCTTATCGGAATAGTTCAATTTTCCCAGAAAAACAATGGCTGCGTCGCATCTTCACTCTGGAGGTCTAGGATGAACCTCTTGGGTCTAGATAGCACCCTTTGTGAAGAGAGGGCCAAGCAAAACTGGCCAGAGGAAAAGGCTAGGCAGCAATGAGTAGTCGTGGAGACCTTTGCCCACCCTGCGGCAGTTCAGAAGCTAGGAAAGCTCATTGGTTGACCAAGACTAAGACGGGAACCTACCTTTTGACCCAACCTGTGAGGGAATTCAGGCTGCCTCTGGGAAAGTAGTCCACCTTTAAAAACATGGTCCTTTCTGCCCAGGTTGATGACCCAAAAACTTAGCTTTGAGCCAGCTTTTGGCAACAAATAAAGGTAATAAATTCCTCAGTCTCAAAATTCAATTTAAGCCATGTACCCCGAAATCTATAGTTTATGGAATCATGGGATTGCCGTCCATAAGCAATCTTCAGCTGCACCACAGTTGTCCAGTCAGTCTTCAGTGTAACAAGGCTCAGCACAAGGCCTTCTTCCCTTTGTGAAGAGAGGGCCAAGCAAAACTGGCCAGAGGAAAAGGCTAGGCAGCAATGAGTAGTCGTGGAGACCTTTGCCCACCCTGCAGCAGTTCAGAAGCTAGCATTTTAGCCTTGGCAAAGGAGCATTTCTGAGCCTGAGTTTCTTTAAGATAGGAAAATATTCGTAATAGTAACACAGAGGTTTAGGGAAGATGAAAGAGCACAGTGTGTCTCCAGAGCACAGCAGATGGTAAGCACTAAGCAAATCAAAGTCACCATGATTGTTAGCATTCCATTCATCTTCAGTCTATTAACACTTTGCATCTGGCCAGGATAGTTAATGGCCACACACCATAGGTCAGGGGCCTTTTGATTCTGACTTTAATCTAGCTAGTAGGCCAAGAAACAATAGGTGAGTTTGTTTATTCATTAAATTTTTTCTTTGACAAATTCATGCATGTATACAATGTATTCTGATTGCTCTCACTCTTTACACAGAGCTTCTAAACCTCCCACCTAGGTCAACATCCACCTCCCTGCAAATGCTTTTCTCTCCTTTATATAGACCCACCAGTCTCCAATGGATGGGTACCTTTTTGTTTGAAATACTTAGAACCAGAATTAGCTCCAATCTGAGACACTTTGGAAATTTCAGAATATTGGCATACATAAAATGAGACATTTGAGAGATGATGGTACATAACTCTTAACAAAAAATCTGATTTATTATATATATTATATACTATATATATATTACATACTATATATTATATATTATATATTATATATTATATACATGAAGGGCCTTCATATGTAACATAGTTTTGTTTTGTTCTTTTTCTGAGACAGTCTTGCAGTATAGCCAAGACTCTAAGAACTGAAGATCCTTCTGCCCCTGCTCCCAAGTTCAAGATTATAGGCATTATGCCTGGTTATGCATGACGGTAAGATTGTACATGTTGAGCTGTCAGAAGTGCCACTTGTAACATCTTGTCAATGCTCAGAAAGACTCACATTCTGGGCACCTGGATCTCAGATTTCCAAATCAAGAATTTCAGCCTGCATTACATCACAGTGCACAGTAGTATTATTTCATTCAACAGTCTGCTTAACTTATTAAAATTTGTTGCCAACAAATTATCATTGGAGCTAACACAAGAAATAAGCATCTTCGCCATATAACACGACTTTTCTCTGAATTATTTCCTTAATTTTTGGATAAAAAAAAACACAAAAATTATACTTCTACATAAAGGGATTTGACCATTTGACTTCTATGAAATGCTGACTTTCGAAGTCACTCTGTGCAAGAACATTGTGATTCTCTCTTCTCAGTGAGAACTTCTATGGAACATAATTTCTGACAGATATTAAGCCACTTTTCCTAAGCCACCTGACTGCAAAAATCTCTTACTCAAGATATAAACATCTGAAGCAACAAACAATATGAAACAGTGTTTTCTTTTGGGGTCAACTGTGTTGCACACACAGTTTCTGAATTGAAATTCAGGAGCCTTTTTGACTCCAAATTGAGTTTGTTCTATGGTTTTTATTATGCACTATAATAATTTATGGTTCTCATTACCATGTCTTAATATACACAAATATTTTAATAATATTACACAGAGAAGGAAGTTGTTTTTAATACATTAACATGGAAGGAAATCTAGCAAAATCATAAATCATTACTAGTGAAGATTAATTAAGGTGGTTGGATAATTGAGATTTCATCTTTTCCCACAGCATGTTTTAACATGTTTAACATGTTTCCCACAGTAAGCATTCTTTGACATCATGCCCACAGTCATCTCAGAGAAAATAGATGGGGTTAGAAAATATTTGGATATTTGACAACTGATAATGGATAAAAAACTTTCCAAACCACTTACTGACTCCATGTCTCCTCGACCAGGCCTTAAAAGCTCATAGAATTCCTGTTATTATTAAAGTTTTTAAAGCAAATATAACAGTTCATAGTAAGTAGGCAAGACAGGAATGTGAGCTGCCCCCACTCCCTTTTCTCTCCTCCTCCCTATCCCCCTCCCCCTCATAAAGAGGTGAGCAGGTTGTCACATAGTGGCCACTCCAGCTATCAGCATTTTCCCATCTGCCTGTGTGAATATTTTCCCATTCAAAAGATTAAGAACAAATAGCAATTATAGAACTGATTCTGGTTAATCAGTTAATTAACATTCCAGAGCTCAAATCCCACCATTTAAATGGATGGAAATCTGTATCTAATGGAAGCTGCCCAGAGGGACACTGCTCAGAGCCTAGCCTCTGGATTTCTCTTTTCCTGATGAGTCTTCTCATGTTCTCTCTCCTCTTCCCTCTTGTAACTCTGTTCTCTGCCTTATCTCTGTCACCCACATTCTTCTCCTCCCAATGTTTCCCTCATTTCCCTATATTTCTTTTCCTTGATTAATCGTTTGAAGTTTGTATTCTTTAACGTCACTGGAATGAAACCTTTGATTCTTGTACTAATTACATTTCACTAAGGGGTGTGTGTGTGTGTGTGTGTGTGTGTGTGTGTGTGTGTGTGTGTTTAAGTGTCAATAACATGAAAGATGTCTTTTAATCGAATCTATGTGAAGCCAAAGAGGGGATCTCTCTATCTTTAATACTAATTCTGGATATTTGGAGCTTCTCTTCAGCCCAAAAGAAAACTCATCCTCAGAGCATGTTATCAGGATTTCCCAAGGAAGTAACCCAGTAAACCCAAAGACTATCAAATTCCTCTCCCTTGATTCCTAGATGAGTCTGATAAAATTTCTATTTCAGGATACAAAGTTTTACTCATCTAAGAAGCAGGAGTTCAGTGGGGCAAGGCTGGGGGACTGGGCCATGGGGGGGGGGGGCATTAATGAGACATCAGATACCATCTTCTCTTGCTTGAGGCTCCAGTGGGCAGCAGAAGATGTGGTACAGTTAACAGCCATTTCTGTCCTCAAATGTCCTATTATCTTCTCATCAGGCCTAATCAAGAATTTCACTTGGAAGTTCACCAGGGCCTAAATTTTAGGCACCAGGGACAACAGGGATTAGCAGCCATGACTAATCAACATAGGAAATGGTAATTCTGTCTTGGCCCATTTTCAGTTCCTGTAAAACAATTAATTACCTGAGATCAAGTAATTTATTAAAAACATAGGTTTACTTCACCGAATAGACCATTCAGATGCTGTGGTGCAGGCACTTAATGAGGGCCTTTTTGCTGTATTAGTACACAGCAGAGGGCATCACAAGGTAAGAGCTCAAATCTCCCTTTTCCTATAAAATGCCACCATAGGAGCTTCATTTTCATGATCCTATCCAACCCTAGTTACCTCCCCACCCAAAAAAAATCCCCACCTTCAAACACCATAACAATGTTAACTTGGGGGTGTAAATTCGAGCATGTAAATTTTAAGAGGTAAGTACTGAAACAGCGGAACAGCAGATGAGAAAGAATATAATGCCACAGAGGTGAGTTTTCTGGACCCTTTTCTTCCCCCTGAGACATCTGTCCAAATTGTCTTTAGACAGACTTTTTATTTCTAGATTATAATTACCCATAACAAATGCACAGAGACATGCCACTCTCTGTGTTTAGAATAGGAGGTACAAAGTTTTGCATGCATATGTGTGAATATTTCTATGCCAAGCATCAAAAAAAGGCCACTAGAACCTCTAATCTTTCAAAAGAACACAACTTCAAAGAGCTGAAGGTCTCAAAAGCCACACTACCTTGCTGAACATTCACAGCATAAACACCCTGCGCCTAATCTTTCACCTTGCTTCAAACGACTTACATGACACAGCAATCCAGATTTGCCTCTTTCAACTCTACTGACAATTAGAACAAATCCACTAAAATTCAGACTGGCCATTCTTAGCCTAATTCAAGCCCCCAAAAATCAGGAATCAAAGTGACAAAACTCAGGAAAAGCTGAACCTCTATGCCACCAGAAACAGTCAGAACCATGGGTTTGGGTTCAACTTCCATTCTCTGAAAAACTTCCTCAAAGCAGTTTCAGCAGAAACATTTCACTGCCCAAAGGAAAAGTCCCATTCCTGATGGACATTGTCTTAAGTGGCCACAACAAGCGCAGTTATTATAGTATAAGGCTGTTTTTACCTTCTTGTCTCTAGAACTCTACAAAGATATTGACTTTAAAAATGGGTGAAGATTCTCTATTCTCATAGGACCAATTGCTTATTGCTACCTATAGCACAGCAACCTGCTGCTGTCTCTGAGAGCTTAAACTAGGGAATAAGTCAATCTCTTAGTTAATAGGAAACTTGATTGAAATGGAAATCTCAGAGATCTTTCCTCTTATCTAATCATTGAACAATGCTGTGCAAGTTCTGAGGCTGTTTCAGCTGTTTTCTACCTTCTGTCTCCTTTGTGTGCAAGAAAAGCTCACATTAAACACACACACACCCATTGATACTAAATACGGCTTATGACAGGAATAGCAAAATACAAGCAGAAAATCTACAAACCAAATAAAAAAGATTGAGCAGCAACATGATCAGTTCTACTCTAAATTAAACTGTCCCTCAATATCCATGGTGGGTTGGTTTCAGAACCCCCTTGGACACCAAAATCCAGGGATGCACAGTTGCTCATGTAACATGGCATACATAGTATTTGCAGATAATCTTTGCCCAGCCTTGGTAGATTTTTTTAAACCCCCTCTAGATTATTTATGATGCAGTTGTTTACATTTTCAATGACTTATGACTAATTGTTAAGCTATATTGTTTGGGGAACAATGATGAGAGCATTGAAATATCTAAAGTCTATGTTTGGTTGAATCTGAAGAAGTAGGAACTTCAGATATCAAGGGCTAACCTATAAAGAAAGGAGAAACCACAATAGTTCATATGACTTGTTCTCAACTTTGAGTGTGCTGACTTCTTCAGGCTCTCTTTTCTGCTCCTCAGTTGGGTAAGAAGAATGGAGATCCCCTTAACCAGACAGTTGTCTGCATCAAGAAAAGATTAGTAATGATTAACATAATTCCTATCAATTAACTGGGCAAGTCCAGAATTGGAGATCTATAGACCTCTCCTCTGTAATTCCAACCAAGCTAACTTCATCAGCTCTGGGGGTAATAGGCTTCATCCCTAGAATGTGAAGGTGAGCTGGCACAGCTGCACAGAAGAGCCACACAGTGGCTACACAGTGAAAAGACTGTGGTATAAAGGCCAGGATGGCTCTCAGCGCATGAGTGTCAGTGCTGAGTCTGCAGTGGTTACCCTGTCTCCTCTTCCCCATCTAATAGTCCTATGTTCAATGTCTGCAGAGAAGAATACCCAGCTGCATACAAAGTTCTGTTTATAGTTTTCTTTCTTTCCATCCTCTTCCTCCTGGTCTCGGTCTGCCAGACAGAAGTTGTTTTTTTAGAATTCCACTATTCTGCTCTATCTATGTATCTATGTGTTTGTCTATCTATCTGTCTGTCTGTCTGTCTATCTATCTATCTATCTATCTATCTCGTATGTATTCTTTCAACTTTTAGAAGCGCCATGAAGGGCAGAGATTGAATCATCTCTCTTATTAACCTATTACCTTTCAAAACAATTTCTTGGTACTTAATGTTCTCATCTGGAAAAAAATGGAAATAATATGGTTCCCTAGTGAGATGTTTGTGAAGAAATTGTGTAATACATGTGACTCACAGACTCAGTAGATGCCATTCTTATAGTAACAGGAGCAGCTGTAGGATTGCTGGTATTAGTTAAGCTTGGGTTTGGCTGGCTAGTTTTAGCACAGCCAAACCACAGACCATACCTAGACTTGATGATAGGCAAGAGAAACTGTTGTCTTGAGGACTCAACACCAAGTTTAGTGGCAAGTCTCCCCTGCAGCACTCCCCGCCCCCGTACATCCTGCTTCAGGCCTCAGACACCCATCTTCAGATGCTAACCTCCACAATGCACTCTGAGCCCTTATTTGAACCCCGATGCCAGGCTTTCTGCACAAGAAAGCCAGGCCATGCTTCCTGTCCACACTAAGACTTCGCCTTTTCATTAGGTTCTCAAGTCTCTTTTTAAAGTCAAACCCATTTTTCCCACTCTCCCCACCCTCCCCATTTCTCTTATCACAGAATTTAAGTGTACTTATCTCAGCAAAATTACTCATAAACACCCATTACTGGCCTTACAAACAGCCAGCTCCCAATATTTTCAACTCCCCAAGATAACAGTAAATAGATAACAGCTACTAAGACCACAACTACTGTTCTAAACCTGAACACAAAAGCTCTCATTTTTCATCCTCACAATCCCAATAATATCGCTTTACTTTTACTGATAATGTGACTGGAGCACTGAAAAATCGAATAATTTTCCAAAGAAAGCCCAGCTTTCGAGATCAAACTGTACCTTCAAAATCCATTTTATATAATCCCCAGGAAATTCTTCCTTGAAAAAGTCATTATTGGAGTGTGAGCAAGCCCATGGGTGAAGGGGAGGAGGAGGAAGGGATGAAGGAAGAACATTTAAAAATACTTTGGGAAGGTGCATACAAAATACAAACTTCCTCTTTTTTTAAGTATAGAATAGAACTTGTTCAGGGCATGGGGAGGGGAGTCAAGAGAATAGTAGAGGCAGAGAAAGACAAAGAGAGAGGGGGAGAAAGGGAGGGAAGGAGGGAAGAGAGGGAGGGAGGAAGGGGAGGAAGGGAGGGAAGAAGGAAGGGAGAAAGGAAAGGGAAAGGAGTTAGCAAGGAAGAGAGAGAGACAGAGAGACAGAGAGAGAGAGAGAGAGAGAGAGAGAGAGAGAGAGAGAGAGAATGAATAGAGAAGTAGAAGCCAGCCATGAGCATGTGGAGAGAGAAGGGGGAAGGAAATGGAGAGAGAGTGAGAACAGGAAGGCAAGAGCAAGCCAAACTTCTTTTATCTCAGCATTTCATACGTGTTTTACACAAAGAAAGCAATCAAAATGTTCTTTATTAACCAAAACCTCTTACCCAAAGGCTCAGTATCTTCAGGAAGTCAAGGTTCTACTCCTCAGCAGCTTTCTCCTAGGGATCTTGATCTTCATGGTCTGTAGATGGAAACTCCCAACATAAGCTCTCCTCATACTCTCATGTCCACCACCCTCCCCCACCCCCATCTTTCCATGGAGAGACCATTGAGATCCAGGGCTTGCTTTACAACTTGTCTGATAACACTTATAGCCTGGGTCAACCCTTTTATAGACCTCATATAAAATTCACAAGCTGTCCACCCATCTCTGAAGTCCCCCTCTTAGCTTTGCTCTCATAGTTGAACCTGAGACAGAGGATAGGTGCTGTGGTACAAGTTTCTTATGCATTTTAAGTAAAACATTATTACATCACTTTCCCCCTTCCCTTTCCTCCCTCTATCTCCTCCCAAATCTCTTACCTCCAACTCTTTCCATGTCCCCAGTTTTCAAACTGGTAGCCTCTTATTATTGTTGTTACATATACAACCTTCTGGGGCTATTTTATTGATGTTCTATGTATATGGTTTCAGAATGACTACCTTGTATTGGAAAGCCAACTGGAGACCCATTCCTAAGAGAGGCTAATTCTCCCTCTCTCAGCAGTCATTAGTTACCCTTAGTTCTTTGTCTAGGGGTAAGGCCCTATGATGTTTTTCTCCATTGTGTTAGCATGCCTATTAATATTGTCCCTGTTCCAGTCTTGTTTATGTCACCATTTCTAGAAGAAATTGTTTCACAGCAGACTTCATCGTATTCTGACTCTTACAATATTTCCACACCCTCTTCCTAGATGTTCCCTGAGCCATAGATGTAGGACCTGCATTGTAGATGTATCCATTGAGACTGAACTCCTCATGATCCATTGATCTCTGCATTGCTTCCAGCTCTGGTTTTCTGTGATGGTCTTCATCTCTTAAGAAGAGAAGTTTCTTTGATAAGAGGCTGTAGCTACATTTATATCTGAAGATTTGGACCTATGAAACTCAAATAAGAGAGGACATTCAAAGTTTGTCTTCCAGGGTCTGAATTGCCTCACCCAATATAGTCTATTCTAGGTCCATCCATTTTCCCAGTAGGGTGGCTTGATACCAAGGCTTAGATACCAGCTAGTTTTCCCTATAGCTAAGTTTGCTAAAAGTGAATGATGGTCTTTCCATATGCAAAGAACATCAAAAACTATAAATTCTTAATAATAATGTGTCAGGCCTTGGCCATTTAACCTGCACCATCAATCTTGTAGCACAGGTAGAGGTCTCCACCTCCAGAGATTAAAATATTAATGAGTTATCTATAGGCCAGAGGGCATAGCTAATTAAGTTACTCCTTCCCCTCTTCCCCCTCCCTATAAAAGCCAGGGGAGCCTGGCTTTTGGAGGGGAGCTCAAACCATCTACACCCATTCACCATGCCATAAACAATAAAAGCTTTGGAAAACTGGACTCCACCCACGTGTCTCCTGGGCCTGAACCTTCCTGAGGCAGCCACCTGCCCGCCCGTGGCAGCTGCGTGAATGTGGTGTGGGAAGCCTTCCCAGGACCCTGTTGCCAGACTGCTGTGGGACCCCACCACTGGACTCCCCTCACGAGGTTTTTTTTCCCACAATAATGGGTACATTGTGATGGTTTGAGTAGGAATGGCCCCTATAGGTTTATATATTCGAATGCTTAGGTTTTTAGGAAGTGGCATTACTTGACAATGATTAGGAGGTCTGTGTTTGTTAGAGTAAGCATGGCCTTGTTGCGAGGATAAAGTCTGTAAATTAGGATTGTGTGCAGTCTACCATGACTGAATAGCTCCTCTGAGCTCAGCACAAAATGGAGGACTCCCTTTACCTGCAAGGCTTCACTTTCTCTGACCTTGTCTGAGAAGCCTAACACCCAACACCCTCTGACTGGAGAAGGTCGAGCAGTCCTCGACCAACCTTCAAGTTCAACTTCCTCTTTTTTATGGGAACCTGCCCAGCAAATACCTGGGATTCCAGAAATGCTTCTCCATGCAAATGCAATATTCCCAGTATTTTAAACTTTAGTTGACAGTCTTATGTTTACCTTGAAAACTCCTGCCCCCTCTCCATGGTCCACATATAGCCCTAGTTCACCCTGAATAAAATGTATGTGTACAAGCCCACACTGAATAAAAGTATGCTCACAGCTAAAAGCATCTTTCACTGAAGACTGTCAGAGAAGGCCTTTGTCTAAAAGAGCTCTAAGGCTTTCTCTTCCTCCACCTCCACACCAGGGATTCACTCTCAACTAGACCAGGATCCTGCACCTGTTCCAGACTATGCTTAATTTTTTTCCAACCCTGACTGGGAGGAAGCCAAGCACATGGAACCACAGCTAGACCCCCAGCATGCATACCACATTGTTGGAGGAACTATGTCACTGGGGTGGATTTTTGGGTTTCAAATGCTGCCTGCTAATCCAGCACCATTTCATGTTTCCTATCATGAACATAATGAACTAAACTTCTAAACTGTAAGCCATCTTCAATTAAATGTTTTCTTACATAAGAGTTGTCATGGTCATGGGGTCTCTTCTCAAATTAAACATCGGCTAAGACACCCAATTACAAAAGGTTCAACAGAGACATAAGCTCATTCACTTTATATCCGGTTTTATACAAAAAAAAAAAAAAAACATGTACTATAAACACTCAAAAAGTACTTACCATGTGTACATTAATAAATCCTGTGACTAGGATTCACTTTAAATTCTAAATAAAGTATGCAAATATCCAATGCATGCCTTCAAGATGAGGTACAATATTATCATCACTTTCCCAGGGCTGGCTAGTCATTCCATACGTGAAGAATCTAATCCAAAATTGATTCTCAGCATCCAGTGACCATCAAGCAAACCAATATAAAGGCTGTCATCAGGATGATAAATAATTTGGAGAGCATCAGAAATATATTGAAAGTGTACGCTTTCTATGGGGAAGAGAAAAGATGAATATATGTTTTCAGTTGACTGGATCTGCAGGAATCACAGAGGTTTAGACAAAGATGCCAGGCTCTAACTCAGCTCAGCAAACATTCATAACAATATCAGTAAAACATTCCAATTAGAAACATCTTCACAGAGTGGACACACTGCCATTCAGTCCTTGGACAACACCATGACATCAGAATCAGTATCTTTATTTTCTAGTGCAAAGGACAGAGGTTATAAGTAATGAGATATTTTATGTTAAATAGAAAATTTACTTATTTATTTAATAACCATTTAATAGAAAATATCCATATGCAAGACATGAGGATACATACTAGGAGCCTAGAAATGAATAAAATATTTTTTTCTCTGAATCATGGTGTACAATATTAAGCTATGGGTTTTATTTCCCCTCTCGTGTTTTCTCTTTGCCTGGCCTCTCGCCTCCTGTTTTATGCAAGCTATTGGCCAGCTCTGAACTCATAACCTCAGGGGAAACATTTGACCTGGTAGAAACAAAAGTAGCTCATATATCTTTCTGGCCATGATGGTCCAGAAGCCTAATTTCTTCAGAAAACCTTGGACATTGCAGGAAAACAACAGTGTCTCATAAGAAATGTGAAGGAAGAATTTGTTCAAGCCTAAACCAGAAAAACTCCGCTCAGAGAAATACATGGGAAGAAAGAAATCTGGAGATCCTAAGAGAGGAGAAGCCCATGCCTCCCTCTCCATGGTACCACCAGTCCTTTGAGACCTTGGAAAGGAAATGGCAGCTTGACTGTCTCAGCATCTGCAAGCTAGGTTGCCATATTACTGCAGTTAGAACCAGCAGAAAGCCAAATGATTTTGTAGGGCCACATACACAGGGACAAGAGATGACTCCATAGTGGTTCATTTGGATCAATGTTTATGGTGTGTCACATGACCCTGGACTGCAAAACATGCCCGAGGTATGGAGCACCATGTAGAAATAAACTTGAATTATAGGAGATAGACGACTCTTGGGTTCCCAGCCAACTGTTTTTATGGACTGAGATTCATACCCTTTACCCACATAATGAAAAGTAGTGGGTAAGAGTCTGCCTCTGAAAGAGGGGGGAAGCATAATTTCCCTTCAGACTGAACCTCTGGAAAACAACTAAAATAAACCTTGTCCATATTAAAATTCTAACTGAAGTCTCTGCAGAGAGAACAGAAAGTGCCAGAATTTACAAGGAAGCTGAAATTTGCAACATGAAATTGGTACCAGGGGAGTTCTCTGCCTTTGTGGCTCTGTCCATGGTATCTGGTGACTAGTAAGAGAAAAATCTGTCATTTCTCTTTTCAAAGTGGAAAAGAAGCTACTGCCTTCAAATCCACTGTATATTGAAGGAGCACTCTAAAAAATATGAAAATAAAAAGAGAGAGACCCACCTTACTGTGGAGCTCTGCCCACTCACTGATGCTTCAGGGCCACAAATAGCAGGACCAACTGTGAATGTTTTACTTTGAAGGAAAGGGGTGGAATTTGGACTGAAACTGAGACTTGAGCCCAGCTATTATAACTACATTCAATTGCTGGGGATTGGTTTGGTGCTACTATTTATTCAAATGCTAAATACTGGCCCTCAAGATCTGGTTGCAATCTAGACAAGCACATTCTCACATACACCAAATGATGTTATATAAACTTTGCTCACCAATCTTCTCTGACTGGCTAAATAAACATGGCTTACAGCCAATTACTGGGGAGAAGAGAGGTAGATGGGGCTTCAGGCAGGCAGACCAGGCTTACAAGAAGACAGCGTCAGAGCTGGAGGCTGGAGTGATAGGAGGTGGTGGTGCTTGGCCTGCCTCTGGGGTTCAGCTGTGTTATAGAAAATAATCTCAATCCAGCATTTCTTCCCCACCTTTGAGCATTTAGTTTCCACAACTTAGATGCACAATATTTATATTATTTATAATAATCCTTTAATGCACTAGAACCGAGAAGATATCTACCCTCTAAATTATTCACTTCTACTTTCCTATCAATATCCCTGAGTTATTACTTGCTATGTTCTATCTGGCTCCTCTTAAGTCCCCTATAGTCGGGTTTTCATGAGTCACCTACCCCATGGCATCTTCTGTCTCCAACTTCTCTCTCCTTTCTCTCACCACCTGCAACCTTCTCACTTGAACCTCCAGCCTCACCTTTCTCACCCTACTGACCAATCACAGGCTCTAGCCTTTTATTGACCAGTTAAATGGAGAGAAGGTTTGAGTGGTATAACTTTGAGTACAAGAGGATCTGCTCATCAGGCGCAACCACCTCCTGAGGAACCAGTATTTAAAATTAGAATACAAGCAGCATCAGAACAACCCACTACACAGCTACGAGGAATGATGGTTTCTCATGTATACGACTTCTTGTGAAGTGTTTTTTCAGTCACTGAAGAAACAGAAAATGAAGATTTAATGTGGGAATTAGATCATGTTGGATTACACATTGCCGAAGTCATTACTATTATTGTCATCCTTTGATTTAATGTAAAGATAAATATTGATATATAAAAATCTTAAGCTCAAGTTAGGACTTATGAGGACAGACAAGCATCAGGATACACTAGAGATCAGCATCAGAATACACTACAGATGTTTTAACTGGAACACTGATGCACTGTCTATGGAGATGATACTCATAACCAAGACACAATCAACACTTCAATCAAAGTTAGATACAATGGAGAGAGGGGGCTGAAAAGTCCATTTTCATGGTATTTGCAAATAATCAAGACATGGATCTGGCCATGGCACCCCCCCAAAATGGCAAGTGCACTCAATTATAAGCCATAATAAATCCAAACTAACAAATATTCAAAACATCAGCAGCCGAAGGTACTGACCTTGTTGAGACGGTAGAATAGTTAGCTGAAATAGTTTTTTAAAAAAAGAGCCAGTAAGTCTATAACTTTGGCTCCTGGAAACCACATTTTTCTTTGGAAACAGATATGCATCATGTGACTGAATAGTAGAACAGTATGGTTGCTGGCATATGCAGAACTGATGTCAACATTTAAATAGTCATAACAATAAGTATTTTGTCAGAGAAATAAATTGATTGAATCATCCAAATGGTCTATGTACCATAAAATATTTCTTCATTGCTTTCCTGAATTAAAGTATATATTGTATTTTATAGAATTCTTACTCAAATAGAATTCTATTAATGAATGCACACTCTTCTTAGGAGAAAACCCCTTCTATTTCTAAACACTTCTGAGGGAAATACAGTTCTGTGGTGCATAATAAAGCTGCTAAAAACATTTATTTATTCATTTATTCATTCATTCATTTTGTGTGCACATGTATTAATGTGTATGCACTTACATGGAAATGTGAACAATTTTGTGGCAGTCAGTTTTCTCCATCTACACTTTAGGTCCCATGGATTTAATTCAGGTTATCATGCTTGATGGAAAGCACCTTTACCAGCTGAGCCATCTCATCAACCTTCAAATGGCTTAAAACTTCCTGTCCAAAACCACAGGCCACCCCAATCCAGAGGTTTATAACTAATAAAATATCCCTCAAGGATGAAAGCAGCATTGAGACAAGTACAGACAGCAAATAAACATCTAAGGGTATGAGAAAAAAAAAATACCTACATGCTAAGATACGCTAAGCAGCCCTCTGTAGGCTTAAAGAAAACGGGACTGGAAAAACTGAGGTATGAAGAGACTCCAGGAAATATATAAATAAATGTAACGTGTTCCTTCATTTAACTAGATACAAGGTTGCCTTCTTAGGATGAAGGTGACACATGTGACATGTGGTTGGTTATACGATCTGCAAATAAGACTTTTCCTGTAAACAGCTAGGGATGCTGTGTCAGTCAGGGTCTAGACAAATGGTAGATGCTAGTTATCTAAACAGAGAAACGAAATTTTAAAAGTTAATTATTAATAAAATGTGTTTTAACTTTGTAAATGCCTAGAGATGGACTTTAAAGCATAGAAAACTCAGAAAGTAGTAATTATCTCTAAGGCTGAGAGAGATCACACAAGAAATTGGTAAGAACTCAAAAAAGCCCTTCTCCCTCTGCGGCTGAGATTAAGACCTCATTAGAGGCACTGTGGCCACCATAGGAACACACAGCCTTCCAGAAACAAAGAAATTTGCGGACATATGCGCAGTACAGTGGTCTGTGGAGAAAGATGCTGGAGGGCTAAGAAACTCACCAAGGTATGCAAGCTAGCTACAGCTGGTGCACAGCATGTGGCTTACTGGGACACCAGAGGGCCTGAGCTAGGCAGCAGGGAAAAGGCTCTTGGCAGAAACATTCTCCAGACTGAGGACCACAGAACCTCCCTCATGCTATTATGCTGGCAGCCACACAGTGGGAAGATCCCAAGAGACAGAAAAAGAGGTCCTTGCCTTTGCCACGGACTGCAACCCTCTAGTGCCCTCTATTGGCCAAGCCTTCCTGAGCCAGCCAAAAGACTGCTTTCTGGTTCCAGCTTCAGTAAGGATAACAGAAATCACAGAAATAAAAATATGGGAGCTTTGGAAGTAAGAGGCAGTAAGCTGAGAATGTGCCCAGAGGTGGGGTCTAATACCTAGGGATATTACCAAAACTAACAAAGATATAGTGTGTAAAGTCCGGGAGAGAGATACAAACATAATTCTGAATAATGCATTCAAACGACCTCATGACAGAAGAAAAGAAGGAACATAAGGAAGCATAATATGCTATCCCATCATTGTCCTACATGAATGAAGCCAGATACAGACAAGTGCACACTGGGTGGTTCCACTTATATATATTTCTAGAAAATGCTATGCATCATGCAGAAATCTTTAGGGTTAAGAACAGTGCTTCGTGTGCTGATTGAAGAAGCAGTGTCTCATGTGTATAAGTGTTTGTCAAAAAGAAAAGCATCACTGAATGGTCTTGTACATTATAAGTGGAAATAGTTGGTTTCAGGTGCATTTTTACCTCAATTGATCATATATCAATTTGGTTTTTGACAATTTAATATACACACAGAATACGTTATGATTACCCCTGCCCCCATTGTCTCTTACCTCCCTTCCACCCCTAGGAAACCCGGGGTTTCCTGACTAATTCCTTTCCCATTGTAATATCTTCTTGTGTTATATTAATTTAACCAGGGCTATGTGACTAAGGATTTTTTTAACTATGCATTGGAATATGGTGTTCATGATTGCAACAACCTTGTCATGCCCAAAAGATGCTGTTTCATACCCTTGCTCTCTTCCTGAAAACTTGTATTTTCTCCCTCTTCTTTGGAGGTGGTTTGTGAGCCTTTGAGCCTTGTTTGAAGCTGGTGCTCAATTACTGCTCATTCTTAGCACCTTCAATAGCCATGAGTCTGTCTTTCACTACAAAGGGAGGCTTCTCCGATAAAGGCTGAAAGTAGGATTTGTCTTCCGTTACCCGCCTGCTTTTACAGCCTTCACCATTTACTCTGGATACCTAGGAGCATTTAACGGAGAATTTTTAAGCAATAGGCAAAATGTTCCAGCAGGAACAGTGACTCTAGAGAGCCTGACAGTTGTAGGCAGGGCTGGCCTCTCTGTCCTGTGCTGAGCTGTATCACTTCCCACATCAGTAATGGAACCAGTGTCATGTGAATATAATATTATCTAGAGTGAAGCAGCCGGAAGATTCAGCTTTCAGTTCCACAGAGCTAAGGGTCGGTGCTGTTTCACTATCTGAAGTACATGCTCTACTGGAGCAGCTACCCACGGCAGAATGAATCATCTGCTAAAGAATTCGTAAATAGAGACATCTTCTGGACAGCTCTGGGCTCAGGCTTTGGCTTCTGGTTTGATGGGCAGATAGTTCAAGGAGCCAAACAGCCCCCTGTGGAGATGCACTGAGAAGTGAGTAAAGGTGCAGCCAAGGACAGAAGGCTGAAGTAGAAACTACGTCCAGACTATTATAAACAACCAAACACTCACTTCCGTCTCCTTGGATGATTTTTAAAACCAAAGCAAATGACTGTGTCCCCATATAATTCACCAGTATGATTAAGACCTTGCACATGCATGTCAACTTTGAAGAAGTGGAATTGTATGCTGTGAGAAGAAACTGCAAAATGTTTGCTGAATCTCATTAAGTGGAGTGTGAAGAAGTTTTTTAGGGAAAATATTTAAATGAAAACAATTGCTTAAAGTTACTGGCGTGTGCCATTACTTTGCAGACATCCTTGCACTAATTTCTCAGTAGAAGGGGAAGACTTCTTAAGGGATGACCTTTCCAAACACGACAATCGGTGGACAGTAATATAAATAGAAGATTGTGAAAGAAAGCCTTAAAAATGTTTTCTTTTAGTATATTAAAAAATAAAACAAAATAAAAAGCACCCTTCCCTCCAATGCTGCCATCTTGAAAGCAATAACTGTATTCTCAGGCCTGTCCAAGGACTCTATTTGGAACTAAGTCGCCCTTCCATAGTGAATACCCATAGCATTCACATGGCCTCTACATGCCACAGAGTGAACACAGCTATTCTAGGTAAACAGCACCCACAAATGTCATTGCTTGGTATGATAGAAACTGTATAGGTTTTAAGTCACATGCCCTGCTTCTCTGGCCATCAGCATCCTCATCTATGTGAACTAAACTATGAATACTTATATCATAGAGTTGTTAAGGGAGCATTTTAAGTCCATGAAGGGGCTGGGGAGATGATTTGCCAGCATCCTCACCAAGACTGCATGCAGTAACATTTGCCCAGTAACCTCAGTATTGATGGAATCGAGACAGGGATACCCCAGGAACTTGCTAATCTGCTACTCTAGCTGAAATGTCAATGATGATGATGGTGGTGGTGATGGTGGTGATGGTGGTGGTGGTGGTGGTGGTGGTGGTGGTGGTGGTGGTGGTGATGCAAGCACACACAGATTCACAAACACACAGGAAGAGAGACTCATATTTTCAGTTATCTGTAATTAATAAATCTTGAAGTTCTATTATTTTCTCAGTAAATACACTTTCGTTTCTCTTTTCATAAGATCTCATTTTGGTGACACCAACTTGCAATTATAAACACTCACTTGTGAGCATTTTCTTGAGCTCACTCTAGTCCAGGTAACAACATGCTTTGCTGGTGGCTTGATGGTTTAACATGAGTTCTAAAATGTTCCCTGTAATAGGAAAAGTTTCTAAACCTCCTAGGTCTCAGTTTCTTTCTTTTCAAGAGGAATTAAGAACAATGATGACCCTTGGGCTCCTTGAGGCTCTGGAATAACAAGGTTCCCCTATTCCCCATGCCCAGGTTTTCTCCTTCTCAAAGCTCTGATGAGCCCCTATCATGCTTCTACTTAATCCTTCACACTCTTGCTGACTCAAGGACATCTTACAAGCAATTATTCCTAATGTGGTCTGAATTGCTGATTTCTCCCTTATATTCCTAATTTCTATCAATATACATAAGTTATAGAAGGTAATTTAAAGCTAATTGTTTTTCTAATTCTAGCATGGATTTCTAGATTGGGTGGTGGATAAGTACATAGAATATAGTCAACAGTGAAAGCATAAAATTGAATGAAGCTTCTGTCCCAAGTGCCTATTCTGACTATATAGAAGTTCATTGAGATGAACAGACTTTTCATCAGTTTAGGTTTTTTAAATCTGTCTAGTTTTGATGTGTGGTATATGTATTTGTTTGCAACTTCTTTTATAATAAAGTTTATAGAATAAAACATACAAATGCTTTTTATTATCCAATTTTTAAAATATGTATTTTTAAATCCTATATTTCCTTCTGGGATGTCCCATGTCTCCATCCCCTGTAGAGATTCCCATGGGTGTAGTTGTATCTGAAATATTCCCTAACCATGTGATTAATGGGAAGTGATTGAACATCTAAGAGGTAAGATCAGTGGAGAGTGTGAAATCGTTGTGGACATGCTCCCTAAAGGTAACAATGAAACCTAGCTTCCTCTTCCTATTCTTTCTTGCTGCTTCCTGGCTACCATGAGGTAAGCAGGCTTCCTCATGATGCCATCACAGGTCCAAAGCACCAAGGCCTAATGATGACAAACTACTTATCTTTCTAACTTTAAGCCTTCATCTTCTTGGTGAACTATCTTTGTAAGGTTTCAATACCAAATTGGCAGTACTCTTTTTTATTTTTAAATTTTTTTATTGGTTCTTTGGCAACTAGTGTGTGTGTGTGTGTGTGTGTGTGTACTGTCAGAGAGTATAAATAAGCTAATAGGAGGCAGAAGATGTGCAGGTTTGATAAAGTAAGAGAAGGTATAAAATGGCCTCCTGGGATGATGGGGTAGGGAAATGTGATAGGTTCACTTTAGATTAAAAATCTGAATTCAAGTCAGTTTGATTGTGTCTTTTTCTCTAGCACTGGTTGTTATCTTTGTGAGTGAAGGCTCAGAAAGAATTTCACATCATACACCTCAACCCCACTGATCTCCCCTCCCCCTCATATCCATCCTCCACCCTTGCAACCTCCTCCCAGAAAGAAAAAAAAATCACATTATGGAAGCTGTAGTGTGTCACAGTGTATCCTACGGTATACCCTTTTGTCCACAAGTCTTTGTTTGCAAATGTTCACTACAATGAGTAGTTGGTCAGGTTGAGGCCTCTGGCTTCTGCTACTGTACTGGGAGCCCTGTGTCATGGAGATCCTGTTGTTTTGGATATGTAGAATCAGCCCCTTCATATACTCCATCAGTTCATCAACTAAGTAGATGTTGGGGTGAGCCAGTTCAAAACCATGGATCACACCCAATGGCCAGCTCACCAGCAAACTGCCTTCCCCTCCCCCCCCCCACTTGCAACCAGGGCCAGCTCTACTCTGCTGCCCACGTGAGGTGTTATAGCTGGTGAAGAACATGGCCAGTTCTCCCACTCTCATGACCCTAGGGTCAAGTCTTTAGCCTGCCATAGATGCTGAAGGATGAGGGGAAGGAGGAGGGCATTTCTCTCTCTCTCATCCATGTCACAACTCAAAGAACAAGAGGCAGGGCCAGCTCTCCTGTGCCCATGCCCTTGGGGTCATCTCAACTACAAGCCCCACATTCAGGGCCAGCTCTACTGTGTTGGTCCAGGGCCTGCTTTCCAAAATGCTGCAGCAGGTCCACACATGGGCAGCTACAGCTATCCTGCTCTCATGGCCCCAGGGATGGCTCTCCTGCCTACTGTAGGAGGTAAAAAAAAAAAAAAACAAGAGGAGGAAGCATCTCTTCCTCGCCCATGTCACTGCATGCATGACTGTCTGGGTTTGTCTCAGAAATGTTATGCTCTGCTTCTGCTTTATGTAGTCAGACTAGTGGTCACCTTGGGCTGGCCCAGGTCCATAGTTCCACTCTGGTTGTCTTCTCTGGCTCACTCCTTGCCCAGACTGCCCTAGCGGCTTCTTGTAAGGGTCATCTGTCTCAGGCTCACTCCTGCCAGAGGTTCACATTCCCCGATAGGGCTCTTCTAGTCTCTAGCTTGCTCCTTATCCTGGGAGCCTGTTTGGGCCTGCATGACACCAGACTGGTAGTCATCTCAAGCTCTTTTTTTTAGGGTATGTTAGGCTACCAAGCATTCAGATTTTCATAGGACTGAACACTAAACATAGACATAGTCTCTCTCCTCTCTTCCATATACTGATGCACATGTGACACTGCAGCCACACCTACAACACCTCTAGGGGAAAAGTTGATACTCCTTTTTACTATATTTCTTACCTAGTATTTACACTGTTTTGAGTAGAACAATGCCTTGGTTGTTTCCTGTTGCTATAATTAAATTTATAAATAATAGATTCTATTTATGATTATGAAGACTAAGAAGTGCAATAGGATGGCCAGTGGATAATTAGCCCCAAATGAGGGAGGGCTTTGTACTGCATGCTGTAATTGTATTAACAACTACAGAGAGCATCATCAAGCCAGAAGAGCAACTGTATTAGCTCAGACCTTTCTCTTCTCACAAAGCATCCATGTAGTCAAAGTACTCTATCTGTGCAACCTTACGTAACCCTAATTACCTCCCAAAGACCCTCATCTCCAAATACCCTTAACATATGGATTTGAGAACTGGGTTTCCATATCATGAGCTTTTGAGGAATACATTCAAATAGGAACAATGGGTTTATTGAATTAAAAAACCTGACTTAAAGGGAAAAGAACCACTTCCACACTCTTTAATAGACCAGCTCTCCAGCTTCAACTGCTTCTTTTAATTGTTTTAATCGGTAGTCATTATTTATTCATGTTATGATTATTGTTATTTTCAATTAATTTATTTACATCTCAATCACAGTTTCCCCTTCCTGCTCTCCTCCTAGTCCCTCTCTCTCACCTCACTTCCCCTCAACCAACCTCTCCTTCCTTCATCCTCAGAAATGGAGAGGCTTCCCATGGATATCAACCTGCCTTAACATATCAAGTTGCAGTAAGATTAGGGGCATCTTCTCCTGTTAAGACCAGACAAGACTGCCCAGTTACAGGAAAGGTATCTAAAGCCAGGCAACAGAGTCAGAGACAGCCCCTGCTCCTGCTGTTAAGAGTCCCACATGAAGCTGCCCACCTGTTAAATATGTGCAGAAGGCCTAGGTCCACTCTATGTGAGCTTCTCTGGTTGGTAGATCAGTCGCTGTGAGCCCCTGTAGGCCTAGGTAAGTTAGTTCTGTGGGTTTTCTGGCTGTGTCCTTGACCCCCCTGGAGTCTTCAATCCTTCCTTCCGTCTGCTTCAGGACTCCCCAAACTCTACCTAATGTTTGCCTGTTGGTCTCTACATCTATTTTCCTCAGGTGCTGGGTGAAGCCTCTCTGATGACAAGTTATGTACTCATTATTTAAATGAGCTCATTCTGGTTCTATAAGATGATTGTGCAAATATATGTATACATAAGAAAACTCTCTTTAGAACTCAATTTACATGCATGTACATAGGTTATATATGTATCTAACTGTTGAAGCTTAAGTTTACGCCCATCATTTTTATTTGGGTGTCCAATAAAACTCTCAAACCTATCCCATCGGTTCCTACCATGCCTCTCATAACTCTTTATCTTGAATGTTCACTCTGCCCTGATGGTTTTACAATCTACCACATTGTCTCTTATTTCTAGACCTTTTCACACCCCCTCCTTCCTGTTTACATAAGTCATAATTGCTCTGTTTAAAATTCAGGTGAGGAACCACTACCTCTGGTGCATCTGTCGGAGTTGAGTGCTTACATTGCTTTCTAGCAGAATGTTGTGCAAACATTCTGATCAAGCTCATAGTCACGGCATCTGATTTGCTTGTCTGTGGTCCCCCAGATTAAGTAAACAGCTTAATGAAGCTAAATCAACTCATTTACTCATTATTTTCCAAGTTCTTTCAAAGTACTCACTATGTAACAGGTATTTAACATACTCATTTAAATGAATGAATGGCGCTTATAAAACATTTTAAAACCCACTTCACAAAGATGTTTCAAGCCAGCTGTAGAGGTATACATCTGTAATCCCAGCACTGGGGAGGATGAGGCAGAAAGATCTCAGCTTTAAAAGCAGCTTGAGCTACACTATGAGATCCTGTCTCAAAATAATAGTAGTAGTAGTAATAATAATAATAATAATAATAATAATAATAATAATGTTTTAAACTCTTCAATATGGTAATTCTATTTTAGTAAGCTTAATCTCTCTAGGATATTCCTTTAAAGGAATAAAAAATACAGTTAAGTATGCGTTTCTTTAGTTTCCCCTCTCTCATGATAATCATCTCTAAGGTTTAATCTGTAGTGGAAAGAAGAAAAAAAATACCTAACAGACAGCATGGATTGTTAATAATTTGGTTATACCTGGGCAGCAGGGAAGGGTTATTTGTAACATCCACTCTGCCTTATTTTTTTTTTTTTCAAAGACTAGCAACCAGATTACCAAGTAGGATAATTGCTGTCTTCCTCTGGCCCCTGGAGTAACTGAGAGAGGGAATGCATAGGTTTTCAGAACTTATCTTTTCATCCCAATTCTATCAGTTTCAATATGTCCTCTGCTGTTCTCCAGATGGCAGCTTCAATGAGCACTCTAAATCATACACCTTCAAGCACTCACCTCAACACTAGCAACTACCCAAAACTTTAGTGAAGGGCATCCATTTACAGGAAAGCATCTATCCTTGAGAACTCAAGGCAATGCCTCCAAACATATTTTTAACTCACAGAGAAGGCTGGGTGAGTATATAGAGGAGACCTGAGACTTTTCCCTTGAAGAGATGTTGAAAAGCCAGAAACAGAAATCACATCTGTGTGAAGGAGGAAGCATAAACTGATTGTTTCCTATGTTCCTTCTTCAAATCTTGATTGTCCTGTGTCCAGAGACCACATGGCCTGGGCTCCAGAGTCACTGCTTCCTGAGAAAAGACTACATACAAAGGAAAAAATAAAAAAAAATCCCAAACCAAATTTACTCTTTGTAAACAAAAGCTCTCAGTTAAGCCAGGAACATATTGGAAAATACTCTCTCCTATATATTTGTATATGCCTCAGAAGGTTTGGAAATGTGATTCTATCAAATTACTTAGAAGATGAGTTGAAAGGTATTCACCCTAGCAAAGCCAATTTTAGTGGCTGTATCAGTCAGAATAACAAGAGTGCTAGTCCCCTAGCTCAGTGCAGAATGTAAGCATAAATTTCTTACTCCTTCCATATGTCTAGTACAGGGCTGGGGGGAAGGAATGATATGGAAAGTTTACATTTCTGCAGATGCAGGCTGATACTGAATTCTCCACACATGCTTCTCGACCTGGGAAAATCCAACATAGAGTATCATACCTGGCTGCTCAAGTTCTCGAAGGGGGTGTCAAGCACCACTTCCACTGGCTTCTCATTGGCCCATGTCAAATGGACTCACATAATCTCAAGCAGGAAGGAAGGACCTTTCTAAGACATTCCCAAGACGAACAGCACTATTCCCACCACAGTGGGCCTTTCCATATTTTCACATACTCTGCCATAAGTCCTCTGGAGGGAAGTATTGACTTGTCTACAACAGAAGGAGACCCAAATGAGGATGGTCAAGTAGAAGATTCAAGCATCAGAGTGAATGCTTCTGGCAAGTTCTTCCCCAGTCAGATTCCAGGGTACACAGTGGTGCTAACTGTGGGAACTGGTCAATTTCACTAAAAAAAAAAAAAAAATCTATCAGTTTGGAGCTAAAAGAAAAACAAATAAATTCAATGTTTAGACTTAGGGGGATAAATTGTCCAGATAAACTTTTGTGTTGCTCATTAATTCACTCAATAATATATGAGTCTAGTATATGACAATAAAGGAGGACAATGTGAAAGGTAATATCCTGATAAGAGAAAAAAATTCCTTAGTGGGCACTTGCAAACTCCGAGTTCCAAGAATAGTGGGCACCAAGAAGGATCTTTGATTTTGCTGAATGAATACTAAAAGTGGGGTCACCAAATGTAGAAGAGGAGAAGAGACACTGAAATAGCAACAAAGACATGCGGAAAGGAGCTCACAAATATGCACACAACTGTAATGTGTGTGGCTAAGGATGGACTAGAAATGACGGAGAGAGGAGAGATGTTAGTGATGGGAGAGAGATAGAGTAGAAGGAACAGTTATTACAGCTGCTTCCAAGTATATGACATCTGGACTGGACATGAGGAATCAAAAGAGAAGTGAGAAATAACTTCTTGTATGCAGAGAGGAATAAACTCCTCTCCCGGCCAAGACTCCTCTATAATCTATCAGTGCACTTCAATATGTGTGAGTTTAGAGGTGAAGTCAGGATGTGCCAAAGTTGTCCTCATGTGTGGCTAAGGAAACCCAGATCTGTACAAATTTGTTTGTAACAATTATCACCTAAGGCTTAAAGAATAAAACCAACTCGGCTTAAAGAATAAAACCAACTCTATTGAGGAAGAGACATAGATGGAGACTTAAAGTGGATATATAATATAATATAATGGGATTTTAGGAATCATGAGATGGAATCAATTTATACCAGTCCCCTTTTATTCATACAGAACACACTGAAGATTTCTAGTGGTCATCTGAAACTGTTGAATATATATATATATATATATATATATATATAGTGTTTTCTATACACAGAGACATAATAAAGCCTAATTTATGAATTAAACATGAAAGGAAATTGACAAATCAATTAATAATAAAACACAATAACTATAACAATACACTGTAATGAAAGAAACTGCTTCTATTTCTACTGTTGGGTTTGGTGCCATTATTAAGTAAAAGAAGGGTCACATGACTAAAAGCATGGTGATACCATGATAGTTAATGTAACAAGACATGGGCATTAAGTGACTAACAGGCAGGGACAAATGTACCATGAAACACTTGGAAAGGGGATGATTTACATCCTAGATGGGACGGCATTAAATAGTACAGGATTTTGTCACTCTTCACAATACAACTCACACGTATTGAAAAACACTAATAGATTATAGAGGGGGCTTTGCTGGGAGAGAAGTTTATTCCGCTCTGCATACAAGAAGTTATTGCACACTTCTCTTGAGCAATTTGGAGCACATAAATTACCCCTCGAATTTTCCATTTACTATCAGTGGCTGATTATAGGTAACTGAAACCATAAAAAGCAAAACAACCAAATGGAAGACTGTGACATTTGCATTTGGGAGAGATGCTAATCCCTGGGGGGCCAGAAGGCAAACTGGCTGATATAACTATTCGTAATCCCTATATCACAGCAACTGCTAAATTTGTGGCTCTTTCCTGGTCTATGGAATAAAATAAAAGTAACGGGCTAACCACTTCCTTGATTGCATGGTTCAGGAGTTCATAGGTGAATTGGTTATTATGAGATGGGGTCTAGACACAAGAAGTAGATGGTTGGGCTATGCCTTGTTCTCTCTCTCTCTCTCTCTCTCTCTCTCTCTCTCTCTCTCTCTCTCTCTCTCTGTCTCTCTCTCCTTTTCTGGTCTCCAAGAAATGAGCAGCTTTGCTCTTTCACAGGCTTCTCCCATGAGGGTTCTGCCTTTATATAAGCCTAATAGCCATGATCCAAAGCCTCTGAGTCCATGAGCCAAAATAAACATCACCTTCTTTAATTTTGTATTAAGTCAATTTCTCACAGCTGGGAAAAATACATGACAAGAGCAACTTAAGGAAGAAATGGCTTATTGTGGCTCACAAGGTACAAGTACAGTCCATAGTAAAGAAATAATGGTGACCAGAGCTCGAGGAAGCTTGTTACATTACATGTACAGTCAGGAAGCAAGAGAGATGCATTCTGGTTCTCAGTTTCCAGGACTCTAGTCCATGAAGTGTGGCTGTCCTCGGTTTGGGTGAGTCTTTCCACCTCAATGAACTCAATCTTGAAAGCTCTCTCATGAACATGCCCAGAGATTTATCTTCAGGGTGATTACAGAGTCTATCAACTTGACAGAGATGCTTTCCTTCACACATTCTGTCAAAGCTATGAAAAGGTGAATGACACAGTGAAGTAAAACACCACAAAGCATTCAGTAGAAACAGTTTGATGCAGAAGTACACTGATACAAAGCAAGATCTCCAGCCCTGGCTTTTTGTTCACAAGTAGAACAAAAGAAGTGGGGAGGAGATGAGTGAGGAACAGGATAAACACTTTTGAGTACTGCCAGAGATGGCAGTTTAAGGATTTAAAGGAGTCAGAATCGAAAGGTTCTCTGTTGTCATGGTAAGAGTAAGAGAGAATAACTCAAACCAGAAAACAGGAGGGAAACTATCCATGGTGGCAAATGCTCATCAAGAAGGGAGCTAAGGCAGGAAGATTCAAACTTATGTGGAACTACACAGCAAGATTCTGTCTCAAAGTAAAAGAGAAATTCAGGAAGGCAATCTGATATCAGGACAAATCCAAAGTGATTATAAGTAACATAAATTAAAATGAGATCATAAAGTGAAGTATGTTCCATTAAACATACCTTTGTGTTCTGCATTTTTCTGATCTTAATTCATCGAGTTTCCATGACATTATGGTAATAGACCCATAAGCTGCTTTAAAAGTTTCCTCTGTTTTGTGTCTTCTTATGTTTGTGGATAGGGTCCCATGCAAACTAAAATGCCAATAGACAGATTCACAGGAAAAAACAGCCTTTCGTATACATATGGGAGGCCTCACAGAAATGAAATAAAAACACCAAACAAGTGAGCAGAACAAGAAGAACTTCAACCAAGATGATAAATACAGGAAATGATGATGCACAGGAAGTATGTCTAGGAATGGTAAATTGGAGAAGGCAGGTAGTATGGAAAAGTCATGGGAGACAAGGATTATTAAGCTAACTTACTTGTGCAAGCCTGTTTTGATGGTGAATTTCCATCTTCTCCGTTGTTCTCCATTCCATCTTAGTCATGTTCTCTCAGGGAACAGAAGTTATATAATAAATATATGTATTAGAATGTGTTTTATTTTATATTTATTTATGAGATTTGTTTTTATTAGGTTGGCTTTAATTTATTTACTAATTTATTAGAGTGGCTTACAAGCTGTGGTCCAGCTTATCCAACAATTGCTGTCTACCAACAGAAGGTCCTAGAATCTAGTAGTAGTTCAGTCCATGAGGCCGGATGTCTCGGCTGGTCTTCCTTATACTTTGGAATCCCATAGAAGTAGATTTGAATGTCAGGGAAGGAACGGACATGCCAACAAGAGTGCAAGCAAACAGGCAAAGAGCAAAACTTTTGTTCTTCCATGTCTTTTATATAGGCCGCCACCAAAAAGTGTAGACCAAATTAAAGATGGGACATCCCACTTCAAATGATTTAATTAAGAAAAATCTGTCGAAGGTGTGCTCAGCCACTTGGGTTCTAGTAAATTTCAGATGTAGTCAGGTTGGTAACCAAGAATAGCCTTTGTAGCCATAAAACTCTCTCTGGAGAGAAATTTTATTGTAGTATTTATCTCTTACAAATTTTAGCTCTTCCTAGATAAGCAATACTCAAAACCCTCTTTGTACATCTGTTGACTCTCATCAGCTTTTAGCTCAAAACTGCTTGTATCCCAAAGCAGCATATTTTGGGGTAGCATGTTCTGATCCCCTTCACCAGAAATGATGATTAAATATCACCTCACATTTCTCTATAGATAGACACTTTAGCAAGCACTGTCTCCATGATTATAATTGCTTTCTCATTCTGAAGTCAGTTTTACCCAATGTTACAAGCATTATAAAGGCTAATTCCTACTGGAAACAACAAAAATCAACCCACAAATTAACCACACCTGCAAATTAACATGAAAAATTATTATCCCCATATTAAATGAAACTATGTCCCAACTACACCAAGGGTATTATGCTTTATGACACATTTGCATATTCTTTCAGCAAACATGTATTCAGTGCTACTCAACTACTCCAATACTAATCCAGACAAAGAATAAAATAGATAATGCCAGCTGTCTGCAGTTTGTACTCACTCTTTTGCTAGTCTATTAGTTCTATCTTTTTGAAAGAAGTCACACCGAATTATAAGCTTAAAAACTGAAGCCAGAAGCAAAAATAACATGTCAGTGTAGCATGTTGAAAAACTAGCTGAGGTGGAGGTGTGGATCACAGGCAAACTTTGAAATCACACAAATCTTGATACAAATGCCACTTCCCCCTCTCACTAGGGGTACGATCTAAGGTAAATAACTGAGCTTTTCTCAGTCTCAACCTACTGTTCTATAAAACAGGGAGTTAAGAGGTGAAAGGTGCCAGCAGCCCAACTGTTCATGTGAATACTTTGTGACATGTTATGTCATAAAAGAAATTTTACAGAGAATTTAATTGGCTGGACTGGATTGAGTTGCATAGGCAGTCAAGTGAATCCATTTAGGGTGGATCTTGCAAAGCATGAATTCTCTTAATTACTGTATCTATTGCTTACTGCCCACTCAAATTGCTAGTTCAGGAGACTCTTCATTGTAAACTACACAAAGAAAAGAAAAACCTTTGCTGAGTCTGTCAGCAACAATAAAAAGTTTTATTTATTGAGTGTTTATTCCATAGCTGGTGTTTTATACTAGGCTTTTAATGTATAGCTTCATTTAATCCTTAGAAAATTTAAGGAAGTGAGTGTATACTCAGAGTGAATCACAAGACAAGTGATGTCAGTTCTTAAACTTCAAAGTTCAAATTCTGCTTGACAACAGGATTCCACACTGCCAAAGATTTGGCTCCGGGTGGCGAGCAGCACCTCACACTTGGGCATAGTACCCACTCACACGGGGACCACTATAACCATTCATATTTGGATCATAATATCCACTCATACTTGGACTACAGTATCTAATTGTTAATCTCAGCTGCTGGTGTTTGGTGTTTAGTGCTCATAGCTGTGTCCCTAATTGTTTTTGGCTTTGTGTTTTTGTTTTGGTTGGTGGTGCTGTCTGTGTGCTAAGTTTTATAGCCTAAATGGTACTTCCATCATGGAGTCAGTTATGTTAAGGTTTGAGGGCCTGCTAAGGTCTGGGAGCCCTGTTATATCACTAAAGAAGGAGGAAACAGCCCTTGGCACAAACATAATCTGGGATCCTTTTCCAATTATTATAATTATCTGTGATCCTTTAGGAATCCCTAGGGGACCTGGTCACTTCTCTGGCTCTGTCCCTGCAACATGTATAGCCTGCTCCTGTAACAGGGTCTCAGACCTTAGTAGGCCCTGAGACCATAGCACAACTGACTCCATAGCAGAAGTTCTGTTCAAGCTGTGAAACTCAGCATGGAGACAACACCACCTGTCAAAACTAAAGCAAAGGCCTAATCCATTAAAATCCATACTTATGAGAAGTCTCTAAATGTACTAACATTGCTTTTTGGCTTCTGCAGTTCTGCTTCTGGCCATTCTTGTTAACTGACATATGTCACCCCTGCCATGGTTTTTATGCAAAAACAGCTCACCCTGAGAAAGGCTCAGGACTACACTGGAATCCCAAACACCCAGTGTAGTCACTGGACAGCTAATAAAGACTATCTATTGGCTTAAGCCCATGTCTCAGAAGCCTTCAACTGGAGTCCCCTAGTCTCCAGTTGACTCCATCTCATTGTGACTATTGTTGATGGCCGTCATATGGCACTGGCATCTCTAAAACTGCTGGCTTCACTTATTCCAACTGGGTGGCATTTTCATCAATGGCCTCTTTCTGAGTTCACTTCAGGAACTCCAGTCCTGCCATGCAGTGCCAAGACTCAATTGTTCTCCATGACCTCTTAATACCTTTAAAACCAGTACCACCTAGGTGACTCACAAAGTTTGGCTGTCAGCATGAAGTACATTATTGTATATAAATGCATAGAGATGCAGTTTTTGCATTTTGTTCACAAGCATTATTTAATCCAGACAGATGTAACGAAACTAGCTTGTTGAACAATTACAGGCACTTGGTGTTAAGCCAGTCCTTGGGAGTTGGTTTCTACCCATACCTTCAGGGAAACGTTGTTGTATAGTTCAACTATATTTTTTGACTGGTGACAGGACTTTCGATTAGGAGATAATCTTTTAACAGAGGATAAGAAAATTAGTTGACTCATTTGACATAGGATAGAGATTTTTAAAGAAACATACTTGAGTTTAGAGTGGCAGAGGCCATATCTGCCTCCAGAGCCAACATCTCAATTAAATTGAATAGCATAAAATAATTTCAATATTGTCCACACCTAAACACTCAATTCAGTTACCCATCCTAATCACTTCTCTTAGAGATCCTCCCACTTCAGCACAGGGGACTCAAACTTCACCATGCATCTTTGTGAGCTATAACTGCACTCTGAGAGGTACAATAATATATAGTCTTGTGCATTTGGAATTGGGTTTTAGACTTTAGTGTAGCCCCTTCCTAACATGCACACATGGAACAAAGTGTGGGACTTTCAATTTAGTCTTTTAAGGGTCAGTTTTTAGCTTGATCAAACCCTCTTTTTTTCTATTTTATAAACTTTAAGCACCTCTTATTTTCATTGCACCTATTTTAGTGTTGATATCTTGTTCCAGCATGGAAATTTAGCTATTTCTAGTCATTTTTAACTTATAAGTCATCTACAAATGATATATTTTCCTCTTGGCAAAACTTTGGCTGAATCAACGTATTCTTGTTTGTCCTTTTTATGTTAATTTCCAAATATTTCCTAATGCTTTTCTCTTTGAATAAAAGGTTATTTAGGAAAGTGTGGGGTTTTCCACACCTTACAGATCACATGGGTAGTAGTGGCAAGGGTGGTGATTTTGGTGACAAAAAAAATAAGAACTGAGGTTATGAACACCTATAGCATCAAGTGTAAGAGCGCTTCCAGGAATAAAAGAAGTGTGTGTAGCCAACTGTGGCTGCAGCTTTATTCAATCCAATTGCTCTTTTTTCTTTCTCCGAGCTGTGGTTTCCTAGGCTAATCACCCCACTGAAGTGCTGCGTTTTCTCATTTATTATAACTTGGTCTGAGAGGTGGATTGCTAAAAGTAATGACTGCTCCAATCCCATGGAGTGATTATAGTACTCCACAGAAGAAAAGAGCACACTTTGCCAATAGTAGTTTGGCTTCACTCCACCATATAAATGTTTCTGTAGCGAATTAGCCATCAAGATGTACACTAGATTGTGAGATGATTTCATTCCCACTCTCCCAGCACTGCTGACAGGCAGATAGCATCCTGGAGATTCCTGGATAGAATTGACGACGACGTTGGTGCTGAATCCCACAGGAGCTGATGCACATAAAAAGCTAGAAGCTAAGAGACAACGAAAGGCAAATAATACTGTTATCTGGGTGATGACACCTGACATACTTATATCACACAGTGACAAAAGTCTGTCTTTCAACCTTGATCCACTACTTCCAATGAATGTGAACATACAAAGCACCCACAGTCCTAGACCGGTATTCTCACCCTACCATGTGAGTGACCTGAATGTAGCCTTTAGAAGAGTAGTTGGCCCATTTATATGCTTACTATATGTACAAACACTTACTATTAGCCAGCTATTTACAAGATTATTTCATCTCCTTCTCTAAACAAGATGCATATTTGAAATATCCCTTGAATTTCTTTTTTTCACTATTTGCTTGTAATGGTTGTAAAAGACAACCAATCAAATAAATCCATATAAATAGACCTTAAAAGTGGAAGAAAGAGAAAATTAATTTTCTAGGCAGCAGAGACAAAAAAAAAAAAAAAAAAAAAAAATCCCATCCTGCTTATGGAAGTGTTGGCAAAGACAGAAAGGGCAGAAAGAAAATGAAGGGAGAAGGGGAAAAGGGGATAAATACAGATGCTTGCACTCTCTCCAGCTCTGAGATCTGCAAAAGCAAGTTAGCCCCTCAGGAAATGGGACGGTATAGTTGATGTGTGAACTTGGGAAGTGTTGGGTGTGATTTTAAAAACCATGCTTCCTCCTTTATTCCGGCCATGGCCCATGCTCTCATCTTAGCTCCTGGCTTAGCTCAGGATCAACAGTGACCAACCCCCAACCAAGGAAAGCCAGGAGCTGCTGTCTTTCCCCACCATCCCTTCTTGGCTCCTCTCTTTCTCTGCCCACCTTAGCTCCACAGAATGAAAACACTAGACAGCTTTATTATATTAGAATTTGTCAGATAGCACAAATGCTGGGCACAGAATCTCCTTTCCTAAACTTATCAGCTAACCTATATCAGCCAGCCTCCACCACCAGTTCAAATTTCCCCAAGATCTTACATGACTGCTGCTTTCTTCTTGTTCCAGGGCATGGCTACAGAAGCCTTTTTTTCTCTCATCCCCTTTTTCTTCCTGGTACCAGGAAGTTCCACCTTTACCCTTCACCCAGCAATTAGCTTCCGCCTTCTTTATTGACCAAATCAAGAGCCAAATAGGGAACCGGATTTTAGTATCAGCTCCTCCACAAACAGGGAAGAACACACTCTTGAAAGCACCAAGGAAAAAAATGACAGTTCCCAAAGACTATGAGAGAACGTCCTCAGAGATGCCCACTGCTTCTTGCCAGGAGTAAGAAGGTGAGAAGGCTCAGCTCCTCACTCTGCCTTAATTCAACAGAACTCCTAGTACTGAACTGTCAGTGTCTCCATTCCCCACAGCATGGCCCCTTATTCTTCAAGTTTGGTCAGTTGTAATTTGGCAGGATGCTGTCCTCTATGGCAATCACTCAAGAAGACTGTGACATGCCACCAGGCACAGCAGCAAAGGAGCTAAAGCTTTGGAGGCAGAAGGGTTTCAAGTGTTAGTGGATCTACACCATGTCACTCTGGTTTCCCTTTGCTCAGTTTTATGTCCCCCTCACCTCTGCATGCTTTATTTGTCTGCTCCAATACACTTGCCTTCATTCTTATGCGCACAGCACACACCTGCACAGTCATATAACTCATACATTCTTTGTTTGCACACTTCTGCACATATCATGCTTATACAAATCTACATTCATTCTCCACACTTGCAAACTCATGGGTGCCTAACAGCCATGGACATAGGAGGATATCGAGGGAGGCTGAATGAATGAGTACTGATACTGGAAGAATGAGTACTGATACTAAAGAAGGCTTCCTTCTCTCCAGGAGGTAGAGATGGATAGAGCATCTCAGTGTGCATTGTTATATGGAAAGAATGAAACTACAAGAAAGGTTCACCACTAAAGTATATTGTCATTGTCTCAAGCTGTTGCTTTTAAACTGCTTCCTCAGGCTCTGTCCAAGACAACCTCAACAATCATCACGTTATCATATGGTATCTTAGAGTGTTTCACAAAAGTATAACACCTGGAAAAGTGCTTGAGAGTGTTCCACTGCATCCCTGTGCTCCAGATCTGCTTCTGGACTATCAGTGACCCTGTTTCTATTCTGGTAGGTGCAGTACATCTTCCCATGATTTCCTGCATTCATTGATGGTGTTCAAGATACATATGAGAGAGATAGTTACTTGGTTGTCCTGGTTGTCACAAATAAATGATGACCATAAACTCTTCTCCCACCAACAGGCAATGGCTTTGTGCCTTCTTAAACCAAGGTGAGATGAGACTTTCTCTGACCAGCAGAGGACAGCAGAAATGATTCCAGATCTAAATACTCAGGACTTTCAGGAAGCCAGTACACTTGAGAAGGAGAGGTAGACTGATCACTGAAGCTACTCTGGTCTACAGAGTGAGTTCTGGGTCAGCCAGGGCTACACAGAGAAATCTGTCTCAAAAAGAAAAGGGAGAGAGGGAGGGGGGGAGAGGGGAGAGGGAGAGGGAGAGGGAGACTGGAATGATCTTATTTTGATCTTTGTGAGCTCTTTCTATATAAGGTCTCACTCTGTGGGAGAGACCATATGCACAGGGAAAGGTACCTGAGAAGCCTTTAGTGTTCTGTCATCTAAAAGAAAGTTCTACCATGTGAATTATGCCATTTAGTGTCTGAGCCAGCCACGCTCCTGGCACACACAACCACACAAGTGATTGTGAAGCCACAAGAGCCATTCTTGCTTTGCCCTGCTCAGATTCAGCAATCCCGACATTAAGGATTAAGTTTGGGGTAGTTTTTTACATAGCAATAGATAACTGGTATAAAATGCCTTAGAACCAATGAGTGTCTTTCACAGAATCACTGCCCTCTGTTCTATAGCATGTAGTATCATGACATTTGATATCATAAGCTCTTTATAAATGGAGCAGTAGACATTTTAGGATATTTACACATGTACCTATACATATCCCTTCTGAAATCTCTACAAAACAGAACTAAGTTCCTTTATTTGAGGCTGATGCTTAAAAACAAATCTTAGGTCACAAGCAGAATACAACAGACTTAGCTACCCAACAACCCAAGTCTATAATCCAAAACTCATTTTCCTTCAGGTGTACCTTGCACTTAGTTGTGACCCTATTCTTTAGCACTCTGAAGGCTCATGACATTGTAAATTTCTAACATAGGTTAAATGGCCCTTCTGGGCAAAAGGAACTATCAAGCAAACAACCAACCATCCTTCCTCATTCTCAGAAACCCTCTCCAGGGTTTTTCTACTGTTTTGCTGCAGAGCCCTGGCACTGCTTTGATCAAGAATCATGCACAAGTATGTGCTTCTGCCTATAACTCTGATGTTTTCCCAGCTATTACATGGGAATGTGTTTGGGATTTTCCTGGTTTCTTTCTGATGAAGTCCATCCTGGATTTCAACAGAATAAAGTTCACTGAAACTTTTCACCATCACTTCTCTATGGAAACAGTATAAAGGATAAGTCTCACAAAAACATATTGAAGAAAAGAGCAAAGCTACCGTGGGTATCAAAGCCAGGGCCTAGAAGATGAACCACTTTTCATCAAAAGAAAAACAAAATCCTCTGTCATTGCATTTGAAAAATCCCTTATTGTTTTGGTCCTCAGTGCCCCTAGGATGAGGTAAAAGTCTAATTCCTGAACCTGGCCCATGGGCTGGATCTTGGCCTGACTTGTCAGGAGTCAGATAAGACCACTGCATAGACAATCAGCATCATTCCTTATAAAAAGCAGTCCACATGGCAAACACATACAGACACTGGATGGCTTCACAGCTGTGTGGCCAGTAAGGAACTTTCCTGCCAACTTTTCCCATTTGCCAACACTAACAGCTTGCTGGTAGAGGAGGGAGCAAAAGAATGGCTTTGCTGTGAGTCAGACCAACTGACAGAGCCACCTTCCAGTCCCATCTCTAGTCCTTACTGTGTGGTCTCAGAGCAGGTGTCTCCATGTCTCTAAACTTCAAGTTTCTGATCTATAAAAGAAACATAGTAACACCCCTCTGACTTATGAAACATACACCCATTCTCTGTCACTGTCTGTCAACACTCGTCGGATGTGTGGCCCCATGAAGCAAACTGTATCTTCTACAGAACAAGGGAAGAGAGAGATAATAGAAGCAGCATCTGTTCTTCTCCTTGGTTAAAGAGTCCGATACTGCAGGGCAGCACATGTAATAGCGAGAGAACTTGCCCCCAGTGTGCAAAGCCGCAGGTTCCAAACCAAAGAGGGTTTTTTGGGTTTTGTTTTATCTTTTGTCTTCATTTTATTTTTTATCTTGCATTTTTAATTGAGCCATCTAAAATATTGGAGTTTCCAGCCACATGCACTTCTCAGTGCAGCCACATGACAAAGTTCAAGGTAATGAGTTTAAGATCAAGTATATGTGAAGCCTCTAGGAAGATGCCTCTTTTTTTCTTCTTTCTTTCTCTCTTTCTTTCGTTCTTTTTCCCTTTCTTTTCCTCATTTCTGCTTTCTGGAATGTGAACATAAAGTCTGGAGCCTAAGATGCCACCAAAACCCATGGGACATCAGAGCCACAGGGTAGAAGCAGCTTGAGTTACTAATACTCACCAAGCTTCTGACATGCCAACTCCCTCTAGTATGAGACACACAGACTTAATCTTTTTAAACCACAGCCCATAAATGAAGATTTTCTCTTACCTATAGTGGAATTTGACCTTTACTAGTACCAGATGTTACTATGCTTTGTGATTAATTATCTCTCAATATATGTTCTGGAATATGCTTTTTAGGATTATTTATTCTTTTTTTTTTTTTTTTTTTTTTTTTGGTTTTTCGAGACAAAGTTTCTCTGTGTAGCCCTGGCTGTCCTGGAACTAACTCTGTAGACCAGGCTGGCCTCGAACTCAGAAATCCGCCTGCCTCTGCCTCCCAAGTGCTGGGAAGGATTATTTATTCTTATTCAGGCTCTTTCTGGAACCTGTGGGCCATACTGTTCATGAACTACCCCAAGAATTACAACAGCCTTCAAACTGAAAAGCTAAGTAGAAAAGGAAAGATACAACGTTGAGGAACTGGCCAGATCAGACCGTATTATGTTCATTCACAAATAAGGAAAAGAGTACCTTAGATGTTCCAAAGTTTGCTGTGTGTTCAGAGCTGCAGACTTGAGTTCAGAGCTTGGACATGAGGACTGCACATAACCTTTCTAACAAATTTGTGGCATCTGCATTCAACTTTCCTGAACTATGTTCCAGGCTTTTAAACACACTACTAGCTGCTTCCCAAGACACATCATTGATGAACCCAACTTCTCAGCCAAGCCCTGACAGCACCATGTTGTTGTTGCCCTACCTGCTTGAAAGAACCCCTCTTCGTGGTCCTACAATATGGACAGGGACATGGCCATTGGCAGACTTGCTTCCTGAGTGCCAGCTCCCAAGCCTAAAGACAAGGCTGCTGTGCTCTGAAATGAAGATTTTTTGTTTGTTTGTTTTCGATGTAGTATTTGTTTGTTGTTTGTTTGTTTTGCTGGTGGCCTCTGGCTGTAACTGCTCACTCAAGACCTTTCCAGCCTGCACCAGGATTTGCATAACTATCTGATCACACTTGATTTATGACATCTCATTTTCAACAGCATCGATCCTTCCAGCTTCTAACTTGGTGCTGATTCTGGAGATGAACTAAATTCAGGTATTCAGGCCCTATATCATGTTTAAAGGCCTGATTGAAGGCACAGAATGAAGCCCATGCATTTTTACAAATTCAACACCAATTTAATTTGGAATTTGTCCTTGTCTCCCTTTGAGTTTCTTGGACTCTTGGTTAGATGCTAAAGTCCAATTTTCTGACTCAAGTTAAGGTTCTTTGAGTTTCATTTTTTTTTTTAAATTCTAGATGTAGAAAAATGTCAGATAAAGGGTGTTTCTAAGATGATTTGGTAGTACATAACATTGATACCTACATAAGCTTTCATCCCAAAATAAAATAAAATAAATTATCCCAAAGTATCGATCTTCAAAGAATGGTACTAACAAATAAAATACCCGAAGTGAGAGTGTTCCCCTTACACTGAAGCCTCAGCACGAACTGAGAATGTTGATGGTTCCTGAAGTAGCTAAGGACTGAAGACCTGACTATCCCAGCTGAACATTTTGGTGAGAGAACATGAGCTGAACCTCCTATGGAAGTCTATGCTGGGTTTGCCATAGCTTCTCAACAATGGTCACAGGCATCTTCACTTGCAATAAAATATGCTCAGTGAGCTTGGATACAGTGCAGCTGCTGGGCTTTGTAATTGCCCTTGAAAAATGAGCTCTCGGGAACCTTGTGTTGCTGCCCAGCCATATTAAAAAGCTGCTTTGTCCTGCAGTTCCCAAGCTGGCATGATTTTCAAGAGGCATTTTCATAAGAGAATGTGTGGACTGCTCTGGATATGTATATTTACAAGCCTAGATAAGGGACATGATTCCCACAGCCAAGCTTCACCAAAGCTTCTAATGTTTGTTCACTTTGACTCATGGTCCCTCCATTCCTTAACTTACCAAAGCAAGTCAACATAATGGGGAAAACACTGCCCTGGCTTTTCAGCCTGTGAGTCAAACCAAAGCATTGCTTTCATAAAGCCTATGCTCTATTGTGGGGACACAGAAAAAAGTACTAATAAGTACTAAGGACCCACATCCCTAGGGCACTTATCATACAGTATGAACTTTTCCTCCCAGACCATAGCCACCACGATATGGCCAGCCTTTGAAGAACAGGATGAAAAGTGACCTCCAACCAGAAACATGTGCTGTTGTATCCTTGGGTTCTGCATCCATAGATTTAATTAACCACGGATCAAGAATATTTAGGGAGAAAAAGTCGCCTTGTCTCAAACATGCATAACTCCATTATGTTCTGCTGCATTGAATGTCTAGAATCAGCAAAACCAAATGCCTGTGCATAGAACCTCTGAAAACATCACCCAAATAATTCCTCCCCTCTAGATTGTTCTCTTGAATATTTTGGTCACATCTACAGAAAGCTGAGTAAAAACGGCTGTTTTCTGAGCCACTGCCCCCACAAGGGTATCTGGTACCCAAAACATGAGGAAAGGGAAATTCAAGTGTAGCTGAGCAGGACAAGGGCACCCAGAATCTCTTCCAGCACCCAAGAGAGTTAAATTAGCTTAGAAAAGATACATATGTGTCCTTTTGGAAGAGAAAGGGACCTGGGTTGAAGATGTAGTGAGTGTGTGTGTGTGTGTGTGTGTGTGTGTGTGTGTGTACTCTAAGGAGGTGTGATTCTGGTTCATTCACCAGTGGCAGTTGAAGGCCCAGAACTGATAGGGTCATGAAGAGAAATTAAGGCTTAGTACCATGAAAAGAGCCTATGAGAGGCTATTTGTGAAAGTGGAGTATAATTGCAGCAGAAGACAGCAGTATTTTGGAGATGCCAGTACCATGAGATGACCACCAAGAACAGCAGCAGCAGTGGAGTACAGGCAGCTGGAGCCTAGAAGACAAGGTGTATTCTACAACTGGCAGAGTTGGAGAAGTGACCCAAGCCCTTGGAGGAGCTCAGACGATCA
Source organism: Arvicanthis niloticus (assembly GCF_011762505.2). Lineage (NCBI taxonomy): Eukaryota > Metazoa > Chordata > Mammalia > Rodentia > Muridae > Arvicanthis > Arvicanthis niloticus. Next base: position 89,395,319 of record NC_047660.1, on the reverse strand, counting down.
TGAGTGGATCCCAGACATTGGACCATTAAAATTGGATTTTGCTTGTGATTGTGACTGTGCCCTAATATTTTTCCCTCTTGAAGTAAGAAAGTATTTTAGTGGAGCCCACAGTTAAGAGACTGAATTGTAAAAAGACTTGAAATTTCAAAAGATATTGAATATTTTAAAGAGATTGAAATTTTAATATGTAAGAATTTGTAAAGGCTGTGAGACTTTTAAAGTTATTTAGATCTCGGGAATGAATAAGAAAGTCAGGATTGAGGCTTAATTGTGATGTATTTGTGTGTCAAGTTGACAAGGAGTCAGTTGTACTGGCTGGTTTTATGTGTCAACTTATTACTTATTACAGAGAACGGAGCCTCCCTTGAGGAAATGCCTCCATGAGATACAGCTTTAAGGCATTTTCTCAATTAGTGTTCAAGGGTGGAAGGGCCCATTGTAGGTGGTGCCATTCCTGAACTGGTAGTCCTCGGTCCTATAAGAAAGCAAGCTGAGCAATCCAGTAAGCAGCACCCCTCCATGGCCTCTGCATCAGCTCCTGACTCCAAGTTCCTGCCCTGTGTGAGTGCCTATCCTGACTTCCTTTAGTGATGAACAGTAATGTGGAAGTGTAAGCTGAATAAACCCTTTCCTCCCAAACTTGCTTCTTGGTCATGACGTTTTGCTCAGAAATACAAACCCTGACTACGACAGAGGGCAATAGTCCTGCACACTCAGAGGAGCATGGGAGGCCAGGAGGGAACCCCAGCTCATACCTGTTGACCTGAGGTTAGGCACAAGAAGGACTTCTCATGAAGTGGCAGCAGAATAACAGCAACACTGATGCCACGAAAGACTGACAAGAGACTCTTGAAACTTCTTGAAGAAACTACTTGGCTGTGCTTCCCGTCTCTACCTCTCAAGTGCCAGAATTATAGGCATGTGCCATTATATCCATCTCCTATTATTAAAGCAAAGCATTCAGTCTTTATCTATTTACAGCCATCTCCCATGCCACGTCTCTGAGCAACATCCTTGGGGAAACATGATTATGCTAACTGTGGAAGGTTCTTTCATGTCTGGTCGCTGTGAATGATTTGCGGAGCTCCCTAGGAAATGCCAAGAGTCTAAGATAGATTCTGAGAGCCATTATACATTGCTGCTGAAGAAGATGCTCTGCTCTTTTTTAAACGTGCTCCTTCAAACAACTGTGCACCACTAGAGACATTTGAAAATAACAAGAACATAGAAGGAAGCTGCTAGTGTCTCCCATTTCCCTCTGGATGGCAACCTTCCAAGTGATGTCAGCAGCTTGTACAGAATTAGAGTTGCAGCTTCTGTACTATCCAGATAAAAGGGTAAGAATAATTAAGGCAATCACAGCATGTAGACAATTTAGAAAAATCAAAGCATGTGATCACATGCAGTTCAGTAAAAATGAGACTGTAGAAAAACAGGTCCCAGACCCTTCTCTCACCTTTGCTATCTAGTGACTGTCCTGGAAACCTTCAGATAAACTACATTCTATGCCAATGGCCTCTTATTGGCTTTTTATGGTAACAATATTGGACAAGCATCATTACCTACTAAAAACCCTAAGAAACACAAAATATGCAGTAGCACACATCAAGTTTGTTTTTAAATGTGTTAATGCAGGAAATATTCAGCAACCAGCAGTCAAGGCAGTCTTGAGGCAGCATCCCATCCTTCTTTTCTCAGGGCAGTTGTTCTGGGAAACAGGTGGGGCCAAGAGCTGTTGAAGTCAGTCAGCCTGGTCTTGCTGAAGACAGAGTTGATGGGGCTTTCTCTCCCAATGTGAGAAAATAAATCTCTCATTGTACATAGGAAGTAAAGGCTCACTTCCACTCTCTTCCTCATCTTCCAATCCAACCTCAAGCCAGTTTGCTCTGGGGACTCCAGGCCCAGATCAGTGCACTACAGAGATCAATTCATCCTGGCTTCTGCCTGGTCCAATCTTGTGAGCAACAGTCCACATTCAAATGCACGGTTTTTCTCAAAGGTCATCTTATTTTTTATATTTTCTGTTCTGCAAAATGTGTTCAGAACAAACAGCCTATGGCTTGTGCTGAGAACAGAAATGCCTTCAAGATGAACAAAATAGCTTGGAACCTTCCTGGCACCAGAATTTTCACTTCTCAACCTCATATCTGTGGGGATATTTAAGTTGATGAATAATCACCATCTACATTTACACCCACCTTGACTCTTAGTCTTCTGTTGTTCATGTGTAATCTGCATCTGCTAGAAGCTTTGTGGCACAATGAAGACATAGAAACCAGTTTTATGTACCCATCCACCTGCTCCCAGTCATAACTGTGTCTGTTTTGGGTAAAAGACCATCTCCTGCCAGTGGAAGACAGCCCAGAGAGTGACAACCAGGAAAAGAGTGTATGTGAAACTAAGAGAGGTATGACTGATCCCTGAGAAGGCTTCTTAAGAATGGGTTTTCTGGCATGTATTTTCAGGGCCCCTGAGGATGGCTACCCCTCAGAGCAGAGATCAGAACAAGCTATACACCTCCATCATTTCTCTTTGCAATCCTGCTTACTAGTGCAATCATTTTTCTGTTATAATCTTAACCTTGAAATGTCCTGTTTTCTATTGAAATCTCATCACTATATATATTAGCAGAGCTTCTCATCCCAGCAACTCTTCCATGATCTCTCCAAGAAGAATTACTGTGTTTTTTTTCTCCTATATAAATTCTAAGATCTTGTACTTCAGCTTTCTTCTGAGTCCTTCCTTCCTCCTGTTTCTGTTCTTGTCTGTGTGCCTACAATCTCCAGAAAAAAAAACATCCTAACACAAAGGAGTTCCTGTTAAAGATATTTGATCAATGAATTTAACTTTATAATTGTCATCAGAGCAATGTTTAGAATGCTTAGTGTTTGGAATTTAGATTGTAAACCAGACACAATGGCACATACCTGTAATCTTACAATTCGAGAGGTTAAAACAGGAGGATGGAGAACCCAACCTAGGCTACATCTCAGATCCTATGTCAATGAAAAAAACAAGCAAAAAAAATAAGAGGAGAAAGAAGAGGAAGAGGAGTAAGATCATCACTCATGATGTCTGACATAAGAAGGAAGAATTAAAGCCATGCAATAAAACGGGATTCTGTGGTTGCTTGCACCTTTAATCCCAGCACTTAGGGGGCAGAAGCAGGCAGATCTCTGAGTTTGAGGCTAATCTGATCTACAGAGTGAGATCCAAGACAACCAGGATTACACAGAGAGACCCTGGCTCAAAAAACTGGAGAAAGAAAAGGAGGATGGAGAGGAGGAGGAAGAGCAGAGGGAGGGGTGAATTGGAGGGGAGAGGGGGAGGAAGAACAACAACAACAACAACTAAAATGAAGGGTGAATATTTGATTCAAAACAAGAAAACAAAAAAAAGTTAAGCATCTCACTTGACACAAGGAAATGTGTGTTAGATAAGCTCACAGCAGATAGAACAAAGAGTCAATGGTAATGTGGTGCTTTGGATACATGTGTCCCCAGAGACTCCTGTGTTTGAATGCTTGGCCCATAGGGACTAATAGGCACTATTAGGAGGTGTGGCTTTGTTGGAGGAAGTGTGTCTCTGAGGAAAGGCTTTGATATCTCATATGCTCAAGCCATACCCTATAAGCCATGCCACAAAGTCTCCTCTGCTGCCTGTGGATCAAGATGTAGAGCTCTGAGTTCCTTCTCCATCACCATGTCTGCCTGGATGCTGTCATGCTTCCCATTCTGATGATAATGGACTAAAATCTGAAACTGTAAGCCAGCCCCAGTTAAATGTTTTGCTTTATAAGAATTGCCATGTTCATGGTGTCCCTTTACAGTAATAAAACCCTAACTAATACATAGTCTTATCTCCATCATGCTGTTGGGGATTCTTCTGGTATAATATAAAGATACTCACTGATCACATACATTTCTTTAAAAGCTTAATAGAGCAAATTATTATTTTAATATTCTTTCCCCATCCCTACCACGTTCCAGTGATATTGGTGGATGCCTTAAAATATGTAAAAATATTCAATGTCTCGTTTATCCTCTGGGAATTTTAACTGTTGTTTTCATGTACATTAATAATTTTGTGGTGTAATTTTTCCCAAGAGAATGTATCAAAAGAAAGTGTGCATAGATTTACATATGTAATTGCTAACAAGCCTCCCAAGAAGGAAATAGCCTTCCATGCAGGTGGAAATAATATCACTTTAAATCAAAGCTTAATGACTAGCAAGGTATTTTTACAAAGTTATAAAAGAATGCTAGACTATAAATCAAAAGCAATTAGGAACTATAAATGGCAATTTTGACAAGTGGCTACTCATTTGATGGTTGTGTGAGTACATTGCAATCTTTTCTGCTTTATCTTCTATTTTGTCTGCTTCGATGTATATACCTTTCATATTTTGAAAGTCTGTTCAAGATAGTGGTGAAGTAAAACCATTTCCTACACACACACACACACACACACACACACACACACACCCTAAAGGAACAGAGCTCCTCTCCCAGCTCCCTGGCTCCCTGGTGGTAGCAATTTACTAGTTAAGGGCACTGAAAATGCAACAACAAACAAACTGGAGAATGAGTTTGATAGTCATGCAACTGTAATCCCAGCATTCTGGAGGCTGAAGCAGAAGAAATACAGGTTGAAAATCAGGCTGGGAGCTTAGCGAATTTAAGGCTCACATGGTCTGAACAGAGGGATTTTTTTGTTGCAATAACAGAAATGACTGAGGGGTTGGAAAAATGTGTCAGCCAATAACGTGCTTTCCCAGCTCCTATGTCAAAAAGTCAGGCACTGTGGTGCACACCTGTAGTCTCATCACTAGATGTGTGGAAACCAGAAGAGCTCTGATGTTTACTGGCAACCCAGTCTAATCAAACTAGTCAGTTCTGTGTTCAGTGAGAGACCCTGCTTCAAAACCTAAGGTGAGAGTGCAGGAGGAAGATGTCAACCTTTGGTTTTAATATACACCCATGTACACATACATACACACAAACATGTATGCAGGAACATACATACATACATACACACACACAATGTAAAGAAACAGAGGATACTAGGACTGGGTAATGACTAGAGTACCACAAAAAAATTAATTTATAAAAAATAGCATCTAAAATTGGGATCATAGTATTGGATTTGGGGAAGTAGGTGTATTGTGTGAGCATGTGGCCAGATATAAATGGTAGCTGTTTTCCAACAGCTTTCCACATCTTTTATCTTTCATTTATTCTTTGAAAAGTCCATGCATTTATACAATGTGGTTTGATCACTTCTGTCCACCAGCACTTCCTTCCAACTCTACCGATCACTACCCACCCCATCTCCCTCCAAACTTCAGGCCCTCCTTTTCTATTATTGTTGCCAAGTTCCTGAGTCCCATTAGTGCCCATGGATATGAGACCGTCCACTAGGTATGGGCAATCTATCAGTGGCCACAAACACAGCATAGTGACCTTTCTCAGCAGCTGTCAACTGCTAATAGTTCCTCCACTAGGGGTGGAGCCTCAAGGTCCCCTCAACTACTCATGCTGGAATTTTATCTGTCTTGATCTTATGCAGATAGTACACAAGTAACCACGGGTGCTGAGTTGATGTATCAGCCGTACCATGTCCAGAAGCTTTGGAGTTTCACCACACTCCTCCTCATCTGCTAGCTCTTACAGTCTGTCCACCCACTTCTCTCATGCTCCCCATCATCAGATGGGCAGAAGTTAACACGGGAGATTCACCCACAGCTGATCACTCATAGCTACTTAGACTGAACACTTCGATCGGTTGTCAGACTGCACTAACCACTATCTATTACAAATCAAACTTTTCTGATCAAAGTTAAAAACAACGCAAACCTACTGGTTATTATACATAACTATTTAGAAGACAGCTTCACAGCATGATTGTTTTGCAAATCAACAACTGTATATTTCTCCCTGTAGGGCCCAGGACCTCTCCACCCTTAACCAGGTTTACAATCCCAGGCATAAAATCCCTCCTAGGGAGCAGGCCTCACATCCAATTAGAAAGTGGTTGATTACCCCCCCCCCCCGTACTGCTATGTCACCAATGGGCATATCTTGCCAGGCCACTATTGTAGCATGAGGTACTGATGTCTTTTTTCACCCCAGCAGACTCCATAACATCTTCCTGGCACTACAAAATTAGCCATCACTGAGAGTTTCCTAGTCAGTCAAGATTGCTTTCTTTATATCTTACACCAAAAGTGAGTGATGTCTTTAGCAATACAATCTTACTATAAAGTTATGGTGGGCAACTAAGACAAAGAGCAATAGACCATGTTGTTTTGAATCTCTCGGAGGCTTCCCTGATCAGTAACTCACAGGGAGGTATCCCATGCATGGCACTTAATAATGAAGTCAGAGAAGCACTGTCCACCATTCTGCTCAAACTACTCTTTATACATTATATTTTGTAATAAGCTTACAACCTAGTGGAGGCTTTTTTTTTTTTTAAATCCTTACTTTCCCTTAACTTACTTACTTCCCTGTCTTCTCCTGAATCCCTCTATAGGTGTGGCCTTGATGGAGTAGACAAGGCTTTGTTTGAAGAAGTGTGTCACATTCACTTCCTGCTGCCTGTAGATCCAGATGTAGAACTCTCAGCTCCTCCATGTCTGTCTACACAACTGCCAGGATTCTTGCCATGATAGTAATGCACAAAACCTCTGAAACTATAAGTCAGAGCCAGGTAAGTGCTTTCCTTATAAGAGTTGCTATGGTCATGATCTCTTATTAGAATATGACTTCTGGTGCCTCATTTCCCCCTGTCCCCTTCATGTGTGTGTGGTATTGTTTTTTATCCCCTGTAGCCACCTTCATTCTGTGTTTTTAGTGTCTTAACTGTAACATATCATGTAAGGTTTCTTTTCTACTCCTGTCTATTTTGGGTTCTGCAGGTATTTTGATATGTATCTCTTTCTTTAGTTTTGGGAAATTTTCTTCTCTGAGTTTATTTAAAATATTATTTACACACCATATCACGGTATTTTTCTCTTTCTTCTATCCCCATAATTCAAAGGTTAGGCCTTTTCATGGCTTACCAAAGCTCTACCATGTTCTGCTAATATTTTTTTAAGTTTCACATTGATTTTTTTAAATGAGTGATTGAATTTCTTTACTTTGTCTTCTAGCTTTGATATTCTGTTTTCCACATGATTCATTCTGTTGGTGAGTGGTTTTGTTTGTTTGTTTGTTTGTTTTGGTTTAATGACTTTTTCATATCAGTTTGGTTTTTTATTTAGCCATTTTATATCTTCATTGAATTATATTTTCATATCATTACATTCAGGTTTTTTTTTTCTTTTAAAGTATACTCATATCTTCTAGCCCCTCTGGGAGACTCTAAGGGTACACACAATTCTGGGACCAGAACTACGTATAATTCTTTGAAAGTGATGGCTGGACACTGTGGTGCTGGTCCTGTGAGAATAAAATTTGAAGACAGCTCAAAACAATAACAGAATTCATGGTCAGCAAAGACCACCAACAACTTATTAAATATAGCCACAATAAAAATATCACGTCCCTCCGGGGGCAGGGTGACCAAGAAGAAAAAAGGCATGCAAGGACATGTCCAGACAAGTCCAGACAAGCCCGAGTAAGTAATGGGCCATCTGGTGTTTTCTTATCTCTTCCTTCCTTTCTGGGAGGTCCGAAGTTTCATGATCAAACATAATTAGTCATCCTGCCAGCTCAAATGATTGCTTATGCAAGTTGCTGATGTTTGAAATATCCAATCATATGTAACCGCGCCAAACTTTCCCACTCTCCCCAGCCCCTACCTATAAATATTCCAAGTTTTCTGGGCTCTGGGTTGAATCCTCTATCTCCTGCATGAGATACGTTTTGACCTGAGGGCCCTCACCAATAAACTGCCTCTGCTGTTGCATCAAGAAGGTCTCTCGTGTGTCTTTGGATGCACGCTAATCTGGACTTGAGTGAGGGTCTCCCTTTCGGGGGTCTTTCAGTTCCATGACCCTCTCTGCACCTCCCTTAATGAGGAAAAGTCAACAATCAGCAATCCGAGCTAGGTTAATATTTTAGAAGTAGGCACAGCTGAACCCATAAAGGTGATAGCAATTTAACTTAAAGGATAGTTTTGTATGACAGCCACCTAAAAGAGAATGAATTTTTAGGTAGATTATAAGTGAATACATCTATAGTTGACTACAATTGTTTATTTCAAAATACTGATAGAAAGACAAAGAAATGATAAAAGTTCAAGATGCTGGATATGCCGACTACTTTGATCATTACTAATTGCACGTATGTACTGCTGTGTTACACAGTTTTCCTCATAGAGGCATAAAGTTTTGTGTGAGTGTTTAAAACAAATACAAATAAATAAGTTCAAGATTATATGTATTTCCTCTCCTTCTTCATCTTTCCTTTACCACTGTAAAGGTATAAATGACATATACATAAAATAATAATTCCAGAGACTCATCTAAAATAAGTAAATAAAATTTGTCTGTGAGAGATTCATTGGTCCAAGGGACTTGAAAATACTCTTTTCCCTTTTGTTCAGCCTTACTCTGTACCCACTGGGTTTTTCACTACACCACCACCCACATATACATATACATCATTTATATACCTTTCACACTCACTTTGGTCCTTTTTGTTTCTCTTGCAGTGCTGGAATTTGAACCCAGGACCCTATACATGTTAAGCAAATGCTGTACCACATAGTTACAGCCCAGTGGTGGATTTTTTTGATATTATTACATTATTTATTTAGGGGAAGGAACATCCACAATGTAGAGATTGGAGGATAATTTGAAGCAGTCAGAAAACTTGAAGTCAATTCTGTCCTTCTACCACATGGGTTCCAAAAGTCCAACTCAAAGAGTTAGGCTTGGTGGCAATGCAATTATCCACTAAGTCATCTTTCTGGAAAGTGTGAGGCATTCCCAAGGAACAGAGAAGAGCCCATAAACTAGCATTTCCCAGCACTAAGAAAGATGTAAAATTATATAATATAAAGTCTGTCTTCTAGAATTTTCAAAATGTAGGAACTGAAAGAAGTAAATATGTCAAGCCTTATATTCTCACTAATTGCAGGCACAAGTAGTGAAACTCATAGAAACTGTCACAAGCAGAAACTTCCTCATAATTGTTTTCCAAATTGCCTAAACTTTACATTCTTTTTGCGTTAAGAATCACATTTGTTTAAATATAAAAACAAAAAAAAATTTCCTTCAAAAAATTGGTATGTCAAGAAGTAATACCAGATTCCCCTCAAATTCATTCCCCCTTAAGACAGAGACCAAGACGAGAGAGGAGCAGAGCTGAGCTTTCCAATTTTCCGTGAACAAATGCTGCTGACATCATATCCACAGGCCTACCATTCTATTCTCTGTGCCCCATCAGTTTCATGTTGCTTTAACACAAGACTACCAACTAAGTAATTTATAAAGAATGGAGGTCTTTGTGACTTGCAATGCTGGAGATGGGGAGGTCAAGGAGCACAATACCAGCATCTAACCAGGGCTTCCTGATACATTATAACAGGGTAACGACCAACACATGGCTAGAATGATCTTGATTTCAAAATAAGGCCACCTCTGAGAAAACTGTAAATCTATGGATTCATTACTGTATAAGATAGTCAGTCTATTTATGAAGGCAGAACACTTGCAACTCAACCATTCCAAAGGTCTTGCCTCTCCATATATCTACATAGAAAACCATGTTTCTAAAACATTCAAATCACTACTGTGTCTTTCTCTCCTATGACAGAATTTTTTTTTAAGGTATGAGGGACTTTGTGGAAGAATTATCTTTTATTCCTGTAACTGGGCTTCAAGCTGATGGCTAAGTAACATCAAACAGCACCAAAAACCCTGAATTGGGAGGTCAAAGTTCAGCACCAGTAACCAACTTGAAATTTGCTGAGAGGTCATTTGAGTCACAACTGCCTTCCATGATCACCAGCCTCCTCAATACATGTCCCATCAGAAAAGTAAGAAAAGGAAGTCCAGTGTGAGGATGGCTCAGTAGCTTTGGGGAAAAGTTAGCTCTTCCCTGAATCAACCAGCCTTCACTTTCTGAAACTGAATAGAGAGGTTTCCAAGACAGTCCTACATGAAGTAAGCAGGGTAAATGTGTCTCAGGACTGGGGCCAGCAAATAGCTCAGTGACAAAAGGCACTTGCTGAAAAGCCTGATGATGTGAGTCCTGTCCCCAAGACCCACGTGACAGAAAACTAACCCCTACAAGTTGTCCTGTGACTTTCACATTCATGCTGTGACATTGGAACACACACACACACAGAGAGAGAGAAAGAGAGAGAGAGAGAGTAAAAAAAGGAAATAATTGTTAAATGTAGGTCTTAGAAGGAGATTTGCATCACAGATGGTGGTATCTGACTGAACACTGGAGCTACTAGCAGGATAAGGAGCTCAGAAAGGAGCTTGGACTGGCCTCTATCCAGTTCCAGAACCATGTGCAGAGGAATTTCAATTCATCAACATGACTGCTCTGGCAAGGGATCACACCCAAAGATATGATCCAGCCAGAATGCAGGCATGCCGTAGATTATAGTATGATCTGGCTGGAAACACACCTTTAGTACACACCTTTAATCCTTAACAATGAAGGTAAGTTTAGTTTGTAGAAGGAAGCAGCCATGCTTGAAAGTGATGAGGAGCAGACAAAGTGACAGAGAAAAATTTAACAGAGTGAGTCATAGATAGAATATGCCCAACTTACACAAAAACAACAAAAGAGAGAGAGAAAGAGGGGAGTTGTATTGGGGAGATGGTATGTGTATATGGCAGTTTTACTGAAATAGGTTACAGGGAGAATAAGCTAGACACAGATAAAGACAGAACAAGTCAGAGGATGAGATGGAGCCAAAAGATTAGAACATATTGACAAAGTTAGGGTAAGGCCAAGCAGAGCAATTCAGTCAGAAGGCAAGAGAAGCTGGATTGAATCAATCATCTTAGAAGATTAGATTGTATGGAGGCTAGAAGCTTCTAGGCCTAGGAACAGAACAGAGAAGGAAACATTCTGGGCTCAGCCAGCTGTCATCTCATCACTTCATTTAAGGAAATAGAAGTTACTTACATTTACATAAGAAACATAGAGAATAATCTTGGCAGTGTCCATAGACCACAAAATTCAGGGGCATTGAAATCAGATGCAGTTAGAATTAACTGCAAAATTATCAAAGAATTTCTAGGCCACAGTTCAGCACAAACAGGTATTCTAGGGGTGCTATTAGATATCACTGATCCTATTGGATGGTTCATGTCCCCTCTGAATTTGGAAACAATGACGACCAATGATGCTGAAGAGTATAGAAGAAAGAAACAGGCTTCAGTATTAGAGTCAAGGGAAGGATAAGAAATACATGAGGTAACATACTGGAGAACAGGCTGATCCAGCTGCTCCAGACACTTAGAGCAAGGTACTTAATTCTGGTTGCATGTTAAAGTTACCTGAAGAGCTGGGCACACTGGTACATGCCCTTGATCCCAACACTCAAGTGGCAGGAACAGATGGATCTCTGTGATTTGGAGGCCAGCCTGCTCTCTATAGTTCCAGGTCAGCCAAGGCTCTGTAGTAGAGAGATCCTGTGTCAATAAATAAATAAATAAATAAAGTAAATAAATAAATTATCTGATGGTTTTCAAACCCCAGACCTCAGACCAAGTCTATTGCTTCAAATTCCCTGGCAGCAGAAACCAATTTAGGTTCCTACTGCCCTCAGGCATTACCAACATGATGATAAGACAGAGAAAGAAACGTTAGCTATTATCCTGAGGTGTGGTTGTTTAATCACAAGCAGTGGCCACAACAAACAAACAAACAAAAAACCTTATTTGTGCTGTGCTGAGCATGGTGGTATTCATCTTTAATACCAGAATTCAAGAAGCAGAGGCAAATAGATCTCTATAAGGTTCAAAGTGAACCTTGTCTATATAGTGAACTCTAGGACAACTTGCAACTTGGGCTACACATAAAGACCTAGTCTATAGATGATATATAGATAGATAGATAGATAGATAGATAGATAGATAGATAGATAGATAGATAGATAGATAGACAGACAGACAGATAGACAGATAGATTGTTATATATGTGCCTGTCATCTATGTGCAGGTACCTACAGAGACCAATTCCCCCTGAAGCTAGAGTTATAGGCAGTTGGGAATTGCTCAATGGATTTGGATATTGGTAACCAAATCTGGGCACTCAGAAAGAGCTTTGAGTACTCTTATCCACTAAGCCATGTCTTCAGCCCCCTAACATTTTATAAAATTAAAAATAAACGTAAAAAAGACACTACTTGCCACAGGAAAAAGTTAGCAGTGTTTAGGAGGAGGAAAAAAATCTGCTTCCTGTTTAAATTTCTGAAGACCTGAGACTCCTCAAGCACATTGGCTTTCCCTGAAGTGAACGTAAAAATAGCATGTACACAGGAAGTTATGGTAAAGATTAGATGAGATGCATGGAGGATTCATAACACCAGAGATTCTCTATGTCCCATTCAATATCTAAAATCCTAGCCTAGTGCATAGGAGGCTAACCAAGGTATTCATTCAATAGTCATAGACAAGTGTTAATCAACTCTGAGCTTCTGTTAAGAATCAACCTGTATAACCCAGCAAATGGACAATCGGTTTGTCTTTGCTTGAGCTGCTCCAAAGCAGGGACTAACACAAGCCATGAGCTCAAGTAGTTTGTTTCAAAAGTGATCCCAGGAAGCCCAAAACGACAGCGAATAAGGCTGGAGATGAGCTAGAAACAACAGGGGGAGCTTGCCTGAGTTCATTGGAATTATAAGTGATTAAACTTGCTCCAGATAGGAGAAAGTATTATTTCAGTTTTCATTTCTGCAAGGAAATACCTGAGGCTTGGTAATGTTATTAGAAATAAGGACATTTCTATCTCAGCTCTAGATGTTGAATGTCCAAGATCAGATAGCCCTAATGATTAGCATCATTTATTAGAGTAAATAATGTGGCAACACACATGAAAACAATCGCATGCTGAAACAGGAAGCCAGAGAGCCATTCTGGGACTGTGCTTGCTCTTGTAACATGTTCTCGTGAGAACCCAAACTCTGGGGTCTCAAAAACACTACATTTCTGAGACCACCTCCACCAGGGCCCACTTCTTAAAAGTTTGCTACCTTTCAGCCACATTCCTTGGATTGAAGGTCCAAACACATGAACTCTTAGGAGACACACTCAAATGATATCTAAACTACAGAATAGAGCCACGCAGAAGTAAAGAATCCTCACTACCTTCCTCCCCCAGCTGGGTGTTCACTGCAATGAAGCCACTGTCTTTACATTTTTCATTTGATACCTATGGGTGAGCTCCTGGCACTTGCAGAAATGTTAAGGCAGAAAAACCTGATCCTCAAGAGCTTAAGGTTGAGGTGGGGGTCCCACATGAGAACTCACCTCACACCACCCTGGAAACAGGTGGGCTAAGATTGTAGCAGAAGCCACCAGAGGTAGCTGCTCCCTGTGTCCTGAATAAATCAAGCATTAACAGGCGTTAACAATTTATGAAGTTCCCTGCATACCTCTGGAGACAGGCATGATATCTAATCACAGAACAATTTTATAATTTAAAAGGGATTTGATTCTCTTCTCTGTCTAGACAGAAAATAAGCTGAGAGAATGAACTCAGACCCTGAGTATTTAAACAGAACATTCTGTGTGCACCTTAAGTTAAGATATGTTAGTCCCTAGTGTAGAAAGTCAGATTAATACACATTACCTTGCACAAAAACTAATTAAATTTTTCTATCTTCTTCGCTGGCCTCTATCAATTAACTGTAATTTAAACTTTACCTGGGTCCTCCACAGAGAAAATAAAGTACACAGAACAAATCCTAAAGAGCAAATAAAAAAGTGTTCTTAGGGGAAAACTTATGAAGTATCAGAGAAAAGATGAGAACCATGGTAGTCTGGAGTTCAACTGATTACAAGCTCTATTATCAAGAAAGCTGAATTGAGAAGGTACAGAGAACATAACAAATACACTGACCCCAATGACCTATTTCAAGGAGATACTAATGAATTTCATGTTTTCCAAAATCAAGGAAATCACGCAGAGAGATGGATCACTGGCTATGTGTGCAAAGGCTATATGTAGGCCCGTGTGCTACATTATTGTTTCCTGGACATTATTGTTTCCCTAAAAAGGGCTTTGTTTGTACAGTGCTGGGGGAGCATCCCAGGGCCTTGAAAGGTACTCTGAATATACAAGTTGAGCTATACACCCCAACCTTTTAAGAAAAACAATTCTAAATTCTTATCTAGGGTAACCAAAGATTAAAAAACAATGATCAATAATAGAACCCAAAGCTGTTCCTGAAAGAGACTAGGAGCTTCCCTGCCCTTCACATGTAGGAGCCAATGGGGGACCTGAGCTGCAATAATAATTTTTCAGGGCTGGAGAAATGGACCAGCAGTTTAAAGGTACTTATTGTTTTATTGTGAGGACTGGGGTGGTAATCTAGCCCTGAAGATGGATGGCTCGCTAACATCTGTAACTAATTTCAAGGGATCTGAGCCCCCTTCTGGCTTTTGTAGAAGCATGCACACAATATAAACACAATCACAAATAAATAAAAATAAAAAACGAGTGTAATTTTTTTCATTTTTCTACTGAACCCTTGCAGACTCACCCACTCTTGACGTTCCCAGTTATACCCTAGCCATGCCTCTGAAAACACTGGCCTTATCTTAATTCGGTTATTCTCTCTCAGATCTGAGATGAGCCCCGACCAGAAGTAGCTAAATCCTGGAATTCACACTACCCTCTACTCACAGGAAGAACATTGCACAGTAGACCATCTCCTGTTGATCTATGCTCAAGTCAAGGCACTGTTCTTAGTTTGGAGTTAGTTTTTGTGATGCTAGGAATCTACCCAATGTTTTGTGCATATTAAGCAAATGCTGTACTAGTGAGCTCCAGCCCTGGTCCCACCATGCTCACTGATCCTGTCAGCCTTCATCTGCTGCACACAGACTTCTTGCTCAAGTCTCCTATGAAATCCTAGGAGGAAAGACAAGGACAGAAACTTGAGTAACAAACTCTTCTAAGGCTCCCCACCATCTCTTCAGCTCTGGCTGCTTCTTTCTTCCTTCAGAAGGAGACTTTCTTTCCCAAGATGTATCATTGTCCCTTCAGGGGACCAAGTGATCCCCTTCACCATCTAGAATGCTCTTGATAAAAGTAAATAGAGCTTGTGATTTTTTTCTGTTGTTGTTTTTTAATATTTATTATTATGTATATGAGTGCTCTATTTGCATGTATGTTTAATGACAGAAGAGAGCATCAGATCCCATAACAGATGGTTGTGAGTTACCATGTGATTGCTGGGAATTGAACTCAGGACCTCTGGAAGAGCAGCCAATGCTCTACACTGAGCCATCTCTCCAGGCCCTGCTTAGTTTTTTGAACCAAGCTCTCACTATGTAGTCCTGACTAGTCAGTAGCTCACGTAGCTGGAGTCAGACTTGGAGCACTCCTCCAGCCTCTGTCTACAAAGTGTTAGGATCATAGGCATGTTCAACCACACTCGGCAATGCTTTCTGTTTACTGAGTGATTTCATTACCCAATTCAAGTCACTAAATACAGGAGATCATGTTAAAATGCAGACTAACCAGTAAGTCGAGGTTGTGGTAAAGTGACCACACTGATAAGAGGTCCTAACTGTTATGAAGTTTCTGCCTCTGGTACAACCTTTATGTTGGGGGCCGACTTTTAGCAGAAAGCAGCTATCAGCTTTGCTGCCATCTTGAGCCATATACCCTGACATGAGACTTGGATTACAATAGCCTACAACAGCTGAGCACACTCCGATAATCTTGGTTTAGATGCCTTGGGTGTGTGAGATTAAAGGTGTGTGAGATTAAAGGTGTGTGAAATTAAAGGTGTGTAATTTAAGAGTTTGATTTAGAAGTGTAGAGATCAGATTTAGAGACAAGACCTAAGGGCATGACTAAAGGTGTGACCAAAAGGCATGGCTTAGAAGTGAGACAGACACAGACAGAGGAGACAGAGATCAGAGAATCAGACAGAGGAGACACTTTTAGGAGACACTTCAGAGAGTACAACTTGGAGTACAACTTGGAGTAGGAATTAGGCATTAGGTAGCAGGCACTTGGAAGAGAACTTGGAAAAAAGTAACTTGAAACTTGGAGGCACTAGGGACTAGGAACTAGGAACTAGTAATTTAGGACTTGGGACTTGGAGAGAAGAAGAGAAACTGAAGAATAAACAGGATTGAATC
Organism: Arvicanthis niloticus; assembly: GCF_011762505.2. Classification (NCBI taxonomy): domain Eukaryota; kingdom Metazoa; phylum Chordata; class Mammalia; order Rodentia; family Muridae; genus Arvicanthis; species Arvicanthis niloticus. The sequence goes on along the minus strand of NC_047660.1, from coordinate 89,379,028 downwards.
ACACTTTGTCTGGTCTCCATTCCTCTCGACCGCCCTCACTCTCTCTCTTGCTGAACCCCGACCTGCAGAATGGAGCAGCAGCTTGGACCGGGATACAGTGGCCGCCAAACGCGGGGCAGCCTGAACCTCAACATTTTGCTCGGGCTGCAACATTTTTTGGCGCCCGAATGTGAGACTAGTGCGGCTCCCAACATTTTTTGGCGCCCAAACGTGGGGCTAGTGAGGTTCTCAACACCTTTAGAAAATAGAGTTTTAGGAATTTGGAGAAAATCAGACATAGATCTTTTTAAAAAGTTGAACCTTAACTAGGGAAATCAATGCATTCCTATACCATCAGCAATGCCAAGTAACATATGTATGAAAACAAATACCTAGAAAATGGCCTAATTTGACACATAACCAAACTCACATAAGCATCCTTGACAATAGAGGTCCTCAAACCTGAGTGAGCTTGAGAATCACCTGGAAGCCTTGATGAGCACAGAGTACCAGACCACATCCCCAGAGTTTTAGGTTAGGTTTGTCCTTGTTTTGTTGTTTGCTTGTTTGTTTGTGCATGCATGTAGGGGATGAGGACAACTTTATGGAGTTGGATCTCTCCTTCTCAAATTTACATGAGTTCTAAAGATCAAATTCAGATCATCAGGCTTGCACAGAACAAATTGTTCTTACACACACACACACACACACACACACACACAAAATTTTGGAATATCCCCAAGACCAGTGTTATTTGCCTCCTACCCTATGTACCCAGAACCCTGAAAATATGTTCACAACAATCTTTGATTACTAATCTCTACACTTTTACTTCAAATCTGTCATTAAATAAAGTGAATTACTTATAAACAACATATATTTGGATCTCATTTCTTACCTCGCCCTCTGTTCTGAAACCTGTCTTCTTTTAATGTTAAAATCACCTATATTTAATGTGGTGATTAGTGTATTGGGGTTCTCTATGGGATCAGAACTTATAGAATGAACATAAAATGGGGGTTCACTAGAGTGGCCTATGGGCTATATAGTCCAGCTTGTCTAGACAGCAATGGCTGTCTACCAACAGAAAGTCCAAGAATCAAGCAGTGGTTCAGCCCACAAGAATAGATATCTTATCTGGTATTCAGTGTGTGCCAGAATCCTGAAGAAGTAGGCTCTAATGCCAGTGAAGTAATGGACTTGCTAGTGAGGGCAAGACGAAGCAGGCAGAAAGAGCCTTTTATATAGGCTACCAAAAGGAGGTGTGGCCCAAATTAAAGGTAGCTCTTCCCACCTTAAAAGACCCAGATTAAAACTAGGTCTACACACTTCAAATGATTTAACTAAGGAAAAAAAATACCTCTCACAGGTGTGCCCAGATACTTTAATTTTAGTTAATTCCAGATGTAGCCAAGTTGACAACCAAGAATACCCACCACAATTGGGTTAATGGCTGCCATGTATATGACTGTAATCCACTAACAACATTTGGTCTATTCCTCTGTTTTAAATTGATAATCTTATATGAAGTAATTTTATCTTGACTCTTGAGTGTAAGCTACATTTTGGATTTTCCAGTGCTGAGGATCAAACCCAGAGTCTGGCACGTACTAGGCATATGCTCTACCAGGGAACTCCACCTCTAGCCCAATGATATTTTTAAACAATTTTTGGCTGCTTTCCTAGTATAGATGGAAACTGAGTTGGTACTGTAACATGAGGTCATGAAACTCAATGTGGACAGTTGCAACAAATAAAAGAACAGTAAACGGTTTCAGAATGCATGGAAGGAATCCAATGTGCCCCAATGGTGCTGCCCCATAATGGATCATGTGACTTCTCTAATATGGCTCACAAACCAAACAACACCTCAGTTCATATTTGACACTGTTATCTGTTACAAATTGTAATGTTAGGCCTGTTTCCATAGTGTGGTGGTTATCACGTTTGCCTCACAAATTGCAGCACTCTACAAAGCTTTCTGCTCTTAATAGACACATAATAGCTTTATTATGAAAAACAAAAATGATTAATATTTTTCTATCATGATTCCTCAGGATCTGTATTAGTCATGGCTCTCTGGAGTAATGGAATTTATAGGATGACTCTCTCTCTCTCTCTCTCAATATATATATATATATATATATATATATATATATATGTGTGTGTGTGTGTGTGTGTGTATACACATATATATGTACACATATATGTGTACATATTTATATATATTTTATATATAAATATATATATATATATATATTTATATATATTTATTTATATTATTTATTTATATTATTTATAAATTATATATTATTTATATTAATATATTATTTATATTATTTATTTATATTATTTATATATATTTATATATATTTATATATTTATATATATATTTATATATTTATATATTTATATATATTTATTTATATATATTTATATATTTATTATATATATTTATTATATATATTTTTATGTATTTATATTTATATTCTAACAAATCCTCTTTATATATATATAAAGAGGATTTGTTAGAATGACTTTCAGACTGCACTCCAGCAAATCCTGTGAGTGAAAAGCCCAAAAATCCAGTATTTGCTCTGTCTAAAGGCTGAGTATCTCAGCTGTCTTCAGTATGCAGTGGAATCCTGAAGAAGTGGGAGAAGTGGGCTCTAATAACAGTGAAGGAATGGACTTTCTAGTGAGGGCAGTCAGGCAAGAGCAAAAGCTTTCTTCTTCTATAATGTTATACAGGCTTCCAACAGAAGGTTTGATCCAAGTTACAGGTGCGTTTTCCTGCCCCAAAGGTCTTGATTAGAAGAGGATCTGCCTACTTCAAATTAAGTTAAAAAAAAAAAATTGCTCATAAGTTGGCCCTCCATATTTGGATTTTAGTTAATTCCAGATGTAGTCAAAGTAGCAACCAAGAAAATCCCTCACAGCATCTAAGTATCCAATGAGTGTATCTCCAGCAGTTCTGAATGGCTTGAGTTTAAAATATAGACCTGCACAGGTCCACACCAGGGCTGCCAGTGCTGAGAGAGGGAAGTGCACACAAGCTCCCATTACTAACCAAGAAGCCATCTCTAACTGACAACCCCTTGCAAAGGAAAAATCTTTTTTTCCAACGAAATCTTACTGGGAATATGACCCACACTTAAGGGCAGGCCCCATGCCCAACGGTATATGGCCAACCCAAAATGAAGTCAGTGGTATTTTGAGAAACTTTTGTTTCGTATTGCTTTGTTTGGGCATCTTCTTACCTCCCAGGTCTTTTGCTTGTTGTAGTTTCCAGTTTTGTGTTTTTATGCATTTTGTTTCTGTAAGTGTGTGTGAATGTGTGTGTGTGTGTGTGTGTGTGTGTGTGTGTGTGTGTGTTTCTAGTACTTTTTCTTTGTTGTTGTCCTTTGTTCTGGGTTGTTTGGTTTCTATTTGCCTGCTTATTTTCTAAAAAAAAAAAGAGAGAGAGAGAGAGAAAGGTGCAGAGCTGAATGGGTGAGGAAGTGGGGAGGATCCGGAAGTAGGTGATTAGGATATATTATATAAAAACATGTATTTTCAATTTAACATATTGCCGTTTAAGTTGCTGACATGAGTTTTATAAAAAAAAAAATTGCTAAATGAATTTTGGCTTGGGATTAGGACAAAATTTCTAACAATATCTGAAATGGCCCTAAACATACTTCTGCCATTTATTTATTTATGTGAATGTTTTATTATGCTATATATTTATATGAAGCAGTAGTCTCAGCACTGACAATTATAAAACCCAAATGCAGATGTTCTATAGTCTACAAATATTCAGCCAAGATTTAATTTCTCATGTAAAACATAAACAAACACATCAGCTAAATAGCTAAAAATGCAAATTCTCTTTCATATGTAGTAAATGATATTCTAATATATACTGAAAACATTTTTAAATTTTATTATGATTTATCATGAGTAAATATTTAATTTATATACCTGTTTAAAATACCTACATACTCAGGATCATATAATAATCTCTCAGTCAAAAAGAATTCAAAAAAAAAAAGAAAATATTTGAACGAGCCACAGACATCCATATCTTTGATGCCTTTGTCTTCTCTCAAGCCTGAAAATGCCATACTCCAGCGAGTACACTTATTAGAAGAACTACTTTGAGGTAGATTTCAATGAGCAAAGTGTGAAATTAGTGCTGCTCCCAGTTGCTGAGGAGTCTACCACAGAACATCCTATAGAATCAATCATTTCTTTAACCATATGCCTCAAACCACTAGTTCCCCCTTTCCCCACTTCTGAGCAAATCAAACCCTCAAGAAAATCCAGACCAGAGTGTTAGGAGCCGGGACAGCATTCGCCATTACAAGATGGCGCGGACATCCTGTGCTCCCACAAGTAAACAACTAAACTGTGCAGGTGCAAGAGGCAAAAGTGCACCAAGCCACTGCCCATCCCGGGGCGTAATATGGGGTGATGAGTGAACAGCCAATCAGAAGTGAACACGCCACTCTAGGGTGCATATAAGCAGTGCCTTTTCTGGGCTTGGTGTCTTCCGCTTCAGCTGATACAAGAATAAAGCCTTGCTGTAGTAACTACCTCACGTGTCTCTTTCAAGGGCAAAAGGGACTCGGAAAGGGGCACGGAACAATCTGGATTCGAAACCTGGAAATTTCAAGGTGCCACGGAGACACCCCCCCCCCCGAGATTTGGGGCAGGTTAAAAGACTACAGGATCGAGGTACGTCTCTGAGAGGTATGTTTGGGGTGGAAGGATTTTCACTCATTGCCGCCGCTGCATTAGTTGACCTCTTGCTTGCGTTGCTCTCGCTTTTAGCTTATTTGTGTTGTGGGGATCCAGCTCGCAGCACAGCTAGTAGTACAAGTCACGAGGTTTCAGGAGAGGTCCACTCCAGGGTATCAGAAACAGAGCGTGTTAGCCAGCATCAGGCCAAGGAGCCTGGGGAAAAAGATAAGGCCAAGGAGCCTGGAAAGGAGAAACAGGCAAAAAAGCCTGGGCAACAGAGACAGGCCAAGGAGCCTGGTCAAAGAAAAGAGTACTCAAAAGGAACAGGGGCCACTGCAGGGCCTGTTAAGGTTAAGGACCCTTCACTGGCTGGTGAAGAGAGAGTGGAGATCAAAAGGAGCCCCCTATACCCCATTAAGGAGCTTGCCACCATAGACCTTAGCAGCTCCGAAGAAGAAAGCCTACAGGAGGAGGCAGCCGCCTATGCAAAAAATAACCGTTCTAAGATAAGACTAAGAAAGACCTTGAGTCCCTCGGTCCCGCCCTTGCCTCCGGCCTATGCCCCGGGCAGTGACTCTAATTCATTTCTCAGCCCAGGAGATCAGAGACAGCTACAGCTGGCATTTCTGGTCTTTGAAGGGGCAGAGGGAGCCCATGTTCATGCCCTAGTAGAGTATAGGCAGGTCAAAGAATTGGCTGAGGCAGTACGTGCATATGGAATTGGAACTAATTTTACTGTATCCCAAGTGGAGAGGTTAAGTGCAGCTGCTATGATGCCAGGAGACTGGCAGGACACAGTGAAGGCGGTACTTAACAATATGGGCCAATACCTAGAGTGGAAGGCCTTGTGGCACGAGGCACTGCAAGCACAAGCCAGGATTAATGCAAACACTGAGGGACAACAATTATGGACTTTTGACATGCTGGCTGGAGTTGGCGTACACACGAACGACCAGACCACTCATCCCAGGCAGGTCTACGCACAGATAGCATCAGCTGCAATAAAGGCATGGAAGTCTCTCCCTAGGAAGGAAGGGAGTAATCTTTATTTGTCCAAAATAACTCAGGGGACCAGTGAGTCCTTCTCTGACTTTGTGGCCCGTATGACTGAGGCAGCTGGCAGAATCTTTGGGGAACCAGAGCAAGCAATGCCATTAATTGAACAAATGATCTTTGAAAATGCCACAGCTGAATGCCGTGCAGCCATTGCTCCTCGGAGAGCCAAGGGGCTACAAGACTGGTTAAGAGTCTATCGAGGCTTGGGAGGTCCCCTCACTAATGCAAGACTTGCGGTAGCAAATTTAGAGATGGCTGCTGTCCTTCTCCAAGGTCAGGGACGCGATAGACCCCCACCATGGCCAGGAAGGGGAGCTGTCTGTGTTTTTCCACAGGGTGAAGATAATCCAATTTGGGTCCCCACACGGCTGGTGTAGATCGTGAAGAATGAAGCTAGATTGCATGATAACAGCTCTGATTCTCCTGATGCTGATGTTCGATTTGTGGATAAGTATACCACTATGGGCCATAGTTAGATCTTGGCCTGTTCCCATGCCAGTACATTCAAATTCTGCAGTGCTGCTGTTGTTTACAGCTACTGAGTGTTACATGGATGCCCCGTGCTCTCGGCACACCCACCAGCAGCCTGAGTTGTATAATGCTACAAGTTTTCCATTAAACTTTACACTTTGTTTTGTGGCAGCAAGCAAGGGTAATAAGACAAGTAAACTACATACACCTTGTATGATTCTTAAGAAAGCTACTCTTGCTAATTGGGGGGATCCTGTGACTTACAGTAAGGTAGAGACAAGAGTGCTAGGGGCTGTCTTGAATCAGATTAGTTCAGGACAGATGGAATGATCGGGAAATATCGGTCTGAATTAATCAGCACCTATAAACATTACCACCACCATGATTGGAAGTAATGTTACTATAATTAAGAGGTCCAATTGGCATACCAATAATGCCACTTCACAACAGATGATACCGTGGTGCTATCCAGATTTGTCCTTTCCAGTGGTGTTTGCACCTTGCCAGTCTAAGATTAAACCCAAGAAACAAATTGCCAGAGGATTTAATTTATCCCCTCCTCTCGATTTGGCTATAATGAATAATACAGGTAAGAGCACTGGCATAGAAAATATTTAGCCCTTTTATCATTGGGTGTTGAGTAATGAGGCTGGAGCTAGTGCCAGTGTATCTGCCTTTGCCTTGTTGAATGGTATATTTCATGAGATACAAAATGTTTCAGCTACATGATCTAATATCTCTAGCCATTTGAATAACATTAAAATTAATAAGGTGTTTAGGAATGCATCTGCACAACTGGTGTCGGTGTGTGTGGACCCCCCATTTTTCTTTATGTTATCCAACTTTCAAAATAATTCTGATATCTTGGATTGTAAGAATGTTACATGCTTTTTAGCACAATGCTGGAATGGATCACTAGACCTAGCCTTGATTGTGCACGTGCCTACCTTTGTGCCCATTCCAGTAGAAGCCGATCCTGAAACTTTCCCTATTACATTATTAATAAGACATAAAAGAGACTTTGGCATTACTGCAGCCATTATCACTGCTATTACCATCTCTGCAGCTGCAGCTGTGACAGCCGGCATAGCCATGGCTAATCAAGTTACAACAGCTACTGTTGTTAATCAAATTTCAGAAAAGACTTCTGAGGCTTTGACCACTCTACAGAAAGTAGATGCACACTTGGCATCAGACATTCTGTTGGTCAATCAGAGAGTTGATTTGCTCCAAGCCCATGTGGAACAACTCACAGATGTGGTTCAGATGAGCTGCGTGTCAGCAGCCCCGCATCTATGTTTTACACCTCTGAAATTTATGAATGACACATTTATTCAAAGCCATAATCTTTCTGCTTATTTACAAGGGAATTGGACTAGGGAGCTGGACCAGATGCAGCAGCAATTGCAGATCCAGATCTTGAGCCTTGATGGAACACGAGTGGACCCTGTTGCCCTTGGCGATTTTACTTCTTGAATTTCTTCTGCCTTTTCTTTCTTTAAGGAATGGGTGGGGATAGGTCTGTTTGGTGCAGCCCTATGTTGTTGATTAGTGTTCATGTTATGGTTGGTCTGCAAGCTCAGAGCCCAACAAAAACGTGACAAGGTCGCTATTGCCCAAGCACTCGTAGCCTTGGAGCAAGGATCTTCCCCTGAAATTTGGCTATCTATGCTAAGAAAGTAACTGATGACTGAGACCCTCAGTCGATGCACCCCAAGGGTTCAGCCCATTACACTGGGTCGATGAGAGGGTCTAAGTCTAGCCAGCCCTTGCCTGAATAACTGTGGTACCTAAATATTTAGAGGTGTTTGCGAGTGGGTGCTCGACAGGGAATGTTCCACGAGTGTGGATAGATTTCCCGAAAGTATGCCTGATTGCACAAAGGTTTGATGCCAAGAAACCTCCTCCCCTGGTGGTGCCCCAGGACAGAGGCTCCCTTTCCCTGACAAAAGGCATCAAGATGGGTATGGGAAGTATTACTCATTGCACGACGACAAGAGAAGAAACCCATTACAATATCTCATTTTGCACAGAGGATCAGGCCTCTGCTTTCCCTCACTGAGTTGGTGCTGCGCTTGATAGGCAAAAGGCTGTTCCATCTTAATAAAATTGAAAGGGGGAGATGTTAGGAGCTGCGGTGAGCGTGACAACATTCGCCATTACAAGATGGCGTGGACATCCTGTGCTCCCACAAGTAAACAACTAAACAGCGCAGGTGCAAGAGGCGAAAGCACGCCAAGCCACTGCCCATCCCGGGGCGTAATATGGGGTGATGAGTGAACAGCCAATCAGAAGTGAACACGCCACTCTAGGGTGCATATAAGCAGTGCCTTTTCTGGGCTTGGTGTCTTCCGCTTCAGCTGATACAAGAATAAAGCCACGTTGTAGTAACTACCCGAACACTGCCTCACGTGTCTCTTTCGCAAGCGAAAGGGACTAGAAAAGGGACGCGGAGCACCAGAGACCTCTCTACCAGCTGTCCTGCCTCCTATTAGTGATGTGGTCCAGAACACTCTTTGGACTGGTGTCATTATTATAACTTGAGTACAGATGGCAAGAAAATTAAGGTTTATTTGAGACTCCAGAGACATTCATATTCTAAACCATATCATATGCTAAAGAATACACATTTCTTGAGGCCAGAATGAAGCCAGTTACCAAAAAACTCATGATAGTCTCCAAAGAACACAGGCCTCAAGAACATTTTAACAGTAGAAAAAAAAGAAGAAACAGAAGAAAAAGGAGAGCAGTATAATTGAAGTTGGAAGTTCAGCTCAGGAGTCCATTTTGCAGCCTAGAAAGGAAATTCTATGAAAGCTTTCCAGCCTGAGGCTGTGAATCACTGGCCTCCTTCCTCTTCTATGGAAGCCTTTTTGCTACAAGCCTCTGGATGCATATAATGTGTCATCATGGCACACTGCTCCCTGAAGACAGGTCAGGCTAGGTTCGCTTGCAATTTCACACAAAACATAAGAGAGTCTACATACAAATCAGCATCCATCTATCTAATAATACCCTGCTGAATCTTTTAATCTTTGGCATCTCCTGATGGCCTTGTGCTGAACTTGTTAAATGCTTAACTACCTAACAAATGATTTTGTGTTAATGAGTTTAGTGTGTTTTTTTTTTCATAGATTTGCAAGGAACAGGAGCAGTTTCAAAATAGTAAAGTACAAAGTACACTTTTTATATTTATTTATTTATTTATTTATTTAGTAAGGCTTTAATCACATAGTAACTTTAGCTGGCCTGGAATTTACTAGGTAGACCAGGCCATCAATAAGTTTGGTGGTTCTCCTAAGTGTTGGGATTACATGCCTGAACCATTGCCCAAACAGTATTGATATACTATTGACTATAGTATGGAGTTCATTGCTTCTGCTACACATTCTGTGGGTTATCACAAGTGTCTAGAACACCATATAATTGAAATAATGTAGTATGTTACCTTTTAGATTGGCTTTTTCCTAGCAAAATGTATGTAAGAAATAGAAGAAGAAGAAGAAGAAGAAGAAGAAGAAGAAGAAGAAGAAGAAGAAGAAGAAGAAGAAGAAGAAGAAGAAGAGGAGGAGGAGGAGGAGGAGGAGGAGGAGGAGGAGGAGGAGGAGGAGGAGGAGGAGGAGGAGGAGGAGGAGGAGGAGGAGAAACAAACAACAAAAATGAAAAGAACAAGATGAACAAGAAGAAACATTTAAGAAGCCCTGCTGTAATATAGAGCACATACAGTCAAATCTCCATATCTTTGGGTTTCATGTCCATAGTATCAACTAAATATGGATCAAATATTACTAGGTGAATTAAGGTTGCCTCTGTACTAAACACATGCAGATGTTTTTCTTGTCATTATTCACCAAACAACACAATTAACAACTATTTCCATAGCATTTACACTGTGTTAGGTGTAATCTAGTGATGGTTGAGGTACAGGAAGAATATGCATAAGTTGCACACAAGCACTATACTATTTTATATAGTGGGGCTTGAGCACCAGCACATTTTGGGTTTGTAGGGAATAGGTGATTAGAAAGGGACATAACTAATCTGAACTTATGCTCAAACAACACAGTGCCTTCCACATGTGACCCAGGCACCTGAAAGCACAGCAGCCCGTTCTTTCACTCTAGTCTCTTATGATAGAGCTGTCACCTTAATTGCTTAGATTTTATTAATTAACTAATATATGTGACAGTTATAACCATGTGCTAATAATTACCTAGTAAGTGTCATTATTATTACTGGAAACAACTTTCCTTATTCCATTGAGGATAAAAAAGATGCTAACGTAAAAACTTAATTTAGCGTGACTAAAAGAGAAAATAAAAACTATTTTGTGTTTCTTTCATTTACTCCTTCATCAGTAGACTTCCTAGCTTTATGTATTTTACTTTTCTGTTTTTATCTATATCATTTTTCTTCTCTTTAACACTTCTTTATGATTTCTATTTCTGAAGAAGAAGAAGAAGAAGAAGAAGAAGAAGAAGAAGAAGAAGAAGAAGAAGAAGAAGAAGAAGAAGAAGAGGAGGAGGAGGAGGAGGAGGAGGAGGAGGAGGAGGAGGAGGAGGAGGAGGAGGAAGGAGGAGGAGGAAGGAGAAGAAGGAAGGAGAAGAAAGAAAGAATGAGAGAGGGGGGAAAGGGAGGGAGGGAGGGAGGAAGGAAGGAAGGAAGGAAGGAAGGAAGGAAGGAAGGAAGAAAGAAAGAGACAATTTCCTCCAGTTTATTGGCCATAGGAAATATTTATACTTGTCTGGAGAAGATATTTTGCTGTTTGTAGAAGTCTAGACTAGTGTGGGCTCTGGCTAGTGCTTTAAACACTGTGTTCTACTGTCTTCTTGCTTACATAGTTTGTGAACAGAAGTCTATTGTAATTGATGTCCTTGCTTCTCTGAGGATCTCCTACCTTCTCCACTGGCCCCTCTGGACGCTTTCTAGTCTAATCAGTGTAGATTCTCTGCAGTCTGAACACAATACGAGTAATCGAGGGTTTCTTGGGTCCTTTGACCTGTTTGGTACTCAGCACTTCCAGGATGTGTATTTCATCATCTCTCATTTCAAAAGGTGGGTTTTTGCCATTGTGGTTTCAATGTTTCTTTTGCTGTCTGTCTTTTCCTGATATTCCATTTACAAACATACTATACCCTATTAAACTGTTCCTTGAGTCTCTTATTTGTTTCAATTTTTAAATATTTTAAATGTTTTTCTCACCTGGTGGTGGTGGCACATGCATTTAATCCCAGGACTAGGAGGCAGTAGCAGGTAGATCTCTAAGTTCAAGGCCAACCTGGTCTACAGATCGAATTCCAGTACAGCAAGTGCTATATGGAGAAACCCTGCCCCCCCAAAAAATATCACACACATATGCATATGAATATGTATATAATGTATATGAACATATTTATACATACTTTATATGTATTTATACATATATACTGCATATTTATACATATGTATATACATTGGTTTTATATATTTATATAATTGTATTTACATGAAATAAGAGGACTTTTCAATGTTAACCCAAACACAAGAGTTGCATTGAAAAGCCCTTCCTTGATCAAATAAATAATAGCCAGGTGTAGTGGCACACACCTCTAAATCCCAGAACTTGTAAGTCTGAGACAGGAGGACTGTTAGTACAAAACCAACATTTTAATTACAAAATTAAATTTTCACTGTATTTCAAAACCAAAGCCTGTGTAAAACTCAGAAGCATACAACATCCAAAGGCATCTTCAGCCATTCTTCCTGCAGAATGGCCTGACTTTATCCCCAGCTCACACTTCTCCTTCCTTAGTGTTCTCTACTGCTGTGGTGAAGCACCACGACCAGTAAGGAAGTTGTGGAGAAAAGAGTTTGAGTTACATGTCCACATTGTACATCCTCAAAGGAAGCCAGAGCAGGACCTCAAACAGGGCGAAAACCTGGAGCCACAAGCTGGTGCAGACGCTGAAATGGAAGTTTCTGGATATGTCACATGATACATAAGATAGGCTCACATAGTATTTTGCTTAATACAGATTCACATGGTGTTTTCCTGAGGCAAAATACATGGGAGATCACATGATATATAAATAGGACTCACGGACAGTGTCTGTACGCTTGCATAGTTAACTTAGCAACACTACTCCACTGGTCTCAAGTCTTTGTCTTCACTGATCATTGCTTTGTTGAGAAAGGCACGGTCCCCAGCTGTCCCCAGCTGGTCCTGGTTGTTCCTGCTGGATTAGGTGGAGGCCTGGTCGTTTCTGCTAGATAACGCTAGCACTGCTGCTGTTTCGTGTTAGCTATCCTGACACTACTGAACTGGACTGCTGGTATCCTGACAGAGATTGGAATTGCCTCAAGGTGTTGGGGGCTGACTTTTAGCAGAAAGCTGCTATCAGCTTTGCAGCCATCTTGAGCCATATACCCTGACATGAGACTTGGATTACAACAGCCTACAACAGGTGAGCACACTCTAATAATCTTGGTTTAGATACCTTGGGTGTGTGAGATTAAAGGTGTGTGAGATTAAAGGTGTGTAACTTAAGAGTGTGACTTAGAAGTGTAGAGATCAGATTTAGAGACAAGACCTAAGGGCATGATTAAAGGTGTGACCTGAAGTTGTGGCTTAGAAGTAAGACATATAAAAGGCTAGAGGCAGACAGAGACAGCAACAGATTACTTGACATTAGGTAGAAGACACTTGGCTCTAGTCAGAACAATTAGGACAGTACAGGAGAACAATTTGGAGGAACAGAGAAGGAGAACAAGTTGGCAATGAGAGAATCAGACACTTAGGGGAAATATACTCTTTAGGGAGACTCTTTAGAGGGTACGGGATTGAATCACACTCTGGTCGCCATTCTTCGAGTCCGTCCTCACTCCCTCTCTTGCTAAACCCTGACCGCGGACCGGAGTGGCAGCTTGGGCTGGGATACAATGGCTGCCAAACACGGGGCAGCCCGGACCTCAACATTTTGCTCAGGCAAAGACACCAAGGAACTACTTCTAACACATCTCCTTGTCCTATTTACCATCTTTTTCTCCACTACCTTTGGAAAGTGGGATACAAGGGGAGTGGATGCATTTGACAACCCTTATTAAAAGTAAGTTTTTTAAAAAAAAAAAAAAACCTAAGCCTACAAGAGGCCATGGAGGAATGTGGCTTACAGGCTTGTTCGCCATGGCTTGCTCAGCCTGCTTTCTTATAAAACCCAGAACCACCCACAACAAGTTGGACTCAGCCCCCACCAATCCCTAATTAAGAAAATGCCTTATGGGGATTTTTTTTGTGTAGTTCTGGCTATTCTGGAACTTGATCTGGAGACCAGGCTGGCCTTTAGTACAGAAATCCACCTGCTTCTGCTTCCCGAGTACTGGCATTAAAGGCATGCACCACCACTGCCCAGAAAAGACAATATTTTTTATAATGATTATATTTGAAAAAAATTGATTCCATGAACAACATGGTGGATACACTGAAATAGTAAGCCATATTATGTTTCTTGATTACCTAAGGCAGAACATTTACAATAAATAGGTAGCCACAAGCTAGCAAGTGTGTTAGGCAAAATATTTTTAAATTTAAACATTGAAAGCCAGGTGGTGGTGGTGCCACTTAGCTTTAACCCCAAGCATGCAGGAGGCAGAGGCAGAGCCGGGTGGATCTCTGTGAGTTTGAGGCCAGCCTGATTTACAGAGTGAGTTTCAGAACAGGCAGAGCTACACAGAGAAACCTTGTTTAGGAAAAAAAAAAAAAAATGAGGACTAAGCACTTACCTCAGTTTTACAGCTATTGCGTAGTATATACAAGACCCTGTGTTGTATCCCAAGCACCAGAAAATAATGATAAAAATGGATACTTGCATTCAGTAATATGTACATTTTTTCAGATATGTAAATGAAACTATCATTAATGTTCCAATATTTAAAAGTGTCATATTTGGGCTGGAGAGATGACTCAGCAGTTAAGAGCACTGACTGCTCTCCCAGAGGTCCTGAGTTCAATTCCCAGCAACCACATGGTGGCTCACAACCATCTGTAATAGGATCTGATGCTCTCTTCTGGTGTGTCGCAGAGAGTGACAGTGTACTCACATACATAAAAATAAATAGAGTTTTCTTTTTTAAAAAAGAAGTGTCATATTTAAGCATCAAAGGAACACTAGGATGCAGAGAGATGTAAATTCAATTAAGAATGAGACCTACTTTTCTCCTCATTTCATTCATAAAATGAGAATGCTGTGGAAAAGCAGGGACAGGGACCAGTGGGCACAACTCAGCCTTGGAGCTGAGATCCAGAGCTGAGCACAATGATGACTACTGAGAAAGTCACTTGTCCAATCATCTCTAAGCCTTGGTGGTTTTAGCTGAAAATGGGAGAAACAAAAGCACCTCCTAGTGTTGGGATGCAAGAAATCCATGAGAAGCTTAAGAGAGTGACCTGCATGTAGTAGAAAGCACAGGCATTTAAATGATTGCTTCACCCAGTGGCCATGTCAGAAACACCTGAAGTTTTCTCTCCACACGTGTGCATCCTATAACTAATTAATGTTGCTAAACCATTGGCTAAAGTTGCCCTGTAAAGTTGTCCTGCTTAGGTTTTCTGCCTCCAATGCTTCTTATTCTCTTAAGTGTCTACCTGACTTTGAGGCTTTTCTTTCTCATTTCTACTTTCTTCTGTGCTTCCGCTCAAAAGTCCACCTGTGGCTTGGGTTTTGGAACAGAATTTGAGGCTCACTAAGTTTTGTCAGCAGATGCCTGTACAACACTGCTTCCTATCTGACTCTTCCCATGTGGAAAGATCCATCCCACTCCATACTGCTCAGACCACCTCAGATCTGACATTGTAATCAATAAACTTTTAAAAATCAAAGGGATAAGTGGGAATGAGAGTTTGGAGGAATGGGTTGGAGGGGGAGAAACATATTTTAGCCATTCAAACTTACATTAGATAATTTCGTATTGCTGTGACAAAAATATTGAACAGACGTAGCTTAAGGAAGGAAGGACATACCTTGGCTCATCATTTCAGGGGGTTCAGTCCTTGTTCATGTGGCTCTGTTGGTTCTTTGTCCATGCTAAGGTGGTAGCAATACATAGTGAAGAACTATTCACCTTTCAGCAGCCAGAAAGCAGAGACAGAAAACCAGTGACACAATACACAACTCTCTGCCACAGTGATGTACTTCCTCAATGTAAGACCCACCTCCTAAACTTACCACCTACCAAAACAGTGTCACCTGCTGTGACAGAGTATTGCACCTTAGCTTGGGAGAAATTCTAATATTCCATGAAATACAATTTCCTATGAGTCAGTGAAAAGAAGCCTGGTCAGGCAGTGTGTGTGTCTGTAAGCTCAGTATTCAGGAGTCAGACAGAGGATAGCAAAATGGATGCCAGTGGGAGACACTCAGCAAGTTCCAGGCAAGCCAGTCCTCCCAAACAAGTCTCTGTCTCAGGAAAAAATACACACACACACACACACACAAACTTAACAGGACAAAACTGAGAGAGAGAGAGAGAGAGAGAGAGAGAGAGAGAGAGAGAGAGAGAGATCAAAGTGTAAGGGAGCCAGGTAGTGGTGTAGTGGTGGCACACACCTTTAATCCCAGCACTTGGGAGGCAGAGGCAGGCGGATTTCTGAGTTCAAGGCCAGTCTGTTCTACAGAGTGAGTTCCAGGACAGCCAGGACTACACAGAGAAACCCTGTCTCAAAAAAACAAAAAAGCAAACAAAAAAGTGTAAGGGAATGGATATAGCATATAATATTTTTCCAATACAACCCTATTTATTATAGTGATAAACCAGAAGCAAACTAAATGTTCTATAATATAAGAATGTTTAATTAATGTACTGCATATCATCATTGAATATTATTCAGTCATTTAAAAGAATAATTAAAAACACAACATGACAATTCAAAGGAATGCTCATGAGCCAAATGGAAAGCCCAAGAATGAGGCAATACATTCCACATGATTGTAGTTATGTAAGAACATAGATGCAGGCTCCCCTGTGGAAACTGTGTCTGGAGGCATCATAGAGAGGCCACAGTCCACAGAGCTGCAGAGCAGGGAACACCATATCCTGAGGCATCCTAGAGGAGAGACTACACTCAGAGCAGCAAACACCTAGCTGGTCTACTACCGTGGAGACACCATATCCTGAGACATCCTAGAGTAGCCACTGTACTCAGAACAGCTGGAGCTCAGGATCACAGAGACATCCGGACCCCGGACCCCGAGGAGTTCTGACACAAGCAAGATAACTGGAAAGGCAGGCTCCAGTCAGAACCAGTGAGTGCAGATAGCACTCAAGCTAACCAAATGTCGAAAGGCAAGCACAAGAATGTAAACAACAGAAACCAAAGTTATGTGGCATCACCAGAACCCAGTTCTCCCACCATAGCAGGGCCTGAACACCACATCACACCAGAAAAGCAGGATTCAGAATTAAAATCACTTCTCATGATGATGATAGAGGACTTTAAAAAGGACATAAACAACACTCGCAAAGAATTTGAGGAGAACACAGGTAAACAGGTAGAAACCCTTAAAGAAATGTAAGAAAACACAACCAAACAGGTGAAGGAATTACACAAAACTGTCCAGGATCTAAAAATGGAAGTAGAAACAATAAAGAAATCTCAAAGGGAGACTACCCTGGAGATAGAAAACCTAGGAAAAAGATCAGGAGTCATAGACGCAAGCATCACCAACAGAATACAAGAGATAGAAGAGAGAATCTCATGCGAAGAAGACACCATGGAAAACATAGACACAACAGTCAAAGAAAATGCGAAATGCAAAAACTCCTAACACAAAACATCCAGGAAATCCAGGACACAATGAGAAGACCAAACCTAAGGATAATAGGTATAGATGAGGGTGAAGACTCCCAACTTAAAGGGCCAGTAAATATCAAAATTATAGAGGAAACAACAAAATTATAGAGGAAAACTTCCCTAACCTAAAGAAAGAGATGTCCTTAAATATACAAGAAGCCTACAGAACCCCAAATAGACTAGACCAAAAAAGAAATACCTCCCGTCACATAATAAAACATCAAATATACAAAACAAAGAGAAGATACTAAAAGCAGTTAGGGAAAAGGGAAAGTAACATATAAAGGCAGACCTATAAGAATTACACCAGACTTCTCACCAGAGACTATAAAAGCCAGAAGATCCTGGACTGATATTATACAGACCCTAAGAGAACACAAATGCTAGCCCAGACTACTATACCCAGCAAAACTCTCAATCACTATTGATGAAGAAACCAAGATATTCCATGACAAAACCAAATTTACACAATATCTTCCCACAAATCCAGCACTTCAAAGGATCATGGATGGAAAACTCCAACACAAGGAGGGAAGCTACAACCAAGAAAAAGCAAGAAAGTAGTCTTCCAATAACCCCAAAAGAAGATAGTTACACAAACATAATTCTACCTCTAGTAACAAAAATAACAGGAAGCAACAATCATTTTTCCTTAATATCTCTTAATATCAATGGACTCAATTCTCCAATAAAAAGACGTAATCAGGACCCAACATTTTGCTGCTTACAGGAAATGCACCTTTGTGAAAAAGACAGACACTACCTCAAAGTAAAAGGATGGAAAACAATCTTCCAAGCAAATGGTCCCAAGAAACAAGCTGGAGTAACCATTCTAATATCCAAAAAAATTGATTTTCAACCAGAAGTAATCAAAAAAGATAAGAAAGGACATTACATAATCATCAAAGGAAAAAGGTACCAAGAAGAACTCTCAATTCTGAACATCTATGCCCCAAATGCAAGGGCACTCACATACATAAAAGAAACTTTACTAAAGCTCAAAGCATACATTGCATCTCACACAATAATAGTGGGGGATTTCTACACCCCACTCTCAGCAATGGACAGATTATGGAAACAAAAACTAAACTGAGACACAATGAAACTAACAGAAGTTATGAACCAAATGGATTTAACTGATATCTATAGAGCATTTCATCCTAAAACAAAAGAATATACCTTTTTCTCAGCACCTCATGGTACCTTCTCCAAAATAGACCATATAATTGGTCACAAAACAGGCCTCAACAGATACAAAAAGACTGAAATAATCCCCTATCTGATCACCCTATCTGAAATACCCTATCTGACCACCATGGACTAAGTCTTTGACTTGGACAAAAACAACAGAAAGCCCACATACACGTGGAAACCGAACAATGCTCTACTCAATGATGACTTGGTCGAGGAAGAAGTAAAGAAAGAAATTAAAGACTTTTTAGAATTTAATCAAAAGGAGGACACGTCATACCAAAACTTGTGGGACTCCATGAAAGCAGTACTAAGAGGAAAACTCATAGCTCTAAGCGCTTACAAAAAAAAAAAAACAAAAACAAAAACAAAAACAACTGGAGAGCATACACTAACGACTTGACAGCACATCTGAAAGCTTTAGAACAAAAAGAAGGTAATATTCCCAAGAGGAGTAGATGGCAGGAAATAATCAAACTCAGAGCTGAAATCAACCAAGTAGAAACAAAAAGAACTATACAAAATATCAACAAAACCAAGAGCTGGTTCTTTGAGAAAATCAACAAGATAGATAAACCCTTAGCCAGACTAAGGCAACAGAGACAGTATCCAAATTAATAAAATCAGAACTGAAAAGGGAGACATAACAACAGAAACTGAGGAAATTAAAAAAAAATCATCAGATCCTACTACAAAGGCCTATACTCAACAAAATGGGAAAATCTGGATGAAATGAACAATTTTCTAGACAGATACCAGGTACCAAAGTTAAACAAGGAGCAAATAAACCATCTAAACAGTCCCATAACCCCTAAAGAAATAGAAGCAATCATTAAAAGTCTCCCCACCAAAAAAAAGGACGGGACTGGATGGTTTTAGTGCAGAATTCTATCAGACCTTCAAGGAAGACCTAATATCAATTCTCTTCAAACTATTCCACAGAATAGAAACAGAAGGAACACTACCCAATTCGTTCTATGAAGCTACAATTACGCTCATACCTAAACCTCACAAAGACCCAACAAAGAAAGAGAACTACAGACCAATCATGCTTATGAATATTGATGCAAAAATACTCAATAAAATTTTCGCAAACCGAATCCAAGAACACATCCAAACAATCATACATCACGATCAAGTAGGTTTTATCCCAGGAATGCAGGGATGGTTCAACATTCGGAAATCTATCAATGTAATCTACTACATAAATAAACTCAAAGAAAAAAACACATGATCATCTCACTAGATGTGGTGAAAGCATTTGACAAAATTCAACATCTCTTCATGTTAAAAGTCTTGGAAAGATCAGGAATTCAAGGCACATACCTAAACATAGGAAAAGCAATATACAGCAAGCCAGTAGCCAACATCAAACTAAACGGAGAGAAACTTGAAGCAATCCCACTAAGATCAGAGTCTAGACAAGGCTGCCCACTCTCACCCTATCTATTCAATATAGTACTGGAAGTCCTAGCCAGAGCAATTAGACAACAAAAGGAAGTCAAAGGGATACAAATAGGAAAAGAAGTGTTACGAGCCGCGTGAGCGTGACAGCATTCGCCATTACAAGATGGCGCGGGCATCCTGTCCTCCCACTAGTAAACAACTGACTGTGCAAGTGCAAAAGGCAAAAAGCACGCCAAAGTCACTGCCCATCCCGGGGCATATTATGGGTAATGAGTGAACAGCCAATCAGAAGTGAACATGTCACTCTAGGGTGTATATAAGCAGTGCCTTTTCCGGGCTTTGGGTCTTTCCGCTTCTGCTTATACAAGAATAAAGCCTCGCTGTGGTAACCACCCAAACACTGCCTCATGTGTCTCTTTCGAGGGCGAAGGGGACGCGGAGGGGCTCAGAACAAAGAAGAAGTCAAAATTTCACTATTTGCAGATGATATGATAGTATACTTAAGTGACCCTAAAACTTCCACCAGAGAACTCCTAAACATGATAAACAACTTCAGTAAAGTGGCTGCATATAAAATCAATTCAAACAAATCTGTAGCCTTCTTCTACTCAAAAGATAAACAGGCTGAAAAAGAATTTAGGAAAATGACACCCTTAACAATAGTCACAAATAAAATAAAATATCTTGGAGTGAATTTAACCAAGCAAGTGAAAGATCTGTATGACAAGAACTTCAAGTCTCTGAAGAAAGAAATCGAAGAAGATCTCAGAAGATAGAAAGATCTCCAATGCTCCTGGATTGGCAGGATTAATTTAGTAAAAATGGCCATCTTACCAAAAGCAATCTATAGGTTCAATGCAATCCCCATCAAAATTCCAAATCAATTCTTCATAGAGATAGAAAGAGCAATATGCAAATTCATTTGGAATAACAAAAAACCCAGAATAGCGAGAACCATTCTCAGCAATAAAAGAACTTCTGGGGGAATCACTATCCCTGACCTCAAACTGTACTACAGAGCAGTAGTGATAAAAACTGCATGGTATTGGTACAGAGACAGGCAGGAAGATCAGTGGAACATATAACAAGGACATATGCTCCACTATGTTCATAGCAGCCTTATTTATAATAGCCAGAAGCTGGAAAGAACCCAGATGTCCTTCAACAGAGGAATGGATACAAAAAATGTGGTATATTTACACAATGGAGTACTACTCAGCTATTAAAAATAATGAATTTGAGAAATTCTTAGGTAAATAGATGGAACTAGAAAATATCATCCTGAGTGAGTTAACCCAATCACAAAAGAACACACATGGTATTTACTCACTGATAAGCAGATATTAGCCCAAAAGCTTGAAATAGCCAAGATTCAACTAACTGACCACATGAAGCTCATGAAGAAGAAGGAAGAGCAAGTGTGGATGCCTCTGTCCTTGTTGGAAGGAGTGACAGAATGCTCAAGAGAGCAGATAAGGCGACAAAGTGTGGGACAGAAAGTCAAGGAGGGGCCATCGGTGTTGGGAGCCGACTTTAGCAGAAAGCGGCTAGATCAACTTTGCAGCCATCTGGAACCATATACCCTGACGAAAGATTTGGTTTTCAATAGCCTACAACAGCTGAAGCACACTCTGATATCCCACATATTTTGTGTTGCTGTTTACTGCCCCCAGCTGCAAGGTGCACGTGGTAGTCACGCCTGCAAGGCATGCAGTTCACATGCTGTCCACGTGCTATCTACGCCATACATGCATATAAGACGCACGTGCTATCCACGCCTGCAAGGCATTGCGGTGCACGTGCTGTCCACGCTATAGACGCCTGTAAGGCTTACGTCATATCAACACCTGCAAGGCACGTGGTATCCACGCGCCTACAAGGCACATGGCAAAAGCCTATAAATAGCTCAGAATTCCCTTCAATAAAAGAGACTTGATCAGAATCTCTGTCTTGTCTCCATTCTTCGAGTCTCTTCCCCTTTATCCCCACTCTCTCTCTCGCTAGACCCTGACCCTCGGACCGGAACGGGCAGTACGGGCTGCAACAGTTTGGCGTCCAACATCGGGCTCCAGTAAGCGCAACAGTTTGGCGCTCAACGAGAGGCAGCGGAACGAGAGACCCAGTGAGGGACTTTACGGAAGAAGGATCTGTTGGTTGCCGCAGGAATCTGCCGCATTGAGAAAGGTAAGAAAAATGGGACAAGAAATTAGTCAACCTGAATCCAACTCTCTGTTTTGGTTTGTTTCGAGAAAGGTAATGAAAATGGGACAAGAAATTTGTCAGCTTGAATTCAACTCTCTGTTTCGGTTTTGTTTGCTGCTCACATGTGTTAATTTTCTGTTTTTGTTCTTGAATGCTGTCATTTTGGTTCAAAATAAAAAGAAGCGTAAGTTAGAATCCAAAATACAGCCAAAGGTTGATGACAATTTGTCAGAGCCAGATTATGCTGACCAAGAGGAAGAGGAAGTCAAATTTTATGATGCTGAAATGCCCTTTCCCTATGTGCCTCCATCTCCAAGTGCTCCCCCAATGGAGACAATGGTTGTAGATCCTAAAAAGGAGTTACAGGACAAAATTACTACCCTTAAACAACTGATAGAGTTAGAAAAAGAGTACCAGGGCTTAAGTAACCAGTTACAGAAATTAAGGACAGGGAAGAGGTCTAAAGAGACTAACTGCGAAAATCCCCCGGATTTTCATGTTCCTCAACCTGATGTCCAAAGGCAGTCCCTATCCTCTAGCTTTAGTTCAGCTACAGATCAGCCAGAGGAGGGAGACGCTAAGGCTTTCCCTGTATCAGAGACCAGAGACGCTCAAGGGGTTGCTTGGAGACATCACACAGGGTTTAATTTTCAAATTATTAAAGAATTAAAAAATGCAGTATCTCAATATGGTGCCACTGCTCCCTTTACTCTTGCAATTTTAGAATCTGTTGCAGAGGAGTGGCTAACTCCTAGTGATTAGAATATGTTAGTGAGGGCAGTTCTTAGTGGTGGAGACTATTTTATTTGGAAATCAGAATATCATGAGAATTGTAAAGAGACAGCTAGGAGAAACATTCAGGCAGGCAATGGTTGGTCCTTTGATGCCTTAGTAGGAGAAGGGCAATTTGCTTCTAGTGATAACCAGATGCAATATGACCCAGGTTTATATGCTCAAATTCAAAATGCAGCCATGAAGGCTTGGCATAAACTCCCAGTAAAGGGAGACCCTGGTGCATCTTTAACAGCAGTCAGGCAAGGGCCTGATGAACAATTTTCTGACTTTGTTCATCAATTAATGACAACAGCAGGGAGGATTTTT
Source organism: Arvicanthis niloticus (assembly GCF_011762505.2). Lineage (NCBI taxonomy): Eukaryota > Metazoa > Chordata > Mammalia > Rodentia > Muridae > Arvicanthis > Arvicanthis niloticus. The sequence goes on along the minus strand of NC_047660.1, from coordinate 89,356,071 downwards.
GGCAATGCAGAGGCAGGTGTAGATTATATGAAACAACTTGCATATGAAAATGCTAATCCTGCCTGCCAAGTGACCATTAGACCTTATAGGAAAAAGACAGACCTTACGGGATATATCAGACTCTGTTCTGACATAGGTCCCTCTTATCAACAGGGCTTAGCTATGGCAGCTGCTATGCAAGGAAAATCTGTAAGAGATTTTTTGGCAAATAAAGACAGAAAGGCATGTTTTAAATGTGGTAAGCCTGGACATTTTGCAAGAGATTGCAAAGTAGAAAATGAGTTAAGCCAGAGACAGCCCAGAAAACAGCCTGGGCTCTGCTCACGTTGCAAACGTGGAAGGCATTGGGCTAGTCATTGTATGTCTAAAAGAGACGCACAAGGTAACACCCTTTTCTATGATCAGGGAAACGGGAACAGGGGCCAGCTCCAGGCTCCGAACCAACACAAGCCAAAACAGGCTTATGGAGCAGTCAGTGTCCTACCAGCAAATACCAATCCCTTTCTGAACTTAGTCGAGCAACACCAGGAAGCGCAGGACTGGACCTCAGTTCTGCCACCCACACAGTATTAACCCCAGAAATGGGACCTCAGGCTTTACCCACTGGAGTGTTTGGACCACTCTATCCAAATGTGTTTGGCCTGATAGTGGGAAGAAGCAGTACTACTATGCAGGGATTACAAATTTTTCCTGGAGTTATAGATAATGATTATCAGGGTGAGATTAAGGTAATGGCGCAGGCAATTCAGAACATAGTCACCATTCCTACAGGAAAGAGGATAGCTCAACTATTGTTACTTCCATTGTACCCTACTAATCACAAATATAAGAATCCTAAAAGAGGGGATCAAGGTTTTGGTTCCTCTGATGCATACTGGGTACAGCCTATAGTTAAACAAAAACCTATGATGACAATCTGGCTAGATGGAAAGGCATTCCAAGGCTTGGTTGACACAGGAGCTGATGTGACTATCCTAAAACAAAGTGATTGGCCTGCTACCTGGCCTCTGACCCCAACCTTAACCAATTTAAGGGGTATTGGCCAAAGTCAAAATCCACTACAAAGCTCTAAGGTGCTAACGTGGAAAGATAAAGAAGGAAATACAGGAAATATACAACCCTATGTCATCTCAGGCCTTCCCATTAATCTCTGGGGCAGAGATCTGTTATCCCAGTTGGGATTGATTATGTGCAGCCCTAATGAAGTAATCATGGCTCAAATGGTAAACTCTGAGCTTTCCCCAGACAAAGGATTAGGAAAAGGTGAAGATGAAATTATTCATCCTACTGAAGTTTATGGTAACAATGAAAGAAGAGGCTTGGGGTATTTTTGATGGGGGCTTGCTAGGAGCCAAGCCCAGGAAATTACCTGGTGTTTTAGAAAGTCTAGTCAGTACAAGGTTAAGAAAGGACATTCACAGGTCTCAGGTCCCAGGAACCTAAAGAACGTCTGGCATTTCCTTGGAGCTGATTATGACAGTGGGATGGTCTAGGGTGATAAGATTATGACAGTGGGATGGTCTAGGGTGATAAGATTATGACAGTGGGAAGGTCTTAGACAGTAAGGATTCCATAGTAAGATAGCCCTAAACAATGACCCTTGCCCTAACTTCCCGGTTTGCTGTGTCTTTATAACCTTCCCCCAAAATTAAAGTTTCAGAGCTTGATCAGAACCTCAGACTTGCTCTCATTCTTTGTGTCTCTTGTCCTTTCATTCGTTCGCCCCCTTCCCTAAGGTCTCGTCGAATTCCCGCGGGCCGGGGCAGGGGCTACTGATTCAGCTGCACCCCTAGGACGTTGTGCGGATCCCATCACCTGGAAAGGGGACTCGCCAGTCTGGGTGGATCAGTGGTCCCTAACCACCGAAAAATTACAAGCTGCCCAGTTGCTAGTGCAGGAGCAATTACAGGCAGGGCATTTGGAAGAGAGTAACTCTCCCTGGAACACCCCAATATTTGTCATTAAGAAAAAATCAGGAAAGTGGAGATTGTTGCAAGACTTGAGGGCTGTTAATGCAACCATGATTAAAATGGGAGCCTTACAACCTGGGCTGCCCACACCGGTGGCCATACCTTTAGGTTATTATAAAATAGTTATAGATTTAAAAGACTGTTTTTTTTACTATCCCCTTACATCCTAATGATAGAAAACGTTTTGCTTTCACTATTCCCTCTATAAACTTTAGAGAACCTATGAAAAGATATCAATGGAAGGTATTGCCTCAGGGTATGGCTAACAGTCCTACCTTGTGCCAAAAGTTTGTGGCTTCTGCCATAGAGGGTGTTAGAACTATGTGGAAGCAAATTTACATGATTCATTTCATGGATGATATTTTGATAGCTGGAAAAGATGGAAAACAGGTACTCCAGTGCTTTGATGATCTTAGAACAGCTTTACAGACTGCAGGGTTACAAATAGCACCAGAAAAGGTACAATTACAAGATCCATATATTTATTTAGGATTTCAGATTAATGGTCCAAGTATTATTAATAGTAAAGCCACACTGAGGACTAATTCCCTTAAGACACTTAATGATTTTCAAAAACTACTGGGAGACATTAATTGGCTAAGACCATATTTGAAACTTACAACAGGAGAATTGAAGCCTCTGTTTGATATTCTCAAGGGAGATCCTGACCCTAAATCTGGCAGGGCTCTAACAGAGGAGGGTAGAAAAGCCTTACAGAAGGTAGAGAATGCTATTTCATCCCAATTTGTAACTCATATTAATTATTCTAAGCATTTATATTTTCTTATTTTTAACACTAAACCGACTCCTACTGCAGTTTTTTGGCAAACTGCACCCATATTATGGGTTCATCTTCCCTCATCCCCCAAGAAGGTTCTTAATCCATACTATGCAGCTGTAGCAGATATGATTATGTTAGGCAGAGATAACAGTCAAAAATATTTTGGAAAAGATCCTGATGTCATAGTACAACCTTATACAAGGCATCAGGTTGATTGGCTTATGCAGAATTCTGAAGTCTGGCCTATTGCATGTGCCTCATTTGCTGGTCAGATAGATAATCATTATCCACCAGATAAATTGGTTCAGTTTTGTAACCATCATGAATTTGTTTTTCCATCTCGTATTGCACATGAACCTATCAAGGAAGCATTGCTAGTTTTCACTGATGGTTCCTCATCAGGAACAGCTGCTTATGCCTTTAAAGATCAAGTAATCTCCTTTGCTACATCATCTGTGTCAGCTCAATTGGTTGAATTACATGCTGTTATTGCTGTGTTTCAAGCATTTCCAAATCAACCCATTAACATTTATACAGATAGCTCATACATAGCTCAGTCTATCCCTCTGCTAGAAACTGCTGCACAAATAAAGCATCCTCAGAAGCAGCTGATTTGTTTTTACAGTGCCAACAATTAATTTTGAAGAGAAAGTGTAAATTCTTTATAGGACACCTGAGAGCCCACACTGGACTACCAGGTCCTCTCTCTGAAGGAAATACCAAGGCAGACCTAGCTACTGGAATAGCTGCAGTGACTTTATCAGATCAAAAATCTAATTTGGATCAGGCCATAAAGGCTCATGAGTTAAATCACCTTAATTCTACAACCTTAAGAGTTATGTTTAAAATTACCAGAGAACAAGCTAGACAAATTGTCAAACAATGTCAATCATGTGTTAAACTTTTACCAGTTCCTCATTTGGGTGTAAATCCAAAGGGACTGATACCAAACAGTATCTGGCAAATGGATGTTACTCATTATAATGAATTTGGCAAGCAAAAATATATACATGTATGTGTAGACACATACAGTGGTTTCATCTATACAACATTACAAACTGGAGAAGCAAGCAAGCATGTGATTGCTCATATGCTTGCTACAATCGCTGTATTGGGTGTGCCTAAACAGATAAAAACTGACAATGGCCCAGGTTATACAAGCTCCAGTTTCCACCAATTTTGTGAAAGATTGGGAATACTACATAAAACGGGTATTCCATATAATCCACAGGGCCAAGGTATAGTAGAAAGGGCACATCAAACCATTAAATGTCAATTTGAAAAAATTAAAAAGGGGGAATGGTACCCTACCAAGGGATCCCCCAGAAATATCCTTCATCATGCACTCTTCATTTTAAATTTTTTAAATTTGGATTCTGAAGGAAAATCTGCTGCAGATAGATTCTGGCATCCTGATACAAAAAAAAAAATTTTTGCAACAGTCCTCTGGAAAGACCCATTAACTGGAACCTGGAATGGGCCAGACCCAGTGCTTATCTGGGGAAGAGGTTCTGTTTGCATATATTCCCAAACTGCAGATGCTGCACGTTGGCTGCCAGAGAGACTGATTAAACAAATAGACAACAATAACAAATCCAGGGAGGAGAAACCCCCTGAGAAGCGTATTTTTTCTTCACAGGAAACATAAAGATGCTTCACAATTGCCTTCAAATTGGAACAGATCAACGAGTAAACCTGACTTGGGAAGTTATCAGTGCTGAAGAAGACATCACCACCCATATCTCCAGGGTGGCTCTATTGGACTCTTGATTCCCTGACTTATGATTTAGTGGGGAACTAGATTGTTTTAGATTTAGTGGGAATTTAGATTAGGAGAAAACCCACTACCACAGTTACTATAGTTGTTTTTTGGGTTTGAGATTGACTAGAGCAGGAACAGGGATTTCCTTAGTTTTCTTTAGATCAAAGCTATGATCAGTTTTGTATTTATATAGATTTAGATTCTGATATAAGACATTTATAAACAGAATAGAAGAGGCTTACACTTTTTACTCCTCTGATAGAGGGAGTTATGTGTTACCCTTAAAAAAAAGTGTTGCTTTTATACTGACTGTTCAGGCATTGCTAAGTCTCTTGTCTCTTGGGTTAATAAGGTTCAACAAACTGGTGGCTTTTGTACGAGATACTATTCAAATGAAACCCATACAGGTCCACTATTACAGGCTGGAAGTAGGGGACTCTGAAACCTCTGTCATCAAGACTGATGAGGATTAACCCCTAACTTACGCGCTAAGCCAGATAGTCAGTGACGGGTAAGAGAGCATACCTAGACCCTTGCCCCTAAAAGAAGGGAGGCCTCACCATCCTAAGACAGGAGCTCAACCAATGGCTGTTGAGTATCCAAGGACGGGAAAGGGAGGCTGGGGTCCTTTGTTCCAACCTAGGACAGGCACGGTTTCCGTAAGTTTTCCCAGCCTTCCATTTTGAAAAAAATTTAAAAAGGGGGACCTGTTGGGAGCCGACTTTAGCAGAAAGCGGCTAGATCAACTTTGCAGCCATCTGGAACCATATACCCTGACGAAAGATTTGGTTTTCAATAACCTACAACAGCTGAAGCACACTCTGATATCCCACGTATTTTGTGTTGCTGTTTACTAGCCCCAGCTGCAAGGTGCACGTGGTAGTCACGCCTGCAAGGCATGCAGTTCACGTGCTGTCCACGTGCTATCTACACCATACATGCTTATAAGGCGCATGTGCTATCCACGCCTGCAAGGCATTGCGGTGCACGTGCTGTCCACGCTATAGACGCCTGTAAGGCTTACGTCATATCAACACCTGCAAGGCACGTGGTATCCACACGCCTACAAGGCATGTGGCAAAAGCCTATAAATAGCTCAGAATTCCGTTCAATAAACAAGACTTGATCAGAATCTCTGTCTTGTCTCCATTCTTCGCGTCTCTTCCCCTTTATCCCCACTCTCTCTCTCTCGCTAGACCCTGACCCTCGGACCGGAACGGGCAGTACGGGCTGCAACACATCGGGAGACCACTCTACTTTGATATCCGTCCCATGTGCAGTCACCAAAGATAGACACTGATATGGGCGTCTGGAAGTGCATGCTGACAGGAGCCTGATGCAGCTGTCTCCTTGAAGGTCTGCCGGAGTCTGACATATCCAGAGGTGGATGCTCGCAGCTACCCATTGATCTGGTCAAGGGTTCCCAATGAAGAAGTTAGAGGACTGAAGGAGCTGAAAGTGTTGGTGGCCCCAAGAGGAGAGCAACAGTGCCAGCCAAACAGAGCTCCCCAGGGTCTAAACCACCAGCCTGGGAGCACATAGGGAGGCACTCATGACTTCAGCTGTATACTTAGGGGAGGATGGCCTTGTAGGGCATGGGTGGAAGAGGAGATCCCTGGTCCCATGAAGGCTAAACACCGAGTGGGGAGGAATTTGAGGGTGGGGAGGAGGCAGTGGAGGGTAGGTGGGGGCACACCCTTGTGGAGGCAGGAGGGGGGACGGGATAGGGGGTTCCTAGGTGGTGGGGGGAATTGGGTGAGGGGATAAAATCTGAAATGTATTTTAAATAAATAAATAAGAACATAGATGCATGAAGAAATATTTCGGAGAATATTTAAAAAGGATTGTATCTATGTTAATAGGATTAGAGGTAGTTTTGTTCTCTAATTTCTGCACAATCATCTACACTGCTTTATTTTTTTTTCAAGATTTATGCATTATGAGTAGCACTGATTTTATTAAGCCTACTTGTGACAAGGGATATTCAGCACTTGGCATTTAAGATCCCACATTATTCATTAGGACTATCAAATTATTTGAAAATAATGATAAAATTTTCCTGTCAATTACGTGATAAATACATTTCTATCGATATACAAATTGACTTTTAAGACGAAAATGGGTTGGATCTCATTTTCTTTTTTTTCTTTTTTTTTCATATTTTTTATTGGATGTTATGTTTACATTTCAGATTTTATCCCCTTACCCCATTCCCCCCACCACCCAGGAACCCCCTATTCCATCCCCCCTCCTGCCTCCACAAGGGTGTGCCCCCACCTACCCCCCCTTCCCCCTCCCCACCCTCAAATTCCTCTACACTGCTTTATAAAGAAAAGAAACTTTTTATAAATAAAGAGTTAACAAGTCCAAACTCTTCTGTCCGAATATCATGTGCTTTTAGATCAGACAGTTCAAAATCAGATAATATTCTAGAAGCAAATATTTTTCTCTAGGTAGAATAAAGGAAGCAATTTTGTTCCTGAAGGAAAAAAAAATCTGACCTCCACATTGAAAAACAGTATACATTGGCAATATCCTTGCTCCTTTGCGAGCAGGGCATGTGTTCTGAATTGCTTTTCCCCTCGTGGGGATAGATTTGAGCTGAGCTATCCTCTCTCCTTTCACCTGTTCTCCATTCAGCTGATGATGAAGTATTTGTGAGTCCAGGTGCTAAGCTTCCCCATTTGCCTGGTCACACAAAATGAACCAAACTGTTGACTGTACACACTGAGCCCTTGGCCAAAGCCTCCAACCAAAGAAGCTAAACTGAGATATAACACTTAAATGAAATGCTTGGAAGTGGTTCTGGACCAGACAAGCAAACATAGGCACTGGTGGTGGCATGAGGAGCTATATAGAAAATTAGCCCTGCTAATGTCTGAAGTATAAATACTACACCTGCTGCCAGAGTCTATGTGTATGAATTGAGAGAGGATAAAATGAGAGACCATTTTTTATCCTAGCCTTCCATATTTTTCTCATCTTCTTCAGATGCATTAAAAGGACTGTCTGTACACACAGTCTCTCTTTTTATCCCCATAGGAGAGCACTGCACGACAGTCTGCAGCTCACAGACAGAACTAGTTACAAAATTACCAGAGCAGAAAGATTCACAGCAACCACACACAGTATGATGATTTGACTATCCCCTCAAAACTGTTCACAATTTAAAAGCAACATGCTTGAGGTTTCAAACTTCTTGGAAGGGGAAGCAGCTAACCTAAACAGTACAGGGAGCTCACAGCTGCCCTACTCCCCATACTGGCCTCTTCTGTGTGGACTTTTATGAAACTCTGGGAACCAGTATGTATCCCATCCTCCATCAAACACTTCCTACATTTTTGGACTACAGTATCTTACTGTGTGACTTGTTCTCTCTTTATCTAAACATTGGCTTCCCTTACCTTGCTAGGACCTCTCTCATTTCTGTGATTCCAGTTCCCACTTACGCATTCATAACTTAAAGATCTGTAATTTTATAGCATACCTCTCTGTTAGACCTCTCATATGGTCAGTTTCTCAGGAAATCCTCCCTGAATTCCTCCATGTCACCTCAAACGCGCATGTCTGCAAGTCAATTTACTTTAGCTTCAAAAAATCCTCATTCCAGTACTCCTCATCCTCAAGACAAAAATCTTGGTACCATCCTACATCTCTCCCTTTCTTGATGTGATCACCAAATTTAAGTCTAACCCTTAACTGCTTCTCATATTGATTACCTATATATTTGTTGTCCCAACAATTATTAAGCCCTGTAGTACCAAGTGTTCATGAACCCAGGAAGACCAATCAGGAGCCGATCCAATGCAATTACACCAGGGCTGTCATTTAGAAGCTTAACTCCCTACCAATCTACAAGACGCTTCAAGTGGAGAAAAGCCCTGAACACTCACTGGGACAAACTTTTATAGAAAACGGCAAGCAAGGTGTGAAGGGTGAGTGTTTCTAGCCTGGCAAGCATCTAATTGGGGGACTACTGTTGCCTTTAGCATAATTAGCTGGTGCTGGGGACCAAACCACAAACTTAACTTCTGCTTCCCTCCTGATTGGTGGTTGTTAGAAAGTGAAATGCCAGGGGCTGGCTTGTAACCTGGAGATGCAGATTTGTTAGAGAGTAACCGGAAACTGGTGCTAAACACTGGTTTTGTTGGGAGAATAACCTGGAGTTGCAGGTCTTGTTGAAGGGTAGTCTAGAAACTGGAGCTAGGCTCAGGTTTTGTTGGGGGGGGGGGGGGGTAACCTGAAAAATAGAGCTAGTTAGTTTACTTGAGTTTAAATTTAGATCAAATTTTCTAAGATGGAGTCTGAACCCAAAAAACAATTGGTCTCTCAGCCTGGGTAATTTCCACTTCTGTGGTCTTTTTGCCACCTACTTCCTGCTTCCTTCCTTTCACTCTACCATCCATATTAGCATCAGAGTGGTCATATCAGTCCTCAAAACGATGTAGTGACTCTTCCTTACAAGAAGCCCAATTAACAAATATCTATGAGGTACTGGGAATAGAAAAATCACTAGGTAAGTGTTGTACACATGTCTTGAGCCTAGTATTTAGGAAGCTGAAACAGGAGGACCATGATTTAGCTGGACTATATACTACAGTGCTCCTGGGTTGTGTTGTTGTTGGTGGTGGTGGTGGTGGTGATAGTAGTAGTAGTAGTAGTGATGGTGGTGGTTTGGTTTGGTTTGGTTTGGTTTGGTTTGGTTTTTAACATTTATTTGTAGGGAGTGTATCATGGTCCATGTGTGTAGATCAGAGAACAACTTGTGGAAGTCTCTCCTTCCACCAAGAATGTTCTGAGATGAAACTCAGCTCATCAAAATTCAGACAAGTACCTGGACCCACTTAGCCATCCTACTAGTCTCATTATTCCATCATGCCATATTCCATTATTCTATGTTCCCTCCCCTACACACCACACATACACAGAGAGAGAGAGAGAGAGAGAGAGAGAGAGAGAGAGAGAGAGAGTCTACAAGATCAATTTCCTAATTTTGTTATTAAAAATCCAAGCCTTATGATTTCCAAATCCACTGGGTTCATGTGTTATGATGTATGACATTCAACATATGACATATCATAGATAATTCAAATTCAGTCTACTCAGTTTTACTAAGGGCTTAATCAAAACTTCTGGCTGGGCATGACAGTTCATGCCTCCAATCTCAGCACTTTAAAGGCAGAAGCTGAGAGATTTCTGTGACCTCAAGGCCATCCTCGACTACATAGTGAGTTCCAAGCTAGCCATAGCTGCATAGTGAGATGCTGTCAAAACCAAAACTAAACAAAAACAAGGAATACATAAGGTTTACAAATATAGTGAGTAAATAAATAAAACATTTGGCAGGTTATAACACCCTATAATGGTATATATCACAAAACAGAATTTGGGGCTCTAAACTCATCTCAAATTTCCATGATGGGCACCTTTCTGCATACTCACAATGTGCATAGTTCCACTCTTCCTTGTCTCATTGCAATTCTGTTTAAATTCTGACACACAAAAAATATACACCTCAGTAAGAAAACTGCAGATGTGTACATGAGATAGCCTTACCCACCTCCTTAAAACATTCACAGACATTCGGCTTTTCTTAACTCTGGGTTGTCAGTGCCTATTCCCTTCTTCATGAGATACTTCCTCCCTTGGCTTATTCCCTTGCTTTTTATTAGCACTTTCAAAAAGTTGCATTAATATTCAGTAGTTAAAATGTGTCACCCTGCATTTTAGATAATTTCCAGTGTGGGAATAAATTTTCTTGAAAATATTCCCAGAAGGTGAATGACTTTAATAACATGGTATCTGTGAAGATGGCAAATAAAGTGGCTTATAGAATTCTGCCTTGACAAACAGCTAAAGTAGCTTTTCTTTACAGACAAATGTTAGCCCTGCTCATTTGAGTTGACTGAGACTGGTTCATTTCTCTTTGTATAAGTATTGACAATTCTTTGAGTCCTATTGACTTTGCGATTCCAGGTCCTTTCCTGAAAGCTTTATAAGCTGATGCTTTAGTAAAGAACAAGATGAATACAGACAGATAAATGTGACCAAAAGTTCTTAAATAAAAGAAATGTGGAAGAGCTGGAGAGATGGCTCAGTGGTTAAAAGTACTGGCTGCTCTTGCAGAGGACCTGGATTTGTGTTTGAGTATACACATGGCAGCGTACAACCATCTTTAACTGTGGATTCTGACACCCTCACCTGACCTCTGTAAACACTCATGTACATGATGTACATATATACATACAGGTAAGCATTCATACATGTAAAGGTAAGAAATGAACCTTTAAGAAAATGAGGAGGCAGGCAGTGATGGTGCACACCTTTAATCCTAGCAATCTGGAGACAGAGGCAGATAGATCTCTGAGTTCAAGGACAGCCTGGTCTACAGAGTAAGTTCCAGGGCAGCCAGGGCTACACAGAGAAATACTGTCTTAAATAAGAAAAAAAAAATTTTTAAAAAAAAGAAAAAAAACAAAAAGAGAAACAAAAAAAGAAAAAAGAATTTAAAAAAAGGAAAAGAGGAGTACCAACTGAATCTATTTTGCTTTCTTTCTCTTCTCTTTCTTACAGAGGTAGAGGTGAAGTTGGCTTCTTTATTCATTTTTTTAATAGCAACTTGAAGTGTCAGAAGAGAAAACTTCCTCAAGTGAGAAAAAAGAGCTACTAGAAGCCAGAGGAGCAGACAAGCAATTGTAAGCCCAGGAAGGACTGTAATCCAATAGAAAGCTTTTCTTCCGAGGGTGCTGGAGAGCATAGTGGAATACCCTGCAATTCAAAGCCAGGACCAGACACAAAATTGCTATGATAAAGTCCAACCAGTTGCACACGAGGTTCATGATTGACTCTCCCCTAGAAATTGTTCACAATCAAGTAGATAATCCTCTTCCTTTAAAGCACCATGTTAGAGGATTTGAGCCTCTCAAAGTGGAAGCTACTTCCCCAAGTAGAGAGGTAGAACACAAATACTTCTACACAAATGGATTTGAATCTAAATCTTATTCTGTTTACTCTAAATTCAAAGATTCCATCACATTAAGTATCTGGACATATCCTCAGAGTCCTTACTGGGCCAAGTCTGTGGTAATATGGGTATTGTCTGTAAGAGCCCCTGTTAAAATGTGTGTTATAACTTCTAGAACAAAGAATTCTCATTAAATAAAGGATAGTATTAAGCAATTGCAACCAATGAGTGCCTGGAACCCTGTAAAATACACCAGATACACAGCAGGAAACAAAGCCATCACCAATTCAGATAGTTTGCCCCAGATCTAATTTTAAAGGCTTGAAGGCAAGTTCACTCCAAGGAGATATGTAATGAGCACAGGCTTGTGTATTTCCTGCTGATGAGCACAGACATGTGAACAGCTGATGCTACCCTTTCTCTGTTTAGAGGATGCCAGGGATATGGTTATACATTTCAGCTCCAAATTTCAACATCCAGACTGGTTTCTAATGCAATGCTAGGTCGTTGACCTTGAACCTGGCTAAATACCCTAGGTGACTTAATTCTATCTTTACTTATTGTCTTTATTGTCTTTCTTAGAACTCAAAGGAAATATATTCTGCCTTCCAGAAAATGTGTTCCATATGACAATCCCTCAAGAAATGAATACAGGGGGAAGTAATAAGTGTATTGCTGGAATAGTGTCAGAAATATTTAATTGAAAAAGTCTTCAGCCTGAGCATGCTGAGTGTGCACGCTGAAACTTGGTGAGCAAAGCTAGCAGTGCATTTTTAGTTGCCTTCTACTGAGACTCTGGGAGCCGCAGGCAGTGATCCTGTGCAAGGGCCATTCTCGGGAAGTTTTTATTGAATCCCCATTTTATCCAAACTCAAAACCCCAGAGACAGTCACAGAGAGAATGGCATCTATTCAATTCTCGAGTCTGGCATTGCCACTTGTTTTTAAACTCAATAAGTCCTCAAACAGGATCAGACACATATTTTGTAAGACCAGGTACAAAAAGGAAAATACTAAATTATCAAGAATTGCAAGACAACAAAAATACAATACTTCCCAAGCACAGAATTCTAAGCAAAGGGTTCCCATTTCCATGAACACTTCCCCTGCTCACAGATATGTTACTCAGATTCAAAAAAAAAAAATCAGTATCATATGCCATATACTGGTAATAATTCTCTATATATATATATTCAACATGATTCACTGATCACTTCTTTCATATAGATAATGCATGTACATGAATGTGTGCAAGCAGGTATGTGTCTCAAGAACTCTGGGAAATGGGTATATTTTTTAAAAGAGAGTCAAGAATAGTGGCTTATTTACTCTGTCTCATTGAGCTTGCTTATTTATTTATGGTGTGTGTGTGTGTGTGTGTGTGTCTGTGTACATGCATGGCGTTAATGTGGGTATCGACATAGGTCAGAAGAGAACATTGGGTCTCTTGGAGCTGGGGTTTCAAACTGCTGTGAACCACCTGACTTAGGTGCTGGAAATAGAATTCAGGTTCTTTGAAGGAGCAGCAAGAACTCTTAGCCACTGAGCCATTTATTGCCCCCAACCCCCATACCTGACTTTTTGTATGGGTTATTTCTGTCTGAACTCCAGTGCTCACATCTGTGAGGCAAGCACTTCACTGACTAAACCTTTCCCCTATCCCTCACTGCTAGTTTTGTTTAGGCCAAAGCTCAAGATCCTTACCTTCAATCCTTTCAATTATTTGCTGAACATAAAAACTGCCCAAAGCATAATAATACCAAAAACTTACACTTAGAATATAAAAATAATATTTAAAAAATAAATGATGCAATGCCAATTATGATGAAAAGGCTGTAGGAGTTAGATAAGAAAATTAAAATAGGAAATACTGAAATAGACATAGCTCTGTATATTAATAATTAGTATTCTGCGTCTATCCAGGTGTGATTAGCACATGATTTCTTTCAACTGATCCTACAGCATAATAGATTCAGAATCACTATAAATAATGTCAGAGTTTTATTTAACATTTGGTTTTCTTTAAAGAGAAATTACAAAAAAAGAGTGGAGATAGAGTCATGTTGCCAAACCTGATTTTATGTGGGTGGGGGGGTTGGTTGGTTGGTTGGTTGGTTGGTTTTGGTTTTGGTTTTGGTTTGGGTGGCTTTTCAAGACAGTGTTTATCTGTGTACAGTATTTTTAGAACATTGATTAGAGATATTCTCTACAGGAAAATAAATACAATGAAGAAAAAAGCTTGAGAGAAAGAATGTGAAGCAAACGGACATTCAATTTTTTTCCAGACAAGATTAATTTTTAGTCCACGTTGTGGTTTTACGTGCTCAGCTAGTGCCACCTATAGGAACAAGAAGCAAAGCTGCTGCCTGTCACGAACAGGTTCTGCAGCAACTGAACTGGATCAAATGTCACAAAGAAATGAGTCAGCATTTTGGTGGGAAATTCTGGTCTTTGTTCAGTAAACAAAGAGAACAGAACCTAATGAGCTTCCGCGATGAGCTGCAAGAGATTTACGGGAAACGGGAAACATGATTTATTATCAAGGCCACTTCTAATGCTTACCCAGTTACAAGTGAAAAACAAGAGAAGAGAGCTTAACAGCTTGCCAGAGAAGGGACATCATCAAGTGTTCTGTTGTTTCTGAGTTTCTTCATTAGCTGGTTTGTTTTACCTTTTTAAATATTCAAGGAATAGTTACAAATACTTGAAAGCAAAATATTCCTTCCTCCCGGAACATCTGATCAGAGTGGGAAAATCCACAAACAATAGAATGCAATGTTGGAGTTGTTAGAGTGCTAAGTATGGCCTAAAGATGCCTCTGAATATACTGTAAACTTCGCCTAAAGGTTCCTTGTAGGTGCAAACTTGCACCACAATTTGATGCATCAATAACATATATTTTGGTCCAAGAACAAGTAGTGCAGACTTGGGGAGTCATAAGCAGATGACTTGAGTCCTTGAGCAGGACTCAAGGGCAGCACCAGTGCAAACCAGATCAAAGAAGGTAGCTTTCAGCTTCCCTGACCCCACTACCTGTAGACCTCAGTTCTCTTTCTTGCTGTCACTGTCACTTCCCTTTGTCTATAAATGTTGCCCAGCCCCAAGGCAGTCCTAAGTGCTCAAAATTTACTGGGCCTGGGAGCCCTGTCTGACTTAAAGTCTTGAATTTAAGGTCTGTGTTTTGATAATGATATGAAGTCCGGGGAGATTCTTGAGGCACTGGAAGAAACTGTGCTGTGGAGAGGAGGTCAGAGGTACATCCAGTGTGGCACATCAGAAGAAGCTATCTGGAGAAGTCACACGGGAGCTTGACTTTGAAGGAGTCTGGCTGTGATGGATTCCAACAAAATAGGAAAACCATACAGTTTGTAAAGAAAAGCAAACAGTTCAAACTGCAAGTAAAGACAGATGTACTTGGGGAGTTGTCTTGCAGCTAGATTATAAAGAATCTTGGACTTCGAGGTGATATAAAAACACCTGATAGTATTTGCAGGATCCTGAACACTGACCTACATAGTTCCCGTACTCTGACTCCTGTCATGCTCAGAACAGCAATTAGAGAATCACCCCAATACTTACTGCCTCAGTTTTATGGTTAAGAAACAGAAACACAGCGAAGTTTCATCTTTTCTCCAACATCTCTTCACATAGTACCCACTACTCTATATTGCCTCCTGTTATTATAAGGAGTTTGGATTTAAATTATCTCCTACACACAAAAAAATTAAAACCTTCTCAAAAGGGGGATGGGAGGAAGTAAGCAAAATAGTGAAAATATCTGTGAGCTTCCCGGATACCAGCATGGCCAGGGTTATTGCAATATATTATGAAATCTCTCAGTGTTTAAAGTAACCTGCAGCAACATGTTACAGACTCTAGAGGAGTTAACCAGAAACAGGCTGCCCCAGCCCTGATCCTGCCCCTAGCAACCTCTTTCAGAAGTTCCAACCACAGTCTTATCTTCTCAAAACACGCTGGGGGCACACTTCGCCCCAGTGTCTGCGAACCACAGCGTTGTTTTGAACTCTACCCCTTCTTCCTCAGTGATTTTGAATAATCCAATAGCATCCTTACTGCATGTTCCTGGGTTCACTCTTCCCTTTGCAAAATGAGGAGTGTCCACCCTAGTCCTCCCTTCCACTCTCTCCACCCTTTCTGTAACTTCATTTTCCTTCAACAGCATGAAGGCTGGCAAAAATAGTCTCTGTGGCAACCTAAATCAAGACTTCTGCTCTTCATACTCAGTTGATTTTAAAAGCTAAACTCCAATAAACAACATTTATGTTAACATGACACTAATTTTCACCACAAGACTAAGTACAAAACAAGGATTATGTTTCCCTTTTTACCATTTGAGTGTCAGTTCCTGGACCATGAAGAGGAGGGCAATCCTTCCCTCTGAGTAAAATGGGTTCTGGTACACTCCAACAATTGGGTTTAAAAATCATGACATATTTTTTTTCTTCAAATTTAAATCACAATGACTTGTGATCTTCCATGGCTTTTACTATGGAAACAAGCTTTAATTGCCTTTTAGATACTTCTGGACTAATGTTCTAAAATAGAACCTGTATGCCTCTGACCTGTCAGATGACCTTTATTCTAGATGTTATTTGCACTGCCTCTGTGAATTGAATCCCCCCTCCCCCCAACCCCCTTACATTTTTAGGCTAGGTGTAGCCTTTTCTCCCAAATTCTTTTTGTGTATTTTTATACTCGAGAAATCTAAAATTTAGAGTATATTTCTATAGGTGATGCTAGATCCCCAATGTGAACCAAGTCTCTTAGAAGACATAGAACAGCAGAAAAGATATCAGGACCTTTGGATCCCACTAAAGGCACAGGAATGACTCTTCATTCCTACTGCATCCCCACTGCTTGAATCTAATCAGCAATCAGGAGAACTGGAGCCTGTGAGATAAATGTACTCTGTGGGGCCACTTTCCTGTCATACAAAGGAAGGCACATGGGGCTGGAGAGATGGCTCAGCAGTTAAGAGCACTGACTGCTCTTCCAGAGGTCCTGAGTTCAATTCCCAGCAACCACATGGTGGCTCACAACCATCTGTAGTGGGATCGGAGGACAGCGACAGTGTACTCACATATATAAAATAAATAAATCTTTAAAAAAAAAAAAAAAGAAAAGAAGGCACAAAATCCTTCCTAGAACTGAGCTCTGAAATGCAAAAAACTTACACACACACACACACACACACACACACACACACACTCCTTAAGGACAACCCTTTCCAGACAATCTAAGATGGGCATGCAATGACTTCTAACATGGATGAGTGAAGATAATACCTGCAGGTTCTTGTGGCGCAATGGACCATACCAGGAAACTTGGTAAGACTGAGTGGGTTGGAAGCCCTGGAACCTCTGAGAAGATGGTAGGAGCTTCACCTGTTTCTGACCAGGCCTAAGTCACGTGACCACACTCCCTACATAAGAACATGATGTATGGTCATGTAGATCTGAACAGAGTTCTCCATCCTAATGAGGTATCTAGAGGCCCAGAGGGTTTAGGCAATAAACATTTCTTCCTGGATATTCCTTCCTGAAAAGGGTATTTAACCTCTGGTCTACACTCAGGAGGTGGTACGCAGCCATTTTCCACAATGAACAATCAATAAATTGTTTGAAACCAAGGACTATCTTTTTCATCAAGAACTGCTGTGGAGAGCATGGAGAAAGTCTACAGAGCAGCGCAACCTAAGTCTCCCACAGAAGGCCCCTCCAAGGCCCTGAACAATTGCTGCTAAGCTAAGGACAATCACCAACTTCCTGCAATCCAGCAGTGTCTGGATGTCCTGGGATTTGGGAACCCCTGGCCTGGCCTCCTTGCAGGTTCATAGGCCCCCTCCATTCCAAACTCCTCCATGTTTTCAGAAGCATCTGGATGCCAAGGAATCAGGGAATCCCAGCTTTGGCCTCAGCCTATGTCATTTGTCAATCGGGCTGAGGCCCCCACCCAAGGCTGTATTCTTCCACCCCCTGAACAGTGTGTCAGGGCTTCCCATCACCCAACAGCAGGCATAAGGTAAATTCAGTCTAGTCTCTCCCCTTTCATCTGCCTGGTGAAGTTCCTTTAACCCAACAGTGAGGCAGAACACACAGAACCACAGGTTCTGGTAATTACAACATGAACATTTTCAAAGTATCACAATTGTACCTGTAATGCCCACTCTTGGTCACCATTCTCTGCTTCATCATTCATTCAGTACTGAGACCTCCAAGTCATCTACAAACTTCTCTTCTTCTATGATACCTACGTCACCTACCCTGAGGTCACAGTTGTAACCAATAATCAATTCCTCTAAGATATGAACTCCAAATATATTTTGCTTTTAATTACACCTTCATTTTATTGAAATCACCAGCTCTGAGCACCTTTTGCTACTGTTGGTTTCTTTTGAGAGACTTCTGTTAATTCTCAAACAAATGTAGAACAAGTGGTTAACTGAGATGCCTTTTAACATATCAAAGCAGATTGGCTACCAGGCTCTCAGTTCTCACCTGTTACAGATCCCTAGTTCCCCAGAACTACAGCACTCCTCTTCCTCCACCTCAACCCCACCACTCCCAACCCTTCCCTAACCCTCCCCAGCCCCTGAGCTTCCCTTCCCTTTCTCCAGCTTCTCTTTTCCTATAAAACCCAACCATTTTGGCTGTGCATTCTCTTGGCTCTTGGTTCTACTCTTGGCTCTACTCCAGAGCCTCTCTTTGTAAGAGTCCATGAAGAATGATAGCCCAGATTCAAATAGTATGCAAAAGCAAAGAGTATTTTATTCTGCAGAAGTCCAGTGTGTTGGGGTCTTCCATTCACCAGGATAAAGATGACCAAGTGAGTTTGCAGGCCCAATTTAAAATACATTAGGGAAATTCCAGGGAGAGGTAGGTGACCTTTATCTTAATTGGTTGGTTCTACATCTAGGGACATTTCAGAACCGTTGCTGGGGGCTCAGGGCTGCTGGAAACTGTTGCTGACATGTATCAGAATTTCTCCCTAATTGATTAAATAATAAAGACAACAAGAAACCAATCACTGGGCAAGAGGGAGGCAGGCCTTCCAGTCTGAGAGAAGAAGAGGGAAGGCAGGAAGAGGGGACTTCCTTTTGGACAGTCGGAGCAAGGTTGACAAGATGTAGGCTGGAGGCTGTTGGTTTGGGAGGTGGAATCCACCAGAATCTGCCACTGGAAGATTTCTAACATAGAATAATCAGTGAATTTAGGATGCCAGATTTTGTGCCCAGAGATTGTGTTATCTGTTGATTCTAAACTAAGATTGCCTGGTGTTTTCCTTCTTGCAGAAATTCAACTGAGCTCCAGGGAAAGGTAACTGCTAAGGGCATGGGTTTGCAAGAGTGTGCCCAGATAGCTGTGGAAATTTGGGACAGTTTAGTGGGTTTAGCAGCAGCCAGCAAAGGGGGCCGGGGGGGGGGGGAGGGTCAGGGGAGTGTTAGATGACTGTGAATATGAGCAGGTTTCACCACAACCAAATCACTAATTGGGTGAAAACCCCATGGAGTTAGCTATGGAAGCAGCGAGACTGCCGTGGCCGGAGAGTAGTTGGTGATAGCGTGGGTTGTTTTTTAATATTATGTGCAAAACTAACCCATTGCCCTTCCTTGCTTCAGGCCAGGTGGTGGGGCAGCTACTGATGGAGGGGCAGTTTCTGATTGGCTGCCCAAGGCCTGAGGTTTTTTCCAGTAACTGACTTGCTTGGACTTGCCCAATTCTTGGAAACAAAGATCTAGGCCTAGTCTCCTGAGCTGCCAATTTGAAATCTGTCATGGAGTCAGCCTGTCTCAATCCTCTCATCTTTGTCCATTTGCCCTTTCTTCTCTCTCTCCTTTCTTGGCACAGCTCAGTCTGGACCCTTTCAGATGCCCCTGACTGTCCTCTCCCACATATCTACAATAAAAACCTTCTCTTCAACTGTACCTGTAGGAATTCAGTTAAACTTAATTTTTAGTTAAAGTTAATTTTTAACTGCCCCAGGACACATCCTGGGAGGAGCACATTCCTTAGTCCAAGGACACCTGCTAGATTACCCTGCTGGATTAACATTCAGAGGAAAATCGGAGTAACATTTCTCAGACCACAGGGAAGGGAACCTACCTGTGGGCGGGAAAGGCCCAGAGCACGTAGACACATTCCGAAGGATGGACCAATCCTTGCCACTTACAAACAAAGGAGGTCCTTGCCACCTCATCCTCCATAGACCAATCAGTTTAAAAGTCACACTGTTCCGCCAATCATATTGTACCTAGTCACTGTTTCTGTAGTCCACCCCTTAAACTGTATAAAAACTGCTCTTAACCTCAACTCGGGGTTCTTCTTACCTGCATGTGAGAGAACCCCAGTACACTGGATTATTATTATCATTAAACCTCATGTTATTGCAGCAAACCCCGTCCGTAAGTGTCTCTAGGGGAGCACGTCCCCTGGTCTTGGATCTTAGAGTCTAACATACCTACTAGTCATGTCCTCATTTTCATTCAATACTTAGGCCAAGTTGACCTTAAACTTGAGATCCTCTAACTTTTGCCTCCCACATACTTAAATTAAAAGGTATACCACCACACTTGGCTCTAGAAGTCATGGAGATTCAAAGGCCTCTAATCCCTACATTTTCTCTCTTCCTACTCAGCTTCCATCCTGACCCAGACCTGATAGATCAACAATATATCATTATAATCTCTCCCATGCAAACCCTTAATAACTTTGCCCTTTTTCATGCTCATCTGGAACTATGTCCTATGTTAAATCTAATTAAGCTATTTAAACTCTTTCAAATGTGTGTTCTACAGGGGACAGACAAGACTCTTGGGCTATCGAAGAAAAGTATACAATAGAACTAACCTAAAGTGGCCAGAATACTAGGAATATCCACATCCATAAAAACTCAACTATCTGTAACTATTATTGAACTTTTTTGCCTACTTTGTGTTATTAATAAAGTTATAGAATGTTGCTCAGGCTGGCCCCCTCCAGAGCTCAAGCAATCTTTCCATCTCACTTGCCTAAACAGTAGTCTCACTGTTCCTGGATTTAAAATTATACAATCTAAATGGTTAGCAAATTACAGCCTCATTAAACTGTGGTGATTTGAAGGCAAATTGCCACCATAGCCACATAGGGAGTGACATTATTAGAGGTGTAGCCTTGTTGGCATAGGTGTGTGTTACATGTAGTTTTAAAAGCACAATACCACCTTTCCCTGGAGCTGCTAGGCTATCAGCCCACACTCAACTCTCTTTTGTTCCACCTTGCTTAGCTGGATAGACACTGCCAGCATTGACCCAGCTTCTCTCTCTCTACCCGCCTTGCTCTGAAAGTCAACCACTCCACCAGCCCACTCCAGAGACCCTTGTCTGGGAAGGGTCAAATTACCAGCCCCACCTGAGACTTTTGAATCCCAGAATACAGGAGACACACTCAGTTTGTCACTTTATAGTTTGCCTTTTGTGGCACAATTGCTGGACATAAATACCTCCTGCCTGGAAATGCATACCCTTAGCAGTTTATTATCTCTGTCTCTCCTGCCCTAAGCTTAATGGCTTGTCCCAACTAGCCCCTGCCAGACATCTCTGGCAACCTGCCCGCAGTGGAGCTGCAGGCCCTGGCTGCCCTGAGATCTTACATGATTACTGCATGCTCCATGTTCCAAAGCCCTCTCTTTTTCCCTGTGTCTGCCTTTTCCTCCCGAGTCCCAGAAGCCACTCCTGTACCTTCTGCCCAGCAATTGGCTCCTGGCCTTCTATATTGACAAAATCAAAAACCAATTAGCTAACTAAACCTAGTATCAGCACCTCCCCTTACACTTCACCTTTTCTGTCAAATTAAAAAAAAAAAAAAAAAAAAAAAAAAAACTCTTCTCCCAGATATAAATTGAGCAAAACCATAGCAATTAAGTAAATTACACAGTATGAGGTACAAATGACACCCAGTCCATCAATTTGTCAATTAGACAAAGTACTCTTCCATATTTCCTAACTGAATTATGATTTTATCCCTGGATTATATTTAGATTTTAACTGTAATGCCACTTGAAAATCATGTCATCTACTCTATAAACTCTCTCTCTCTCAATGTTAAACAACTTGAGTTTGATTATGAGACTAAAACTAGTCTTCAACACCATCAGAAATCTGAGAATGACTTAAATACCTGAGTATTGGAAGCACCAAGCATAGCTTCTCAAACTGTAGAAACAGCTGACTATTTAGAGAGCTCCTTATTCATCAAAACCTAGGAGCATCTGTCTTCAGCCTTCTGGCCAAGAATCATCTATCTGACAGACTTGTAAAGCAGAATTATTTGAAGGACCGTGCTGACCCTGTCTCAGCAAAGCCAACAGTCAACTATTCTGCAAAATGTGTCTTTTTCCTAGACAGTATTGTCTGCAGATGAAAGTGGCTGCCTTGCCATAATAAGCAAACTTGCCTGGAGGTGAAGATGCTCAATATCTTCATTGAATCAAGAAGAAGGTGCTGTCCAGGTATGTCTCATTGTCAAATGATTAAATAACATTAAATGTCACATTCTATGGATTTCTGACATTTTTGAAGACTATAATATATATTAATCTGAATTGTTAAACATTTATTACTCTCAGCTATTGCTAATGGAAATATCTAGAAAACACCCTTTTAAAAATTAACTCAGAACCATGAGTTTGCTATCTGACCCTTAGTATTGCTCAGTCATCTGAAAACAGTTTGTAATAGCAGTCATAGAAGGACTGGGTCTAAACTTTATTTATGAATGAGTTGCCTAGGCACAATGCCTTTACAAATAACAATATTCATCACAAATATTGTATCAATGAAAGAAATTCATACCAATGAAAACCTTAAATATGTATCAAAATAAATTCTGTACCAATGTAAAACTATAACATCAACTTTGCAGCAATTATAAAGATTTCTACCAATTAAGATTATGGCTATACAATTAATCACACCCTTTTCCTCCCTGTTCAAATTTAGAACCATTCCCAAATTCCCTCCAATGACAACTTTTCTATAATTTGTAAAATAACCATTACCAGAACCCCAAACCTAGAGAATTGGGTTGACGACTCTCATGCCTCTCCATAACTTCTTCCAGCTGAACATGGGTGACAAAAAAATTCTTTAAGAGGAGGGAAAATTAGAAAATTTGATTAGACTTAGCTGACTTCAGCAACTATTATCTAGTCTCTATATGCTTACAAGGCTCAGCCAAGGCTCAGGGCTTGACTGAAGTAAGGACTGAATCAGTCTGAAAGGTTGCATGAGGCAAGACAACCTGGAGTCCGTGACATGGGGAGTCCAAGCAGGTCAGTTCAGCATCTGTAAGGATGAATTTTGCCAAAGCTGTACACTCTGCAATAAACAAATCTCAAAACAGATTTAAGTACCCTCAAGATATCTGCATAGATTGTGCAGGGTGCATAAACTAGGTACAGATGAAATTCTGCTCCTTGCTTGAGCATGTGAAAGACAGTTGTCTTTTTTTATGAGTTAATTTTAATAACAATCAATTATGTCTTCATTCCTGTCATGTGAAAGATAGCACAAGGAATCTTTACCTGTCCTTTTTGATTCTCTTGAATTTTTCTAGTTCTTCAGGGGTCCTCCCTCTGTCGTATCTGATCCGGATAACTCTGCAAGGGGTCCAGAGCCTATTTTCCTTCCCTGTCAACAAAAATGCAGAGCCTTTCTCCCAAAATAGCATGTCCTTGAGCCAGTAACTGGAAAACCTTTAGCTTGACCTCTCTCCCAGAGGAATAATAATATAGCCACAAAACTCAAAATCACACCCATTTTGATAATTAAAAACAATTCAAAGCAAATAAAGCAAACTAAACAAATGTTAAATGAGCCTATTTCCAGGCTCTCTCTATTTAATTTTCAACATTAATTCTCCTGTCTGAGATAGGCTAGGCACCCTATTCTCTGCTTTCCATCTGATTTTTTAAGATCAAAAGCCTCAATATTTTAATATCTATAATTAAATTCCCTTCTGTTTACTGTATAAGCCTATTCTCAGGCTTCTTCTAGTCTGTCATGCCAGGAATGTTTAACCCATAATTCCTGTGGAGCCCATATTCAAAGAATTTGAGTAATCTTGCAAGACTTCTATAAATCTTTCCTAAAGTATTTGTTCATTCAATCTAGCTTGTATCTGCTTGTTGAAGGCAGCAGCCTTCTTTCTGCCTTCCTGAGTTTCTTCTGCTCCCCTGAGTTTCTTTAAGAAACTTGTGACTCACTCCTCTCACTGAAAAACCAAATTTCCCCTCTTCTCAAACTACTGTTTCATCATGTGTGTGATCAATACCTGAATACCTAAACTAATGGTGGATTCTGCCTACCACATGGGCGTCATCTGTTGCATGTGAATAGTTTTAGAAAAAAAAAAAAAAAAAAAAAAAAAAAACGCTACTGCCTTTCCTGGTGAAGACCCCCAAACTCAGAAAACCCTTACTCAAGTCTCAAGAAATCACGGCCACCCAAAATTGCAAGACACCGTACCTGGATGCAATCAGCAGAGGTTTATTAGGGAAGAGTTGGCCAGCCGGTCAAATTGCTTGCTCACGCAGGAGCTGAATTTGACAAAGACCGGCTAGCTGAGGGGCTTTTTAAAGGGGAAAACCACAAACCAGGGGAGTGAGGAGGTGGTGAAGGATTGCTAAGGAAATATAACATAAAAATAGTGGACAATTCTAGAGGAACCCAACCTAAGTGAATCAGGGTCATGTGGAAAACACTCTGTATACTCATTCTTCTCAAAATGTGGTCTTGCCCTGTCACTTGCTCAACTATTTCTCAGCTATTGCCCTGTCATCGTGGTTACTAGTTTCTCAGCCCCACCTAGATGACTTGCATTTTTCTTTTGTGGTCAGGAATGTGTCTTCCTGCTTTGGGCCTTCCCCACCCACAGGTGGGTTCTCTTCCCTGAGGCTTGAGGAATGTTAATCCAGCAAGTGTCCTCTGACTCAAGGATAATGTACTCCTCCCGGAATGTATCCCAGGGCAGTGAAGGCCTGAAATCTTACATTCAGTTCCGCTTTCTTGGAACTAGTGAACCTGCATTCTTTTGCTCAGGTCTAGGGGTCATAAAACCTTTCTGTATTTTTCATGCCCTTTAAAGAAAATCCTAAAGAAAAGCCTGTATATATTTTATAAAATGATCTGTATCATTTTTCACTCTACACTGGGAGTTAAAAAAGGTTTTGGAGTTTTTTTTTGTTTTGTTTTGTTTTTTAATGAGAAGTAAACAAAGAGAGAGCCAGCAATTATGCTAGAAGGCAAGCTCTAAAGTTATAAAATTGTCTGAGGTTTTTTTAATCCCAGAGCAAAGGCAGACAGAGAGAGAAGCTGGGTTGGGGATGGTTGCTATCAATCCTGGAACTAAGATGATTGGAGCAAAAGGAATCCAGGAGGGGCTGGTGGTACAGCAGATCCCAGGAAAGGCAGTAGCGTGTTTCTAAAACTACACGAAACAGGTGTGGTCTTACTGGAGAAAGTATGTCACTGTGGGGCCAAGTTTTGAGGTCATTTGTTGTAGATATTACTTAAATTCCAGCCCGTGGTTTCTACCCCATCTTAGGTTATTGAATTCCCTGATAAAAAATACACATAGCCTTTGTATTTCTAATAAGCCTTAATCAGCACAAGAGCTGGGAAGATAACTAGCCTACGTGTTATTAGAATCTACTTTCCTACAGATAGCCCTGAATTATTACTTACTACATACTATGTTTCATCTGGGCTGCACTTAACTCCAATTGGCCAGCCCACAGGGCCATGTTTTTTTATGGCTCAGCTAACCCATGGCACTTTCCTTTCTTCCTCATGCATGTTCTTCTTCCTCCAACCGCAAGCCTGGGAAACCTAAACCCCACCTATGTTTCTACAGCCCAATTAATAGCTGTTGGCATTTTTATTCACCAATCAGAAATAACTTGGGGCAGGATCACAGAGGCTACGTGCAGACTCCAGATCTTGGGGGTCCAAACTTAGCATTACAATAGACAGTTTAAAAAAAAAAAACCTCCAAGTCATTTATGCTCAAGCTGTGTGGCACAGTCTCTCCTTACTACCTGCCAATCAAGATGTAGAACTCTGAGCTCCATGCGCTTCCCCTCCCATGATGACAATGGACTAAACCTTTGAACTGTATGCCAGCCCCAACTAAATGATTTCCTTTATAAGAGTTGGTAATGGTGTTGTAGGAACCAAATATGAGATATTCAGGTCTCGTTTGAACTTAGAATGCACTGCCCCGGGACGCGTTCTGGGAGGAGTACATTCTTTAGTCAGAGGACACTTGCTGGGTTAACATTCAGAAGAGGAAAGGAGAGGCTGAGTAACATTTCTCAGACCACAGGAAAAGGACCCACCTGTGGGTGGGGAAGGCCAAGAGCATGGAGACACATTCCAGGAGAGGGGCCCAGGATGGGAGGTGGTCAGGAAACTGAGCCCTTAATGTAATAAACCTGGGCAAACGGATGATACTCATTATCATAAAAGTAATGTGCGAATCTGAGTCATCTATAGACTGTCCTTTGGTTTTGGATCTTAGAGTCCAACAGTGTCTCTTCACAGCAACAGAACCCTGACTAAGACAGCTACAATTCGAGTTTTAAAAACACATACCATTATAGCACTTTCATGTTCTGATGTGTGGTCCAGAACAAAGATTCTAGATGGCAGTATTTTACATCTCTAAGCACTCCCACGATCCAGTAAAGCTAACTGCAAACTAAAACATTTTTTTCCAAGATTGAAGTGTTTGATGCTTGAAAATTAGAAAACAGTATGAAATACATGGTTTCTGATCATAAGCATTTATGCTCCAAAAAGAAAAGCAAGGCAACATGTAAACATGGAATCAAAATGAAAATGATGTTGGGTCTCCTGTTTGACATTCTGAAACATAGGAGGTGAACTTCGTCGGGGATGGATATGAAGTAATTAATTCACTCAGGGGAGAAAAAAAAACAATATAATCCATATTTATGGTGTAATGAGCTCAGAACCACCTGCTACAAACCAGTAAAGAAGGCACTATAAACTGCTAAAATGAGACACTAATCAATATGATATGCCAGGAATGGGGAGAGAGAAAATATGGCATTAACATGAGCATATGACAGGGAGAATGTACAAAG
This sequence comes from Arvicanthis niloticus, assembly GCF_011762505.2. NCBI lineage: Eukaryota > Metazoa > Chordata > Mammalia > Rodentia > Muridae > Arvicanthis > Arvicanthis niloticus. Next base: position 89,329,430 of record NC_047660.1, on the reverse strand, counting down.
AAAGGTATCCTAAACAACACAGTGTAAGTGGTGCATGAGGCCTGTTTGGTTCACCTCAAGAAAAGTGGTTGAAGCTGAAAAATACGAAGATCTAAAACTCCTAAAGACACTATTTATTAGTACTCCTAACGACACTTACTAGTAAGAGCTGCCAGTCAGATCAGCATACCTTATTGTTTATGAACTGCACATGTTATTTTAACCTTCATAGGAATTCTGTGAGATACACATCGCTATCATTCCTGTAGAAATAATGTATTAGTTTGCTTGGGATGCTATAATAGAATATTACAGTCTCAATGCCTTAAACAAACAAACAAAAGGATCCTTGTTTTTCTATAGTTGGAAGTCCAAATCCTCTGAGGCCTCGAGGGTTGGAGCTCTGGGGCAGCTGTCTTCATTATAGTTAACATCTTATTGTTCCCTGACCAGAACTGAAAATGCTCCCAGGTTTTTCCTCTTGAAAAGACAACGGGGGTGGGGTGGGGGGGGGAGGGCTGGAGAGATGGCTCAGCGGTTAAGAGCATGGACTGTTCTTCCAGAGGTCCTGAGTTCAATTCCCAGGAACCACATGGTGGCTCACAACCATCTATAATGGGATCCAATGCCCTCTTCTGGTGTGTCTGAAGAGTGTCTGAAGAGAGTGACAGTGTACTCACGTATGAAATAAATAAATCAAAAAAAAAAAAAAAAAAAAAAAAAAAAAAAAACAGAGAAAGGTATCCAGATTCTGATTTCTCTAAAAAACAAAAAAGAAAAGAAAAAGAAAAAGAAAAAAGAAAAGACAACAGGACCCTGTCAGATCCAAAGAAATTTCCATTCCCCCAATGTCTGGCACCCACCCTACCTTATCACTGTTAAAAGGGACAGATATCTGTTGTAGTACACTATACCATGTGTGGCCTCCAGGTATCCTTAATATCACTGCTACTAGAGGCTCTTCTCACCCCACCTCCAACTCTGTCTCATGGGGTTCCCTCCCCCAGCTTCTCATTCTCTTGTAACTCTGTCATTCCAGTCACTTGACCCTTGACCCTCTCTTTTGTCTTTTTTTTGGTATCCTTGGCTCGAGCTCTCTCTCTCTCTCTCTCTCTCTCTCTCTCTCTCTCTCTCTCTCTCTCTCTCTCCTCTTGCTCTACCCTACTCTCTCTCATGGCCTGCTCTACTCTGCTAGCCTTGTTCAGTGTACTACTTTCTCTTCCTGCTTTGGACATTTCCAGAAGCCTCTGGCTGTACTCCTTCTCATATCTACAATAAAAACCTTCTCCTCAACCATATCTTGGTGCTATCATTTCCTCACTTTTATTCAACCACCAGCAGTAAACCCAGATCCAGCAGACACAATTTCCTCCTGTGGTCTCCATAAGCATCATGTATGCACACAGTGTGTGTGTTCATATATATATATATATATATATATATATATATATATGAATGCAAAGTGCTCATATACATAAAATTTTTTTTAAAAAATAAATTTAAGAACAGCCATCCTGTGCTACAGATGTAACTCAGTTGATAGAACACGTGCCTAGACTGCAGGAAAGAACTGGGTTTGATCCCTAGCAGCAAATAGACTGGGTGTGGTGATGCAAACCTATATGTGTGCACTGGAGAGCTGAAAGGTAGAAGATCAGTAGTTCAAAGTCATTCTCAGCCATATCAGAACTTTTCTCAACAGAAAAAAAGAAAGAAATAGAAGAGAAAAGAAGGAAGGAAGGAAGGAAGGAAGGAAGGAAGGAAGGAAAGAAGGAAGAACAGGGAAAGATAAAAGAAAAACTCCCCTGTCCCCGCTGTCCTAGTGGTGGTGGGGGACAACCAACACAGCCTTTGAGTACAAAGCTAAAGCCAACAGTAATCAGATGTGGCATTTATTTCTTCTTCAGTTGGCCTGGTGTAGCTGCCAGCGGCCACAAGTCAACTGGGTTCACCTGAAAGGGGGGCTGGGAATTGAAGGGGGAAGGAGGACGAGAAGAGATGAGGCCAAGACAAAGTTCTCTGATCAAGGCCCCAAGCTTTAATGTTCAGCTCTCAATTTAAAGGGGAAGACCCAACCCACAACCCCTCCTGGTTTCAGATGGGTGGGATAATCCATAGTCTGTTCCAGGTCACGGCCGGGAGATGTCTCAAGGCAAGCCCAGGGGCAGTTCTGCTTCTGTGTTCTGGGCAGCCAAGGTGGGTAACTCCACCTAGATCCTGTCACTTGACCTTGTTGTGGTAAACAAGGTCTCTTCAGGCTTGCTCGTGGTGGGGGGAAGGGTACAGCCTGGGAAGAGAAGGAGCACAATTTTTATACCCAAGTTCACATCATAATAAGCAGAGTTTCTGTGCTCACCTCAAGAAAAGCCACAATGGTCAAAGATCCAAGCCACTTCTTTATTCTTTTCCCAATACACCCACCTTGCCCCTTCACACAAAGTGTACTACCATCCCCGTTAAAGCTCTCTTTAGGGGAGAGGTCCCCAACTTTAAGCTAAAAAAACCTAGCCCTAGCGTTTTTCCAGCTCTTTAAAAACACAACTTATTAGCATTTCAAAGGGACAAACAAGTAGCTGTGTTTTCACAGCCTCCTGTTGTCTTCTTCCAACCACTAAGGAGTCTAAGACCCCAGTCAGAATGGCTATCCTTAAGGATTCTAAGGCACCATGCCACAAGAAAGATACTACTGTGCCTATGTTTTCTGCAGCACTATTCACAATAGCAAATTATGGAATCAGCTTACTTGTCTATCTACAGATGAATGGTTAATGAATATGTGGTGTACACACCATGGGGATTTACTACAGAACCAAGTAGTAGCCTATAATAAAAATTAGGTTGCACACTAGTATTGGAATTCATAATTCAAGTGTTCTCATCTGTCTTAGCACCAAGAAGCAGTGAGTTCATTTTGTGTTTATGTACTTCCCTGTCATCTGTACCTTTTTCTGTATTCTTTCTCTAAATTAATTGTATAGTCACCCACATAAATTCACTGCACTCAGAACACAGTGATTACTCAGTGTAACTCCCTCTACACACATACACTTACTTATCCAGTTTATTCAATCAGTTATTAGCAATGTATTTATCATTAAACTCTTTATTCCTCTATTACCTCAATTCTAGCCTTTATTTTAGCCGGAGGTATTAGAAAATGTGGCAGCCACATGACTGCTGGCTGCAAGTCCCCACACTAATGGCAGCACCAGGTGGCCAATTGCACCAGCCCAGGACCCACGTGGCTGCTGTCTCCACCAGTCAGCTCCATGGACTCCATGGCTCTTGGCATGGCTACTGGGCCAATTCTGCCATCCCCATACCACTCGGCTTAACACCAGAAAATAACCACCATCCTCCTCGCAGTATGTAGCCAGCAGCCACCTGAAAGAAAGGCTGGGAATGAAAAGGGAATGGAGAACAACAGAAAACATGGGGCCAAGACAATGTATTCTAATCAAAGCCCGAAGTTTAATGTTCTGCTTTCAAATATAAAGGTGAAGCCCCACCCCCACCACCAGAATTCCTTCTCAATTCAGCTGGTATGGGTGAGGAGATCTCTGCTGTGGGTAAGGGGATTGTAGCCTGGAGGTATCTCAAGGCAAGCTCAGCAGGCAGTCTATTCTTTTTAGCTCCTGTAGCAGACTGCAGGCTGCCAAGGCAGGTAATGCCTCCTGGGTCCTATTGTTTGGTCTGTTGTGGTAAACAACTCGTTCAGGCCTGCTTAAGGCTGGGGGAAAGGGCACAGTTCCCCCCTTAAGTTTTTAAGATGGCAGTGCCAATATCTGGACAAGGCACAAAATTTTATCCCATCTAGGGTCTCGAGTGGCTGGGCAACCGTGCCTGGCTTAGGTCGGTGTTGATATTACTCCTATATAACCTGTCTTCGAGGAAAACATACATAGCATATTGATGTATGTCTCTGTCTTAGGTTTATAGGAGCTCAAGAACACTCTTACCCATCTTTGACTAACAGGCCATCATCGGCACACTCTTTTCCATATAGACCAAAACCACATTCAGACCAAAGGACCTGTGGGCATGCACTAGAAGCAATTCTTCACAAAGATGTGTAGCTGGCATGATGAATAGCTGAGCTTGCTAAGAGTGATCTTATGTGAGGGCAATCAATCTGCTTAAAATACAAGGTTCAAAGGTTTAAAGCAATATGATTATCCAAGCAATGTAGAAAATAAGGTTGAAAGCAGAAATATTCCAGTATCTAATCTAACTGCTAATCAGCAGGAATCAGACACAAGTCTGGCCACCAGGTATATAGTGGGTCTTTAAGTATTGATAAAAAAAACACTTACTCTCCAGTAAGAGCAGAGACTATATGCCATGTTAAATCAGCTAGCTGATAAAGATTTTGAGCCATTTTCACCATTAGAATCATAATTATTAGGCTCAAGATCTGTGTCTACTTGACAGACCAATCTTACAGGTAGGCATCGGGCTCTATTTTCTGAAAAAATACAGACTGAGCCATGGCTCCAAATTAAAACAGGGTCGGGACCACACCAAGTATTAGTTAGGGGGTCTCTCCATATGACCCTGTCAAATGAGCTGGAAGTAACCAGATGCCAGTGGCAATCCACTGCAGACTGACCTTTAGCATAAGTTTGCAGAAAATTTAAAACAAATAAGACAAAAACAAGGTATGCTTTTGGTGAATTTGGGGGGTATAATTCCCCCTACCTAGTTTTAAAAGTCAATTTCTTAGAGTTTCTTGTAAAACCAGGGAAGAAGCACCAGTAGTCTGCTTTTCCCACACTCAGAGAGTTATGAAGATATTAAAGCTTCATAATCTCTTTTTCACTATTTCTTGTCCTAGAGGATAATAAGGAATCTCAGTAATATTAAATTGTCAACAAAACATCTCAAATGTTTGACTGAGTCAAATAACTGTAATAGCCAGTTCCATTACCTATCTTACTTAGTCTGGTATGGAACACAAAGCACAGGAAAATAATATAGGCAATAACTAGATAAAGGGGTGGATGCATAGCAGCTTTAACCATTTTTGTCTTTTGAACATGAAACCGAACACCATTCACTCAGATAACAAAACAAAAAACAGAGAATTGACACACATGGACATTGGCGCACCAAGGACAGACAATAAACAAAGGAAGCAGAATTATGGATTTCTCCTGTAAAAGCCAGAGAAAACTGCAAGACGTCTCTTGAATTTTCTCCTGTTTCTAGGAGAGCTCTGAAACAGCCTTTTCATTCTTTTTTGCTACCACAGCCCAGAGAGGACACTGCTTTTCTGAAGCCCTTTCTCTCTCTCATATTCAAGATCTAACTCTTCATCTCTTTCTCTAGGAGATGTAGTGGTGGCTACTGATATTTACTATTCAGTGCCCCATTTTTTTCAGTCTTCCAATTTCTTCTAACCCTGTTCCTCTCACCTGAGGCAGCTCTTAGGCTGTGGGCAAATGCCTATTAGAATTCTTCTATCCCAAAATTCACTGTCACCTCCTAAGTGAGTGCACATGGGGAGTCAACACTTACTCAACCTAGACCGTATCCTCTTAAATACACTTCCTGTAAATACAGCCTTCAAAAAATAACCATAACTAGCACTAGTATCAATCCTGTTTGCTGCTTACCAAGTGCACGGATACTCTTCTCCTTCCGTTTTCTGTAGAGCTCTACCCCAAAACAACATGCCTCAGCTGGTCTTCCATTCTCAGGCCCCATATTACGCACCATTCGTCCAGCAGTGGCTATGGATAACCAGGTTCACCTGAAAGGAAGGCTGGGAATAAAAAGGGAATGGAGGGCGAGAGAAAACATGAGGCCAAGACAACATATTTTGATCAAAGCTCGAAGTTTAATTTTCTGTTTTCAAATATAAAGGGGAAGCCCCCTCCCCACCACCACCAGAACTCCTTCTCGCTTCAGCCAGTATGGGTGAGGAGATTGATGCCATGGGTGAGGGAATTGCAGCCCACTAGATACCATACCAGTGCCAATGTCAGTGGCAGCAGTGGTGGCAGGTCACAGCCAAGAACCACAGTTGGAGCCGCTAAGTGAGTGGGCGGCAGGAAGTTTACAGTGAACAGCCCAGCCCAGGAGTCACCGCAGAGGCATCAGGATCATGAGCCCCACCTGCTGGGTGAATCTAGGGGTCCAGTGACTAATGCTTTAAGAAAGAAAACTCTTCCCTAGAGTGTTACAGCTCAAAACAGCCTCTCTCGGACAATTCTTGGTGAAATAACTCATGCACTTTCTTCCATGTGGTAAAAGCTTCCCTTTGGCTCAGACTGAGATGTTAGGGATGCTCTATTTGCATGGGAAAGAACTTTAGGTGTTGTCCTATGTGGCTATGTCAGTGGGGTGTCAAGGTTAAGTGTTCCAGAGAAGTAGAGCTTGGCAGGGAACTGGCCCCATCATGCCTACTGTTCTCAATTCTGAGATTCCCCTGGGTTAGGGCCTGCTCAACCTTACCAGATCTTCTGATGTCACCGTCCACTTGCCCCACAGAAGAAAGCATATCTTCTTGGTAATGTGAGCCGTTTGATTCCCTGTTACAAAATATTTAATATGACAATACAAGCCTCAAAAGTGAGAAAGGAAAATAGGGAATAAAAAAAAAAGCCCCACTTTCAATACAAAGAATGAGGTTTAATTACTGTACTGTAAATCCCTTCTCTGCTGTAATAAAAGCTGTAGGAAAGATTGAAGGAGCTAAGCAGAGATTCTGTTTGTGAGCTACTCAAATTGGATGTCTGAAGATTAAATTGCTCATACTCCATCTATGGTCCATACAGTTAATCTCCTCAGTAACAGTTTCTCTAGCGTTTTCTTGCCATTTGCAGAGTGAAGAGATTAGAACTCTGATGTTGTCAAACTGTTTTATTACCCATATAACAGCAAAGCATTGTGTCTGTCAAGATTTATCTGGTTAGATGATCATAAATTACAATAAACCATTGCTTAGAAGGTAATAAAGGTTCATACATTTTACATGTTAATTATCATATTTAAAGTACCAGACCTCTAGGGCTTTATTTCTCTTCTTCTTCTCCATATTCTCATTCTTAGTACTTATTACCACCTAACGTTATGCTTGTGTGTTTTCTGTCTCCACCAGAAAGTGAGTGCCTAAAGGCAAGAATATGTTTCAATTACTAATCATGCTTATTACAGTATTTGGTTCAAAATGAACACCCAGTAAATATTAGTTTCACGGTTAATACAGATAGCATGAGAACTATTAATTAGCCTTTTCTGTCAAACAGTGTAAAAGTCTTATGACACACGGTTCAAATCTTTTTATCTCCTTGCCTTCTAAAACTTCTATGAAATGTTTTTATTAGGCTCCCACCCACATTCCTTGTAATATCTTTAGGTGTGGAGAGCTTTGGGGGCTGCTTGGCAGGAATCCGACATTGGTCAAGGACAAGGAAGTAAGTTCAGGCAGGAATCTAATTTTAGGCTAAAACAGAGAAATAATTTCAGTCAGGAATCCAGGTCTTAGGCTAGAACAAAGAAGTAGGCCTCAGGCATGAATATGACTGTGGGATAGGACAGCGAAGTAGACTCAGATATTTTTGTCATCCCAATGAGCCCTTAGAAACAGCAAGAGTGATCACAGGGGTGATCACTGGACTTTGTATATTGCCTTGTTTGTTCCTTGACTGTTTGTATCGTATTGTTGGTTCCTCAGCCTAGAACTGACCTAAATACTTGTAATGTAATTAAAAGGGTTTAAAAGAAAAGTGGGAATAAACAAACTCGCCTCAGCCTTCAGCCTCAGAACTGGCTGGGGTCACGCTGCAATTTTGTCTAATCGGCTCTTTTCTTTTAATCCTTATTCCTGTGCTGGAAAACCTGTTGATTGACAGAGCAGGCTTAGTCCTTTAGGCAAATGTTTTAATGCCTTGCCACTACACCACTGGGGTAGGTTTTATGCAAAGGCCCTGCAGTATTCGAGAATTTGAGTGAGTTAAAGGCCACCACCTTCCCATTTTTTTCTCCATTTCTTTGCACAAATTCTTTTAAAACCAGCTACTCATAAAGATTGTGAGGTGGCTCCACAATCAATGGGGAAAAGACAGCGTCATCTCTGGTGTTAGAGTAAAAACCAAGTCAATTTCCTGTTCCGATATGCTTGCTATCCTGGTTTAGGTGGCTGCACACTGTCTTAGTGAGGGTTTACTGCTGTAAAAAGACACCAGGACAAAGCAACTCTTATAAGAACAATATTTAATTGGGACTGGCTTACAGGTTCACAGGTTCAGTCCATTAACATCAAGGCAGGGGCATGACAGCATCCAAGCAGGCATAGTGCAGGAGGATCGGAGAGTTCTGCATCTTCATCTGAAGACTGCTAGCAGAATTCTGACTTCCAGGCAACTAGGACTAGGGTATCAAAGCCCATGCCCACAGTGACACTATAGAGTGAAAAATTATAAAGACCATTTTATAAAATATATACAGGTTTTTACTTTACCCCTAGACCTGAGCAAAAAGAATGCAGGTTCCAGAAATCGGAACTGAATGTAAGATTTCAGGCCTTCACTGCCCTGGGATACATTCTGGGAAGAAAACCCACCTGTGGGTGGGAAAGGCCCAAAGCAGGAAGACACATTTCTGACCACAAAGAGAAATGCAAGCCATCTAGGTGAGACTGAGAAATAGTTGAGCTAGTGACAGGGCAAGACTACATTTTTGAGAATACAGAGTGTTTTCCACATAACCCTGATTCACTTAGGTTGCGTTTTCCTGGAATTCTCTGCTATTTTTATTGTTATATTTCCTTAGCAACCTTTCACCCCCTCCTCACTCTCCAGGTTTGTGGTTTCCCCCTTTAAAAACCCTTCTCAAACTGACTGGCTTTGTCAAACTCTACTCCTGCGTGGGTGAGCAGTTTGACCGTTGGCTGCCAGCTCTCTTCCCTAATAAACCTCTGCTGATTGTATCCAGGTATGGTTTCTTGTGATTCTTGGGTGGTCGTGATTTCCTGAGATTTGAGGAAGGGTCTCCTGAGTATGGGGGTCTTCAGTGGAGCCTGAAGCTTTAAAACAAACAAAAATGTCATTGAAAGATCAAAAGGCAAAAACAAAAAGTAAAAACTAGGAAATAAACCCCTCTAGATCTCACCAACCATCAATAGTAGACTCTAGAAACAGGTTGGCTCTGACTTAAAAAAAAAAAAAAAAAAATGCCACATTTGATAAGAATGTTTTTATGGCAATCAGAAAAAATGTGACATTCAGTTTTGACACCATCCCCCACCCTCAGCCCCTGCCACAGACTAGGTCTCACTATGCTACTCTGAAATTCACTACTATGTAGACCATTGGTGTTAGAGTAAAAACCAAGTCAATTTCCTGTTCCGATATGCTTGCTATCCTGGTTTAGGTGGCTGCACACTGTCTTAGTGAGGGTTTACTGCTGTAAAAAGACACCAGGACCAAGCAACTCTTATAAGAACAACATTTAATTGGGACTGGCTTACAGGTTCACAGGTTCAGTCCATTAACATCAAGGCTCACCTTGATGTTAGCTTACTGGAGACCTTAAAGATCCAATGCATTGGGGCCGTCATACACCGAAGTGGAGTGGTGATCCCAGGCAGCCCAGTTGGTCAGTTTTTATACAGTTTAAGGGGTGGACTACAGAAACAGTGACTAGGCACAGTATGATTGGCAAAACAGTGTGACTTTTAAACTGATTGGTCTTTGAGGAATGAGGTGACAAGGACCTTCCTTGTCTGTAAGTGGTAGGGGTTGGTCCATCCTTCGGAATGTGTCTACTGCTCTGGGCCTTCCCCACCTGCAGGTGGGTTCACTTCCCTGTGGTCTGAGGAATGTTAATCAGCCTCTCCCTTCCTCCTCTGAAAGTTAATCCAACAAGGGTCCTCTGACTAAGGAATGTTAATTAGCCTTTGGGGGTGAGGGTGGGGGGACAGCAAGTGTTCCAAAGTTCCTCTTCACTAAACCCCCAAAACAAGAAACTCCAAAGTTCAGGCTTAGTTTTCAGTACATATTTTTAAAAATTTATCACAAGTCATAAAAACATAAACTTTATTAAAATGCTCAAGTTAATTTTGTGTATTTATTTATTTATACATAGTTCATGTAGCTTAGTAACTAAAGCAAAGTACTGAAAATGCTTAGATGGATTCTTTCATTCCATGAACACAAAAGGTTTGATCCTGGCCTTATAATTAAAAGTAAATTAATACATGCAAAACTCACTAAACCAGTATCAAACCCCTTAACATTTGCATAATGAATCAAAAGGAGAGGTGTCAAATACATATCACATAGCTCAAGACACCCTGCCTGGCCACAGCGCCAGTAGTGATAAAAAAATTAAGCAATTAGTGAAAGTCTGACTAAATTATACCTCTAATTGATAAATGTCGTGCCAGTCACTGTGACTATACAATTAACCCAAACTAATTATTCTCGGCGTAAAACGTGTTTTATGAATGACTCTTAAATAGAACTAAAATTTAAGTTAAATGTGAAAATTTATTGTTAAACCTAAATCCAATAACAAAAGTAATTCTAGACTGGCTCACAGCGATCCACCTGCCTCCCATTTTTCACACCTATTGGCTGCCAGTGCGCGCAACGCCACTGCCCAAAGCTAAAACGCCGGAGTTGGCTTCGTTACCCTGGCCCAGAATGGACGCTGACTGTGACGTTTTCAGACCACAAATTTCCATTGGTCCGGTCTCCCAGCCAAGGCCCGCCTTTGCCACTATGCCCGCCCTTCCGTTAGAAGCCTGCTCTTGATTGGCTGCTTGTACTATTTACCTTTTATCCGGATATTGCGTGACGCAGTGAGTCTCGCGGTTGCCGAGGAGCGGGCAGAGGGAGGTCGCACGCTCTCAGTTTCGGTGGCCCGGGAAGGGAGCCCCGTGGTAGAGGTGACCGGAGCTGAGGTACTGCCCCGCAAGGCCTGAGAATCCCAGTCCTCGTGCGGAGCGTCGGCACAGCGGGATCTGGCTGGGTGCTACGGGTGGACGGGCGGGGTGGGAAGGCCGGGATCTCCCTGGGCAGGGATGCTGAGTCAGCCTCTCGGGGACCCGCGCGGCCGCCCTATCTGACAGGGGGAGGGGGGTACCGTGGGTGATGAGTGGACGCGGAGGCTGCGGTCCAGCGGTGAGAGGGAATGATCGGGCGCACCCGTACACCCGAGCTCAAGGAAGTGGTAGGAAGCGGCGGCAGTAATTCGTACAGACCAAGCCCAAGAGCCTTTTCAGAGGTCCAGAACCCGCACATAAAGGCAGACAGCCCTCTTGGCTGTTCCAGGACGTACGGCCACTCAGACTAGGCTCTGTTCGGGTCAGTAAGCTGAAGCGACAGGTTGAGATGATGTAATAGCATGAAAGTACTCGAAGGGCTCGCGTTTTTTTCCCCGCAAGGTCAGATGCCTAGAGTTGTGTGCACCTCATAGTTCCGGAAGTTCTTAACTTTGGAGGTGCTAGTTAAAACTGCGTTACATTCCTGGAATTTTAGGGTAAATCTTGGGCGATTTCAAAGTCCTAAGGCACTGTCGTCAAAAGGCTGTTTTGGTCCAATTTTCTTGTATTTATATACTTTACAAATGGGGAGGCAGCGGAAATACAAATCACTTGCCAAAATTTTATCACAACTCATTGGCCAGAAATGTGTCTTTAGCATTACAGAAAGACATTCACTTAACTATTTATCTGTATAGTCTTCCTGGAGCTAAGACAATTCAATTTTAGAATGTTGAGGGTCAGGGGTTACCCTATTAAGAATTCCAGGAGTTTTAACCCGGAAACCTGGCTGGGCAATTATGTTTGTTTTGATCGAATGTTATGTAGTGGAATAAATTAATTTGAATGTGTTGTATCTTAAAGGAAAGTATTATTTGACCTATTTGGTAGACATTTACATGCCTGGCTTTTGTTGTTGCTGGGTTTTTTTTTTTTTTTAAGTCTTGTAAAGTGTGACCACCAATGGTTTATTGCTCTTTTCTCTGGATGTTGTTTTTCTTGTGCTGAAAAGTTACACAAATTCTTTTACATTTACACACTGAATGATAGTGTAAATCTCAGGAAAGCTACTTTTGTAAAATCTGTGATTGTGTCAACATAACAACATTCATTCTGTATTACATATATCTGGTCAAACTTGGATTTATATCATTGACTGCCCATTCTAAACTAGATTTCATGAGTTAGGAACAAGGGGAAGCTACAACATTAAAAATTAATGAAGCCACTGTTCTGACTTTTTTCCTATTGAAATTTAGTTTCTTCTGATTTTGGCTACTATGTTCATTTCTTAATTAACTTAATTTTTTTTCCCCTCTACCTTTCTAACTAGCATTTCAGATCTGCTTAGTAAACCGGTGTATCACCCACCATGTTGGCTGCAAGGCTTGTGTGTCTCCGGACACTGCCTTCCAGAGTTTTCCAGCCCACTTTTATCACCAAGACCTCTCCACTTGTGAAGAATTCCATCACAAAGAACCAATGGCTCTTAACACCTAGCAGGGTAAAGAATGCTTTTCCAATATGGGTTTCTACCCCATCTAGGCTTTCTGTTTTAGAATTTGTTGTTGGTGGTGGTTGATTCATGGGCTGTTCTATGAGTTTCACTGGTTGGGAGTAGCTTACCCTTTGGTTACTTACTGTAACATTGATGATTTACTAAAGCAAGGAGTAAAGTTTCCAGTGAGCTTTATCCTTGCCAATTTACATCACTCCAGTCCCTCTTTATCACAAATGCTTTAAAAGGGGTCCTGCACCTTTCCCATATCTAATATATTAGGTAATTTTTATGCCCATATTACATTAGTATAAAAAAATCTTCTTTTGTTGTTGCTCTGTATGTTATGTCTTTTTGTCAATGTCAGGAATATGCTACCAAGACAAGAATTAGGACCTACCGTGGGAAAACTGGCCAAGAACTGAAAGAGGCAGCCTTGGAACCATCAATGGAAAAAATCTTTAAAAGTAGGTAGAGGTTCACTATTTAATGTGAAGCCTGTGCATGTGTTTTGTCCACAAGCAACTTTCTGAAAATACATTCAAACATGTATATATGTATTTTTGCAAGAAAAGTCATACTTCTATTTTCAGGGATCTGATAATCCAAAAAAGATTGGTGCTTTGCATTGAGTTTCATGGTTTCTGATTATATAAGATTTACCAGTTTTAGAAAAACCAAATATATTATCATCCTATTATCTAAAATGGTAGAGCCTGCTCAGAAAGTTTATTTCAAGTTATTTAGAATCTTCATTCAAGTGCATGTTTGTGAATGTCAATTTCTATTTATTCATGTGTATGTCTCTGTGACTATCTGCCAGGTGTGTGCTAATGCCCACAGAGGCCAGACCAGAACACTTGGGACTTGAGTTATATCTAGGTGATTGCATGCCACCTGAAGTGGATGCTGGGAACTGAACTCAGGGTCCTCTGAAAGAGTAGCAAAGGGCTCTTAACCACAGAGCCGTGTCTGCAGCCCCTTGGAAGGCATTATCGTAAATGAAGTCATTTTGATTCATAGTTTGGATTTAAACTTTGAAGATTCTGAAACCAGACTATCAGATTGCTAATCTTGCCTAAACTATTTAAACAGAAGCACGTACTTAATAGTTTTGGAAGTGTCGCTGCATTATATAGTTGAGGAGAACCCTAATCAGTATCATGCAAGGCATTTCTTTTTGATTAGAGGCTTGACCACAGAGAAGAAATAAGGATTTTCTACTCATATTCTTATGAACAAATTTAAGTTGAAGAGAGTAAGATGTGTTCTTTATGAGCACCAGCCTCAGTAGAGTTGATAAATATTCAATATTTTAAAGCAAGAATAGAATGTCCCTTTGTTGGGTACATGAACATTAATAGCATTTTTCTTTGTTGGTTCTCTAGAGTCACATAAAGCTTCGGTTACTACCTTAGGCACAGTATGGAATGATTGATGTCATTTCTGTCTCATTTTTCCTTTTCTTTACTGTTTGAGTATTTATTCATCTGAGTCCTGTTCTTGCTGTGCAAATCCAGCTGCCAGGCAGAAACTCATGATCTTTTGCTCAGTCTCCCAAGTGATTTAACAATTGTGTGGACCTCTTTATCAAACTGTTCTCTATTTGTCATGATTGTTGTACATTTGTTTCAGGAGTGTCCTGGTCTCCTAAGGTTGAGAACTATCTGTATCCCCAATGTGACTACCATGAAGAAGTAGTCATAATTTGATTCCCTCTGGAATATTTTGAATCATTATTTCAGCACTTTAATGTAGTTGAAATGTGCTGACTCAAGCCTGTGTTTGTTGCTATGCTTGCAGTTGATCAGATGGGAAGGTGGTTTGTTGCTGGAGGAGCAGCTGTCGGTCTTGGAGCGCTGTGCTACTATGGCTTGGGAATGTCTAATGAGATTGGAGCTATCGAAAAGGCTGTGTAAGTAAAATGTTTTCAAACAAACCCTTCAAACAAAGGCTCCTGGTTTCTTCCCGTTTAGTCTCTAGTCACTTTTGGAATGCTTTGTCTGGTTTTCATTTATGAATATGCATGAATATATAGAGTCTCTTTTGTTCGTTATTATTCGTAGATTTATTCAAGCCTAAATAACAATCTTTTAGCAAGGTTACATATTCAGACAAGAAGAAAATGTTTTGGTTTTGTATGTGTATTGGTTTTAAAAGATTTATTTATTTAGAGTACTCTGTCTGTATATACACCTGTATGCCAGGAGAGGGCATCAGATCCCATTACAGATGGTAATGAGTCACCATATGGTTGCTGGGAATTGAACTCAGGACATCTGGAAGAGCAGCCAGTGCTCTTAACCGCAGACCCATCTCTCCAGCCCCCAATTTTTCTGTGTTTTAATATGTAATTTCTGGTTTATGTCATTTAGTCTTCAACAGCTCTAAGATGTGCAGCCAAGCATGATAGTTCATGCCTTTAATCCCAGCACTTGGGAGTCAGAGTCCAGGCAGACGACATAGAGAAACCCTTATCATTATCATCATCATTAATTACTATTTCCATCATAAACAGGGTTGAAACTATTCAGAGAAACCCTGTCTCAAAAATCCAAAAAAGGCAAAAAAAAAAAAGCCAGGCAGTGGTGGCGCACGCCTTTAATCCCAGCACTTGGGAGGCAGAGGCAGGCGGATATCTGAGTTCAAGGCCAGCCTGGTCTACAGAGTGAGTTCCAGGACAGCCAGGGCTACACAGAGAAACCCTGTCTCAAAATCCAAAAAAAAAAGGTTGAAACTATTAAAGTGATTTTTTTTTCCAGAGTCATTTGTATCTAATGAATGATTTAATCAGAATGTACACCTATACTTCCGTGAGCTAACTTTGTCACATTTCTTACAGAATCTGGCCTCAGTATGTGAAGGATAGAATTCATTCTACTTACATGTACTTAGCAGGAAGTATTGGTTTAACAGCTTTGTCTGCCTTGGCAGTAGCCAGAACACCTGCTCTCATGAACTTTATGATGACAGGCTCTTGGGTGGTAAGTTAACTACTTGCTATTTTTGAGGGGAAGGTAATGCTGGATGTTTGGTGGCTTTTGTTGCTTTTTTATATGAAGATCTTGAAAGAAAAATACGCAGTTGAGATAAACAACTAGGAATCTCCATAAACAACTAGGAATTTCCATGAGCAAAGAGTGTGGGAAGCAGTTTTTAGTCAT
This sequence comes from Arvicanthis niloticus, assembly GCF_011762505.2. Classification (NCBI taxonomy): domain Eukaryota; kingdom Metazoa; phylum Chordata; class Mammalia; order Rodentia; family Muridae; genus Arvicanthis; species Arvicanthis niloticus. Next base: position 89,313,799 of record NC_047660.1, on the reverse strand, counting down.
TGTTTCTCCATTAGAAAACAGTGAGGTAGAATCCAGTATGTGTTTCAGCATCAGTTTGTTATGGTTTTTGTCCTCCACAAAACCCAACTATGTTATTTTCCTGTCAGGGTGGAAATGATGTCTGGCAGTAGAGGGCGCTCTTGCTAATGTAGTCAGTGCTGAAAGGAACTAGAAACAGAAACCCAAGTGTGCTGGATAAAGTCACAGGATTCAGTTTAGTGTTCTTCAAAGTGATTAGCTGTACTTGAATGTGTGGGTCTCTCCTTTAAGGATCTTTCTCTCTTAATGTGTGTCTTCCAGACAATTGGTGCAACCTTTGCCGCCATGATCGGAGCTGGAATGCTAGTACACGCAATATCATATGAGCAGAGCCCAGGCCCAAAGCATCTGGCTTGGATGCTGCATTCTGGTATGTTCTGTTACATTATTATTAAACTGTTTTGTATATTGTTCACTTTCCTGTTTGTTATTTGTTTGGCTTATTTTCTTTTTTCAGTTTTTGAGGCGGGGTCTTGACAGGTATGCCAGACTGGCCTGTCAGTCTCCTGACACATCTGACTTTCAAATAGTGGCCTTTTTGAGTGGCTCTTTATTTTTAAATGACTTAGTAAACCTCATTTTTTGAAAACACAATTTCTACAGTCATTGTTGCATTATTGCCAGGCCTCTGCTTTAAAGGTATTGGTATTGAAGATAGCTCTGAGATTATGCTGTGCACAAATGCCTGTACAGTAGTAATTTAACACAGGAGCCAGGTCTGAGGGTACATTCTTGTAATCATAGCTACTCACAAGGCTGAGACAGGGAAATTTAAGACAACCTAAGTAACACTGGACCCTCTCTCAAAAGACAGGTGGAGGTATGTAGCTCTGTAGTATTAGGCTTGCATTACCTGATTCCCAGCATCATGAAAACGAAAGGAACAATTTTACATTATTCATCTATTGAGATAATTTTATAACATGGGATCTTCCAGTTGGGGAGGTTTTGTTGATGTTTGGTAATTGGAAATAGTATGACACTGTAATACTTTGCTGTTTTGTTTTTTTCAAGACAGGGTCTTATTTTGTAGCTCTGGCTATCCTGGAACTCACTGTGTAGACCAGACTGGCCTCCATCTCAAAGAGATCTGCCTGCCTCTGCCTTCCTGGTGCTGGGATTAAAGACAGGTGCCACTATGCATACCTTCCCTGTAATTCGTAAGGAAGATTTTTTGTAAATTCTGACAACTGAACTTTCTTCTTAAAGGCTGAAATGAGCTGTGCTCCTTATTAGGTGAGGCAAGTTCAGTGTCTGCCTGTCTGCATTCCAGTTCCACCACACACTTCCCTTTCAGTTCTTCCCTTTGAGCAGCAGTAGGTCTGACCTTCAGCTGCCTGATTTGTGTGAGTTCTGTCTCAATAACTGAAATCTAGAAGTGGTCTAAGATCAAAATAGTGGCCTATAGAGACTTTTACAAAGTTACTAAAAATGCAACTTACTGTTTGTGTTTGAATTGTGACCCCGTATTGATGTGGTAGACAATTTGTATAGCCATGCATATTAATTGTATAATGTAGATGGTAACGTAGAACCACCTAAATGTAAAATTTGTTGTGCTTACATAACTTAGCATAAGGATCACCTTCACAGGACATTTTCTCATTGATGGTCATTGAGTAAATATTTAATAAGACCTTACTGTCTCCCCAGGTGTAATGGGTGCCGTCGTGGCTCCTCTGACCATCTTAGGAGGGCCTCTTCTCCTGAGAGCCGCATGGTACACTGCCGGTATTGTGGGAGGCCTCTCTACTGTGGCCATGTGTGCACCTAGTGAGAAGTTTCTGAACATGGGAGCACCCCTGGGAGTGGGCCTGGGTCTTGTCTTTGTGTCTTCACTGGGTAAGCTGCTATGCTTTAAAGGGTTCAAGTACTCTGAAGCACTAAGATTTAGTTTTTAAAGCTATTGAAAAGATAAAATAATTTGATTGGGTTTGAATATTTGAATACATCATAAAGTCTTGGCTTATAGTTAATTATTCTTGTTATTAAATTACTTGGAAACAATCAAGCTGACTTGGATATTGCTCTAATGTTGGCAAGTGACCCATTGGAGAAATGACTATCCATAAGATTGTATAAGTACCTTCTCAAATGTCAAGAAGTACAAAGGTAGCCATAAATGATGGAAACTATAGTAAACTTAAATAATGGAAATCCAGTTGAAGGAGATCCTTTCTTATTTAAAAAAAAAATGCATTTTTCTGTTTGTTTGTTTGTTTTAGGGTCTATGTTTCTTCCCCCTACCTCTGTGGCTGGTGCCACTCTGTACTCAGTGGCAATGTATGGTGGATTAGTTCTTTTCAGCATGTTCCTTCTGTATGATACTCAGAAAGTAGTCAAACGTGCAGAAATAACACCCATGTATGGAGCTCAAAAGTATGATCCCATCAATTCGTAAGTAATCCTTCCTGTGTTCCGTGGTGTTTTGTTCTGTGTATTAGTTTCACAGGGTACCACTGTAGCATAGTAGCATAAGGCACGTGACTTAGAATTGTTTCTCTTCAGTTCCTGAGGCCAGAGTATTAAATCAAGGTGTCAGGCAGGGTGGGGAACTTTAAAGGCTCTGAAAGAGTATCCGTCTTCTGTCTCTCAGCTGCTTATCACTGCTGGTGATCCTTGGCTAGTAGATAACCACCTCGATCTTCACTTGCCATTCTCCGTGTTCTATGTCTTTTTTATTTTAATAAAGCCACCAGACATACCCTATTCTAGTATGACTTCATTCCAAATTACATTGTAATTATATCTTTGAAGACCATAATTCCAAATAAGCAAATCAGACTAGTACTGGGCATTCTAACAGGTCAAATCTTGCTGCTTCTATTAGAGTGTATAGTAGAAAACTGAGTAGAGCATGTAGGTATCAGTTACACGTCCTGCCTGTTGGAATACACATAATTAACGGGAATGTGTAAGGAGGGGAAACAGCCCTGAAGACACTTCCCCTTGTGCTTGTTTTAGACACATTCAAGTCATGTTGACTTTCAATAATATAAAATAGTGTTCTTTCTCTTTTCTTGGATTCTGCGTAGAGTTTTGAAGTGTCTCTCACAATTTTAGTAATGTTTTCCTTTACCTAAAAATAAAATAATGTAATGTAGCTTTTTAAAATGTTGCTATAACACTTGTAGTTTTGTAGCAGATTTCTTAAAGGAGATGAAGTGAGTATAATTATTACCAGACTGTGTCTTGCAAGTTTTCTAAAGGTGTGTTTCTTTGATCTGTTTTGGTTATTCCATTGTCTGACACCCAGGTTTGATACTCAGAGCAGGATGTCAGAGAACAGATAGTCCTCTAAAAATTGTGTCCATGCCTGGCTGTGGTGGCGCACGCCTTTAATCCCAGCACTTGGGAGGCAGAGGCAGGCGGATTTCTGAGTTCGAGGCCAGCCTGGTCTACAGAGTGAGTTCCAGGACAGCCAGGGATACACAGAGAAACCCTGTCTCAAAAAACAAAAAACAAAAACAAACAAAAAAAAAAATGTCCATATCTAAAAAATGATTGATTCTACAAGAAGGAAAACTGAAGGTTATCTAGGACTTTTAACTAACATTAAACATTGTATTTTTATTTCCATTTAATAACTAACACTAGGAATAATGAGTGTTTTCTCTTTTTGTACTAAGAACTATATTGTCATTAGAATCACATGTCTATAACATTTTTTCTAGGATGTTGACAATCTACATGGATACATTAAACATATTTATGCGAGTTGCAACTATGCTAGCAACTGGAAGCAACAGAAAGAAATGAAGTGACTACTTGTGTCTCCGCTCACTGACCGTCTTGCTTGTGTAATAGGAGCAGATAGTCATTACAGTTTGCACCATCAGAATTCCTTGAGATTTAGAAGATAACCTGTCACTATGTTTAAAATGTTCAGTAATGTGACCCTTCAGGCCAGCCTTTTCTTATAGAGAATAAATGCAATAGATGTCTTCCAAATAAGCACATACATTTTCTTCTGTCATGCTTTCATACTTTTAAAATGCTTTGATAAATGTGTGAACAAAGATTTGTTAGAAGATTTCAAGTGTTTTATTTATTGGAGAAGTAAAATTTAGCACATTTGTGTGTCTTCATATTGTGGGAGGCTGCATAATACTGAAGTGACGTCATGAGTGATAAGTCTTCATATATAGAGGTCAGAGATAAAAACCACCTACAGTCATTTGAATGCTTAGGACAACACTGATTGGTTAGCCAACAAAAGACATCAGAGATGTGGAACAAGGGACCACTGTACGTGGTATTAACAAAGACACAGGGGTTTCTTCTGTGCTGTTCTGACCTCGGGGTTGACTACTCATTGTCAGGAAGGTCCAGAGTGTTAACCATACAGAGAATCCCTGTTGGAATTGTGTGTATTTACTGTGAAGTCGTTTAGAACAAGGTGGTTGTTGGGGTGCATGTGTCTTTAATCCCAGCATTTGGGAGGCAGAGGCAAGCAGATCTGGAAATTCAAGGCAAGCCTGGTATACAGAGTGAGTTCCAGGCCAGCCAAGGGACTGTCTCTAAAACAAACAAACATCCACAACAAAAAAACTTACCAGCTATGCTCAGTTTAATATACTCCACAGCTCAAGATTCATTTGCTTTCGAATATATGGTATATTTGTAGTTGGCCAGGGTTTGTTTGTTTGTTTGTGTTTTGATTTTGGGGTATTTTCTCAGTGTCTAATTGAAAGCATGCTTTTCTCGTCACAGCTCTGACAGCTGTCAGAAAGCCTTTGGTTTATGCTAAGATTAGGATTGTTTTTTCTTAAGATTTTAATACAGATCACTTGTTTGCAGCAAGGGGCTGTTCATTGAAGTCTGTATGTGTATTTGCAGAATGACTATTTTTAAGAAGTATTTATTACAGTAATCCATAAATAACTTTTGATCACTTTAAAGTACACTGAATGCTTATTTCTGAAATAAAAGTTCAGCCAAATGGTTATTGCTGTACTTTTTTCTACCTGATTGATATGTCTAGTCCGTCTCACCAGAGTCTTGAATAAGAAAGCACCTTGGGCTTTTACTAAGCAGTAGATTACTGCAGTCTGCTAAGACAGCCTGTGGCTAGATGGACTGTCTCCAATTAGATCTTGCCTGATTTCTTCTATGACCCTAGACAAATGACCTAACTTCCCCATGCCCCATTTCCTCAACCGTAAGATAAAGACAACATCAACCTGTGGGGTTAATGCATATATGTTTGGGCATTGTGGGAATTTTAGCTGTTGCTGTTGTTTGTTTGTTTCCCCTGCAGTAACAGTATCTAAATGCCTAATTTCTGTCTTTATTCTAGTCTCCATAAAGTTTCACTGTCTTGTTAAGTTGAAATCTTACAGGACCTATTGTTTTCAGTAGTAGTTTAAAACCCAAAGTTTAATCTTTGATTTCATATAGTTATAAAACAAATATGATTTCAACAGTAGTGTTGGGTAAAAATTAAGATGAAGGGTTCTTTTACATGTGTGGGTACATACATGTCATGGTATCCTGTGGGCATGTGATGTTCTGGGGGACAACTTAAAGGGCTCTCTCCCTCCACCATCATGGGTCTCAAGGTTTCAGCTCAGGTTGTTGAGCTCAGTAGCAAGCACCTTTTACCCACTGGGCCATTCTGCCTGCTACGGGCTGTTTCATTTTAATGGTAGTATTTTACAGCATTCAGCGTCATTGCTGGAACAATAAAGACTATAAAATGAGTTATATAAAATGTACTTGGTTGGGTAGTAGTTCTGAAACGATAATGAAAAAACCTGTTTCCTTGGATGTTCATTACATAAACTGGGTGAGTAGATGACTTATTTCCCTCATTAAATAGAGTTGACATGCAAAATGATAGGTTTTTAGGCAAAACTGGAAATACTTTATCAATTGAAATCTTATCACAGAGCCTTATGATTACATAGAAAGGTTTTTGGTTTTTTTGGTTTTTTAATTCATTTTGGGAAGTCCTGGAGGCATGCAAATGCCAAAGTGGTATATAAATTTCAGTTTGTTCCAGTGGGTGGCAAACCTTTGTTCTGTGCTTGGAGATTCTTTTTGTTGTTGTTTATTTAATCTTGGAAAGTTTTGTACATTTGTCATAACTAGCCATTCATTCCTCCCCCTAGTGCCCCACACCTCTGTGTACTCTCACTAATTCTGTTCAAACTCCTTACATGTATATATTCGGTTACAAACGTGTTGATTTCCATAAGGCTTCTTTATGTATCTTTAGTTTTGGGCTAGCACCCCCTCTACACCCTCCTTAACAGCAATCACCCTATGTTCACTTAATTCCAAGAACCCTATCCTCCCTTTTCCTGTAACCTGAATTCTACTGTCCCCTCTAATGGGGCTTTTTTCTTTGATTAGAAAATCCTGCCGGGCAGTGGTGGCGCACGCCTTTAATCCCAGCACTTGAGAGGCAGAGGCAGGTGGATTTCTGAGTTTGAGGCCAGCCTGGTCTACAGAGTGAGTTCCAGGACAGCCAGGACTACACAGAGAAACCCTGTCTCGAAAAACAAAACAAAAACAAAAAAAAACCCAACAACAACAAAAAAAGAAAATCCTGAGTTTCCACACAGCCAAATATGTTTGCCATGCTATCTTCACCGTCGTGAGGGTCCTTCTGGCCAATCATTTTCTCCTTCCCTGCCCCCTCCACTCGTAAACATTTCCACTCCCTGTAGCCCCTGTCTACCTATATTTTACTATCCCTTCCCTTAAGACAGCCAATCTCAGTGGTTCAGTTTCCTGGTTTCCACATGTACTCCAGGTTAGACATAAAAAACTCAAAGTTAGGAAGAAAACAGGGCTTTTGTCTTTCCCTGGGGAACCACTTTATTAAGTTTTTCTAGTTCTGTTTACCTGAAAATTTTATAATTTTTCTATACTACTGAGCACCACTTTCCTTATTCATCACTTGATAGACATCTTGGTGCCACTTCCTTCCTATTGTGAATCAGGCATCATTCAGAACTGCCAAAATCAAGATACAAATGACAAATGATTTCTTGGCTATGGGTAAAGGAAATCCTTGGACACTGTTGATTGTAAACTAGTAGAACCACTTTGGAAATAAATCTGGAGGTTTCTTAAAAGCTAGAAATGGAACTACCATGACCCAGTTGTATCACTCCTGACCCTATGCCAACAAAACTTTACTTCCTACTACAGAGAGCTACTTGTGCACCCATAATTGCCTTTACCTATTTTTAATGTAGGATAGTGAGATAGCTCAGCAGCTAATGTGCCATGGAGTGAGATAGCTCAGTAGGTAACATGCCATGGAGCCTGATGACCCATGTGAATTCTTGGATCTCAAGAATTTAAGGGGAGCATGAACAGGTCAACCCAGTTATGCTCTGAAAGCACATTGAGTAGGTTGAGCTAGGCAATGCAGAGTGATTGAGACTGGATGATGAAGAGAAGTTACGAGATTTGCCAGTTAATTTGATCAGTTTTCAAGACTGAAATTTGGTAGTTCTTGAAATCTTGGTACCCTCTGTGAAAAGAAGGAATGGGTGGCCAGAGACATGTCTCTCTGAATGCTTACAACTGATTGCCAGTAACCAGGAGAGATCTACTGGTTTCAAAAGAAGGCACTTGGCCTGAACCACACAGTGCTTAAGGCAGAGACCTTTAATGTTAGAAAGTCTTGACAACACTCTGGGTCTAAACAGCTCGAATCACTCTTCAGATATTAGCACACCCAAGTGACTCATAAATGACTCTCAGAGGATCTATTAGATACTCTTAAGTAACAGATCATGGGAAGTAACTCTTAAATGACTCAAGAACATCCAGAGAATAAAAAAGATTATCCAAAGTAATTTTAACAAGTTCTGAGAAGTGTTGGTACTTTGCTGAGAAGAAGAAAGTCTAGCCTCTCCTCTCTACAGGCAGCAGGTGTGGGGAGTGACCTACTTAGAGAACTCCGCTCCACTGCAGGACCCTGATGGAATTCTCTATGGTGGTTATGCAAACTGTAAAGTCTTCCTACTTGTTCTGGCGATCAAGTAATACCATTGTGGATTTCTCGAAACCTAAGTATAATCAGCTGAATCGGTTAAGTAGAGTGATGCCTCCTAAAGCTAAAGTGGGGGAGGACTGCCAAGATGACCTGGCACCTGCTGCCAAGCCTGATGACCTGAATTTGATTCCTAAGACCCTTATGGTAGGTGAGAACCTCTCATCTTCACACAGGCATCGTTCATATGTGGGAGCATGCATGTATATATGTGTATCCTGTGTGTGTCTAGCGCCCTCTGATAGCAGATGGAAGAGCAGAGAAACGGGGGGGGGGGGGGGGGGGAGTCTTCCTGCAAACCTTTGTGAACTGGTAGAGAACATAGCTCTCTTCAGGAATCTTATCAGTGAAGGAAACCCCAGACCAACTACTGCTTCCATGGAAAGACTCGGGAGAACTACCTGGCAGCTGGGAGATAGGAGTTACCAGTAGGAAGCTTCACCACAGCAGTGAGAGCAGAAGGCTAGGCCCTCTTCAAGGGCCTTGTTTGAGGGAACAGCCCCAGGATGCCCCCTGCAACACCAGCCTTGCCATCAGCAGCATAATGCCCACAGGCAGTCAAGACCAAGTGGACAGAATGAAGAAATCTGAGGAAGTTCCACTCAAGTTAGCTATGAACTGTTAAAACCCTCTTGCTGGGCTTCCCCTGTGCATACACCCTGGAACTCTGGTGAGAACAACAGCTTTGGAGTCTGGCAAATGTAGTTCCACTAGAGAGACCCTCATGGCTTCAAGGCCATGACTTTTTACATTCCCCCAGGGTCAAGTGGGGAGGGAATCCAATGTCACAATAAAGGAAGGCTAGGGCCTGGGACCTGCTGTCACCCTCCATTAGTTGCTTCTTGCCAAACACACAGGAGGGAGAGTCATTTCTGATCAACCATGAGGTCAGTAAATAAAAGATACATACATATGGGACTCAGGCCAGAAAGTGAGCAAACAGGGTGGAGAAGCCTTGGGCAGCTTTTTCAGTGCTCTGAGAAATGATAAACTTGATCTGAAATGTTCCTTGATTTAAATCCCCTTTGTTTTAGGTGTGTCTCCAAAGACTTCTCCTCAGGATGGCTGCCAAGTTTTCAAAATCATCTTTGGAAACCATTCAAATCTTTGTTCTTTTTCTTTCTTTCTTTCTCTCTTTCTTTCTTTCTTTCTTTCTTTCTTTCTTTCTTTCTTTCTTTCTTTCTTTCTTGTACTCAAACCGAATAAACTTAAGACTAACAAGTGTGCCCATTAAAATGCTTCTCATTTTCACCTCTCTCGGCTCAACATGAGATTCTGAATATTCTAAAGAGCCAGAGGTGTTTCTTCCTTTTTTAAAAATAAGAAGTTGACAGTTATCTTTGAAATGTTAAAATATATATACATATAAATAAATAAGCAGAAACCTGAGAAGAGCGGTTGTTTCTGTCGATGAGACTGTGCTCTGGGTTTATCTTATATACCCTCTCTGAACTATTTTAATTTGCTTCAATACATTTTTGTGAACATTTTAAAAGGAGGCAGAATCCCAACATAGGAATTCATTCTTCCTCCGAAACTTAATGACCCCAGCAAAGCCTGCAAACATAAGAATTCTGGCTTGTGTGTGTATCAGGAAAAGCCCCCAAGATAGCTGATTCCTGCCATCCTTAACTGAACAATGTTCTTGTGGCTTTGTCCTACAGTGAGGGACAATCTGTGCTAATAGTCAAAACCCCATTTCCAGTTCCATGGTGGAGTGCTGAGAAATCCCAGGAGAATGACCTGGCCTGCTGGCTCAAAAGATCCAGACAGTACTCCCCTAATTTCTGTACCCACTAAGCAATCTGAGGTCAGGAACAGCTCCAGAGCTGGTGCCCAGGAGAGAGCTGGGGCAGCCACTGTTGGAACAAATATGTGTCTTTTCTTGAGGTTGTGTTAGAGAGGAAAGAACAGTTTAGCTGGCAGACTGTAGCATGTGACCTACAGTCCTACAGACTAGGAGCCAGAACTAGTTTCTTTGGATAAACTAACTAAAGTTTTTTCACATCTATAAAAATTATAGACTACTGGTTAAAATGTCCCCTGACCATTGATTTTCTTACTGAACTATTTTGGGCATGAGCCTAAACTGCTTCTCTAGCCAGCAGCAAACAGGGCCTCAAGGGAAGTGAACGTTCCATGGGCCAGTCCCGTGCGGTGAGAGATGTCTGACTTGTGTGCCAGGATCCTGGAGAGTTGGATAGAATATGACACCCTTCTATGGGAACCTGCTAGGTTAGGAACCAGCCATCCATTCTTTGATTCCAAAAAGTGTATCCCTATCAAGACTAAGGACAGTTGCCATCCCACCATAAGGGCAATCTCTAAGTTCCATGTGTATTCACACAAGCAGAATACATGAAGGCTCTAGAAACCTTTCTGATTTCAGAGGGAGTTTCCTGCAGGCTGGCCCACCTTCCAACATTCCATATTTCTTTAGCCACAGTCAACTGCTTTCCCATAGAGACCTCTCCCACACATGTTCCTTTCGCTCTCTTGGCTGAAGAACATTTGCATGCTTTTCAGCCTTTCATTCCTTAGGTTCTGATATGGATGTATGTAATGTACCCAGTTTCTCCTCTCTTAATTTACCTCCTCTTGCCCGAGCTTTTGTAATATGCAAAAATCAACCTGTAAGCCCCATCTGCTTACCAACTAGTTAATTTCCTGGGATGCTGGAAGTTGTAGTTCTTAGAAAATAACAAAGCCTCATGAGAAAGTACAGTGGCCTATAAGTTGGTCTTTATGAACCCCTGCAATTGTCTTGGGAGCCATTCAGCTGAGAAATTCCAAGGAATGGTCCTAACCAAAGTCTGTCTCTTGTTCAGTATTTAGTACTTAATGGAGCTTGATTTAAATTTGGCTCAAAATAGTGGAATTGGTTTTTCTCCATCGAATCTCAGGATTAGCCCCTTATCTTCACGCATCTCCAGAATGATAGCCTGACCTGGGCACAGGTGGCCAGGTGCCTTAGACTCTCAGCACAACCTAGGTATTAAGGAGCTCTGTGTCACTCACAGCTGCTCAGAGATGCCCATGAGTCATAATGATGCCATAGGTCCAATGTCTGCCTTACCCTTCTTTTGCTGAGTTCAAGCCATTTGTCTCCCAGAACTTTGACGCTGGGAGGAAGGAGAAGTCTGAGACCTAACCATCAACATCACCACACCAGGTGTGGGGAAAGCCTGGGAGAGAATATTCATGAGCTTGGTCTAGAAGGAGGACAGGAACTAGCACAGGAGTTGAGAGTTTGAGCAGAGCTGAGGAAAGGCTCAGCAGAGTTTGTGGCGATTACCCACATACTATCCTACACAGGCTGAAGATCTCCTGGCTCCTCTTACCCTCAAGAACAGGGTCTGGCACTTGCTAAGGCACTGTGGTGGTTTGAATATGCTTGGTAGAGGGAGTGGCATTATTAAGATGAGTGGGCTTGTTGGAGTAGGTGTGGCCTTGTTGAGGGAATTGTGTCACTGTGGGCTTGGGTTTGAAGACCCTCATCTTAGCTCCATAGAATTCAGTCTCCTAGATGCCATAGAACTCTCAGCTTCTCCTGCACACCATGCCTTCCTGGACATTGCCATGCTCCCAGCTTGATGATGGACTGAACCTCTGAACCTGTAAGCCAGCCCCAATTAAATGTTGTTCTTATAAGGGCTGCCTTGTTCATGGTGTTTGTTCACAGCAGTAAAACCCTAACTAAGACAGGCACCCATAAAATATTGTGCTTGCCCTGTCCCTAGCCCATGTGTCTTAGAGACCGCAGACCATTCCTAACAGAAAAGGAGGCCCTAAGTGTCCAGCATCTGTCTACCCAGGCCTACCTTTTTCATCTGTGGTCCAGGAAGTCCACCACAACCTGACTCCAACAAGCCCACTCCTCTTAATAGGCATGTCTAAGGAATGGACAATCTAGCTTCCTGAGGCTGTGAAAAACTCCCTCCTCCAGTCGGATTCTTTCAGATGTCATGCCTCGCTCAGGCTGGCATGTAGCACTCTTTTTATTTAATCACATTGCCAATTGTTCACCAAGGACTAACTTCAGCCCCCACATAATTTAACAATGGTGTAAGTACCCAGCTTGGGACAGATGACTTCTGGAACATGGCCTCGGGCAGTTCTGTGTCCACTTCAACAGACGGAGAGCAGACTCAGAGACATTTAATGATGACAAGTTCAAGATAGCACTTCTGATACATGTCAGAAAGGACTCACACCTATGCCATTTGGCTCCCCCTTTGCCTTTGCTTTTATGGCCCCTTTCCCAGCCACACTTGCAAGAAAGCAGGAAGATCTGCATTCGATGGAGTTATTGCACACTCTAAAAGTTAACGTTCAACCCTGGACAGTGGCTTTTCACTGCACAAGAGTTTTTTTTCTCACCACTGAGGCCAACACAGAACAGCTCTCAGGGATAGACATTTAGAAGTACATGCAGCAAGTCACTTAACCCTCCTGACTTCTTGAAGAGCTGGTTTATTATCCTGGAGTTGGGAGGGGCCCACTGTACTTATGAGATTTCTAGGGCTGGAATGCCTTGCCTATGGGGAAACGCCTCTTTCTGCCACCCTATAAATGTCTTCAGAGGCCAAAGGGAGGTCTTTTGCGGCAGCACCGCTTCCTCCTGTGAGACTCCAGCTTCCAGCTACTTCACTATGAGGCTTCTAGCCCTTGCCGGTCTGCTCTGCATGCTGCTCCTCGGTTTCTGCATTCTCTCCTCAGAAGGTAACCTCTCCCTGGGCTCTGGTCCATGAGCATTGATTCCATGGTCAGGGAAGGTTTCAAACAGAAACTAGTGGGGCATAGGTCCCAGCAGACAGTTCTGAACACTGGAGAGAACTATGCAGATATTTTGTTCACTATGGTGCCCAATATGTAGCTTGCGGACTTCAGGCTTTAGAGATTTTATGAGCCATCTTCTGCTCCCAAAGATGCTTCAGGCTTATTGTGTAAACAGAGTTTTGGCACCAGATATATAAACAGAAGACATTTAGGTTCCAAGGTACAATTAAAGGGAAGGTGTATATTGTAGATACGAGGTAAGTATAGCCAGAAACATCTGGAAGAATCTGGAGCAGAGAGAGGAAGTAGTAGTACACTGAACATAGCCAGCAGACAGAATTTGATCATGAGAGAAGAAAAGAAGAGGAATGGCAAGAGAGGAGGAAGACAAGGAGAATTCAGGCAAAGGAAACAAAGAAAGAGAGGGCCAAGAGAGGGAGACAAAAGAGAGCACTCATGGCTGAAATGTCGTGGTTATATGGGAATGAAAAGTTGGGTAAGAGAATCCCATGGTTTGGAGAAGTTGAGGATAGAGGGTCAGGATGAGAAGAATTGAGAAGAGTCAGAAGTTGTTATCCTGAGAAGTCCTGGAGGCCTGTAGGCACTTTGGTGTGCTATCATGCTCCACACAGAGCCATTTGTCTCTTCTGAAAGTAATAAGGAAATGGCTCCTATGGTTGAGGAAAACATGCACCAGAATTTGGGGGAGTGGAGTTTCCTTTGGACCTGACAACTAAATGAAGTTGCATACTTACCATACAAGCAAGAATCCACTAGCTGGCTACTCACCCAAGTCATTCGTGTCTGGAAAATCAGGCAGCCACTATTGCCACCTGTGTTGCATTTAGGGCAATGTAAATAAGCAATTGGCCATCTAAACCCGAGTATTTCAAATGCTTCTGCACAGAAATCTTCATGTGCAGAAGGAAAGGGGTTGTGTACTATAGGAGGATATACATATAAAAACCTACATGGTCTTTTCATCCCTGTAGAGAAGCATATTTATACCTGCTGCCTTTGAGACTTATTATTTTATTTATGTGACTGTATGTGGCGATCCCACATGTGTGCGGATGCCCTCAAGGGCCAGAAGTGGGTGCTGGACCTCCTGCTATGAAGTTACAGGTGGTTGTGAGCCACTGGACTTGAGTTCCTGGAACCAGATTTGGGTCCTCAGGAAAAACAGCAAGTGCTCTTAAAGCCTGAGTCACCTCCCCACCCCCCTATTGACTTTCTTCATTCTAAAAGCTGAGTACTGGAGTCTTTTTCTCTCTTTCTCTTAACCCTCTACTTTTTTACATCAATACTTATGATGATTTTAACAATTAGTGGACATAAAAGATTAAAAAAAAATTACCCCTCACAATATTACTTAATCACCCCCAAATCCTGATGATTGACTTCAGTCCTGTACAGGATCCTCCCTGAGTAGTCGGGTTACAGGAAGTATTTGGTCTTGGTTTTGGTTGTTTGTTGCTGCTCACGTTTCTACAGTGAAAATGCACCTTCTATAAGGAAGACAACAGTTAGTTTCTTCAACACAGCCCACAGCATTGCCATTCATCAGAGCCTTATTTTTTGGACAGTTTCAAAGTCACCAATATGATTCTAATAGACATCCAATGGGAATTGTGTCTTTGACCTTAAGCCCCACCCCCCACCCCCGTTTAGGATTGTATCCTACAGCTTCAGGGTGTAGCTTTATTCAATAGATATGTATGTGCATGACTTAACATCCTATGAGTGCTCATGAATTCATGTGCTCAGACAGGCTATATTAAATGTACAGTCACAAAAGCTTTGTGTATCTAAAATGTTTTCTGTATTTAGGATGTTTTTCTTAGACTATAGATCTGGATTGCCAGTCAGAATTAATGTCTAAGCACAAAGTTGTTTTTCCACAGTGCTAAGATTTTTTTCAAAGCATCATGAGGAAGGGTACAGTGACCTCCAAGATTGACTTTATCTCTGGAAAGCCACACAACATAAGCTACCTCTGCCTTCTCTTGACAACCTCATCCTGGTTTTGTTGCTGTTGTTGTAGGTGGTTGTTTGTTTTTTAAACAATTATTTTCTTTTTGTTGTGGTTTGTTTTGATTTGTTTTTTAACACAGGGTTTCTTTGTGTAACCCTGCCTATCCTAGACCCTGTCCAGTCTGTGGACCAGGTGCCCTCGACCTCACAGATGTGCCAGCCTCTGCTTTCTAAATGTTGAAACTAAAGACATGTGCCACCATTGCCCAGCTTTTAATAAATATTTTTAAACTCTGGTTCTTGTGAGTAGACACTCTCCAAAGTCATTCTTATACAGACTGGCCCATGGTGGCCCTGGCCCACTAAACAGGGTTCTATATTCCTTTTCTTCTCAGGGAGAAGGCATCTTGCCAAGCCCTCAAAGCTCAGGCCCTGCTGTCAACTATCTCCTAGATCCAAACTGACAACCCGGAAAGGTAAGTGACCCATCCTGTCTGATTTGGAAGTGGCAGGATTTCTAGGGCAGCCATGGGACCAGCCACTTGATAACTGGTTTCAAGTGCTAGTAAGAGGAACCACATTCAATCTTATGCACATAGAGTTTAGAGTCCCCCCCGAAGAGGCAATAATTTAATCATTTAAAGATAAACACTTTCTGTCAAGAAAAAGTATATAGGTACACGGGCCAGGCATGGTCGCACATAGTAATCCCAGAATTAGAGAGGCTAACACAAGATGGATGTGACTATTGAGACCAGCTAGAGATACACAATGAATTCATGGCTCAAGCGTTGGGGATGTGGTTCAGTCAGTGGAAGAGCGCTTGCCTAGAAAGCTCAGGGCCCCGAGTTTCTCCATTGAAAGAAAATAGAAAAAAGGAAAGGATGAGAGAAGAGATGTTGAAAAGTACCTATCCCTGGATGGGAGACCTTATGGAAAGATTATGAGATGGAATGCAGCTCATAGGAAAGAGATGAGAGGAAACAGCAAGTATGAAGGTCTGGTGTGAGCAAGCAGGAGGAGGAGAGATAAAGGAGCTACATAACAGAGGGGCCCAGAGCATCTGCAAACCATAGCCCACCTATAAACCTAAAGCAGAACCTGAAAGCTGGTCTCCAGCCAGCGTGTGGAGTGTATGGAAGCAGAGAACAGCAACTTGGTAGAAGACAAGGCTGCATCCAAAGATGTAGACAGGGACTCTAAGGCTCAGTCTTGACACCAGGCTGGGATCCATGATCACCATGAGCCTGCAAGAGCTATGATGCCCTCTCTCAAACCTAGAAGACCAGAGAGTGGGTAGTAGTGAGGTACACAGTCCCAAGTCCAGATCCAAAGCACACAGATTGCAGCATCAAGACTCCAAGCCAGCAGCAGACTGAAGCTCTGAGTTGCTGTCCCAGGGTGGCTGCTGGATTTTTGTGATTTTTGTACAGAGTCCTTAGAGCAGGCAGAGCCCTGTGGAAAGGCTGCAGAACTCAAGCCAGAGAGGTCCAACTTCAACTTAGGACCTATGTCTTAGCTCTCAGCCAACCCACTGAAAATTCTTGCTAGTCCAAAAGCTATAGCTTCCCTTGTTCCTCCAGGCTGTGGCACCTGAAGCCCATGACCAGTTACCAAGAGTCCTGTCTTCCAAGAGGAAACCTTGATGTAAATAAACTGGGGAACAAAATGAAGAAGACAGGATAGCTCCAACCTCAGTACCCCTGAAAGGCTGACAGCCCTTCCTCCACACTGCCATCACACCCTGTCAGGGCTGGGTAAAAATAACTGCTTCTCTCGCACATACCTCGTGGTGAATAACCAAGTGTGAGGCATCCGCCTAGGGAAGGTGGAGGATGAGCACTGGCTGCCAGCAACTCTGCTCCCACAGCAGCTTGTGAAATAAAGTGCAAATGTAGGGGAGAGAGGTGCCAGCTCCCTACTGAGGGCTTGCTGGGACCTGTCCTTGCCTCTAGCATCTCCCCGCACAGATGCACAAAGGCAGAAGAGAAAGGAGGAACTAAGGGAAGGAGGATTGCACACGTGCGCCCACACCACACATACTCACATACCTGCACAACCACACAGACGCATAGTCAAGTACATGCATGCAGACACATGCACTCCACACAATTACACAAAAGAATTTACATTACACACACAGACCTACACACACCACATTATAGGCACACACAAATATTACACGTTTAGGGTTACAGACACACAAATACATATGAATACCACCTATTACATGTCTAGACACAAAACTATACACATACTGACATACAAATTCATGTATACACACACACACACACACACACACATATATATATATATATATATATATATATAAAACTACATACAAATATGCACATCACATGTACACAAACATATACCTAAATGACACACACACTTAGGCACATACTCTATATTCTACACACAGCTCCTAGAAATGTAGAATGTGGCTAGGTGCATTCTTTGTGTTCAACACAAGAGCAGCCTTTTGTTGAGCATTCAATACTATAGGAGAATGACCTAAGTCACCAATCCTATGATGAACTGGGATTTCCCTTTGAGCATATGTTTCAAAAATTCCATGGCAGAATTCATGAGCAACTTAGAACAAGAAGACTGAAACAAGCATCTTTACTGGACCCTTACCATGTAAACGCTGGGCTCGGTGGGTGTTTTGCACTGTAACTGGTTAACTCATCTCTGGAGAGAAGTTTCCCACAGAATGTCAGGGTGAAACTTCCTGGAAGGAAAGTGTCCTCAGGGTGGGGTCTGAGCTCCACCACATCCTGGCTTTGTGCTTCTGAGCATTCTCCTCCTCTGTAGAAAGTGTGTGGCTGCAGGATCCAGCTTGCTGCTGTTGAGAAATCAGTAGGACTATGTCCACAGAACACTCGGCATCAGGCCAAGTCCATGACACCCTGTGAACCTGTCTTCCTGTCACGGTGAAGGAGGATGGGTTTCCAGGGCAGCAGCACTCACTTAAGAACCTATGTGTATTATGTATCTTTGTGTATGGAGTTATATAGCACATAGGTGCTATGTACGTGGTATTTTTATATGTTTCTATGTATGTGTGTGTGTGTTTGTGTGTATGTGGCATGTGTGTGTGAGTGCATGCATTCATGTGTGTGTGTACACGCATGTGTGTGCTTGTATGTGTGTGTGCATGTGTGTGAGTGCATGTGTGTGTGTATGTACCTCTCCTTCCTCCAGCATCTCTTTTCTCTCTTGACTTTTTACTGTTGCTGATCACGCAGCACTAACCCAGAGCACATGCTTGCCCAGGCCTGGTGATTCCACCCAACATCTTCCAGGACAGACCTGAGATCCAGAGAGAAGGAGTGAGAAGATGAATCAGGGAATTGGGCAATCCAGTGCAGAATTTCAGAGTGTTTCATATTCCTGTCATCTAGTCTCCTGTACAGGGGTTCACAGGCAGGAGTGCCTGCTCGACTTTCTACAGGAAGGGAAATTAGGCACTCAGAGTGACTGCCGCTCATTCTAAAACCTTTCCCAAGCTCTGCTTTGCGTCCACTTGTTGGGCTAAGCCCACGGAATGACACAATGTGCAAGGCTTGGGATTCTGTGCTGAAGTAAAAAGACCCCTTTTGAAAATTGACATGAAAAATGAATAACAGCAGGCTGAAATGACTGCATTTCGCAGCTGACTGGGAGAAGCGGGATAGATTTTCTTAAGGTGGTTTTATAAACTGTAGGGTGATCTGCTTAGTAGTACTGTCCAGGCAGCACTTTTGAAAGGAACACTCAATACACTGGCCCAGTTGGCTACTAAAGGGCTTAGACGCTGGCCTCATGGTCGATGCTCATAGCTGTGGTGAGACTCATAGCTTCTTAGATCCCACCAGATCAAAGTTACGAGCCTTTGTCAGGTCATCTTCTTCCCATGTGTTACCAAGTCACCAGGGGAAGCTCTTGGGAAGCTACATAGGTCCTAAGGATTCGTACCACACTCTCTGTTTCAAAGCTCAACAAAATGAGTTAACTCAGGCCAGACTTAGGGCAGAAGGCAGCAGAGCCTGTTCCCTTACCATGCAGCTGCCTCTGTCTTTACAAGCAGCTTAACTGAAGTGATAAAGATTACCCGCTGGGAAAGAGGGGTCACTTGAGGTTTTCAGAATAGCAACACCAGAGTAGATGTATAATATATAGACCAGAACAATAAACACTAGAAAGGAGGTGGTGGCCAGAGCTGGCAGCCTTACTGCCCAGGAGTCCAATCAGAGGAAACGATTCCCTGTCTCCTTATCCTTGTAATTCTATTCATTAGCCTCCTCTGCACCATAAGCTATACTCACCCTGGGTAACCCAAAGCAGTACGTATAGCTTACAGTGAGTTTGCGTATCAGATAGATCTGCCTTTCATCCTAGCCAATCACATTCATGTGTTCATTTGCTTCTTTGCATGTTTGGGATAGGGTGATGGAGTCTATTGGGGATGACTGCATGTGGTTGAGGATGATATGTATTGCTTTACATAATAAGTGTTTACATCCACTAACACTTGGAGTATCCTGAAAATTAGATACTATTACTGTTGTTGGTGTTGTTTTTTTAGGATGCAGGGCCAAACAACAGAGAAGATAAGGTAAAGAAACTTGTTGAAGGTACAGTCAGTTGAAGGCTAGTGAGTACTATAGGCTTTGAATCCAAGCAGTTCAGCTCCAGATTTCATGCCATTAATTTCCATATCACAATGCAGATAGAAATAAACTTGAAACATAGAGAAAAATAATCGTATCACCATTACTTATAACCCTTTCTACTCTCACTCAAATAACACTTGCTCAGTGTTATTTTAATTGATACTGGGAATGGCCCATTTAGGTTCCAGAGTGGGCAGTAAGATTCCTTTATTTGATTTTTAAAAAAATTTTAGGGGTAAGTATGAGTATTAATTGTGTCTTTCTCCTCTCTCCACCCATGTTCTACTCTCTTCACTTTGCCTTCCCATGCCTCCTCTTCATGTCTGCTGTCACTCATGCCCAGGAAACCACACCAGGCCCTGCAGACCATGCAGAAACAATCAACCACAAAACTTGTGGATGGTGCCTGCGGCTCTCCCACAGATATAGAGCCTCCCGAAACATGCTTCCACCCAGATAAAACGTTGATGCCCAGATGTGGAGACACCAGAAACATTGACTTGCCTCTTGCCAACCTTCACAGCCATTGAGCTGTGATACCAGAATGCTTCACTTCAGACAGCTGAGAGGATTGCAGAATTCCAAGTCCTCATTCCAAAGGCTCCACCAACCTTCAGAATCACTATGATCCAGAATCAGCCCACAACTCTTCATGGCTCCTGCAGAGTAAAAGTCCAAGATTCCACTTGTGGGAGCTACAGATCCAGAGACTTCCAAGCTGACTAGAGTGCAAAGTAACAAGACCTCGGTGTGATTAGCCAAGAGTGCAGCATCTTAGGAACCCTCCGACAGCCCCAAACCCCTAGCATTTAGTCAATGGTCTCTGAACCAACTCCTATAACTTCCTAATGTAACCACCAGGAGAACACCAAAAATAATAAAGCACAAATCAGCATACACACTATGCCTGGAGCATCCTTGTCTGAGAAAGTATCATGGCTTGAGATACAATGTTAGGCTAAAAAGAGTGTCTGCAAAAATTGGAGCCCATCCCTTCATCACGGAATAACCTGACCAGTAAAGAAAAGGGACAGTATTTAGGTGTTTGAGTCCCACACAGCAGAGCCTAATCCTGCCCAGGTTTTTCTGTATGACTTAGGCTTGACAGTTCAATTTTCTATAAAATAGAAATGACAGGAAGAATCTACTTAGCGGCAAGCAGACAGGTATAGGCCTCTACAAAGTGCTAGGCTCAGAAAGGCCCAGGAAACGCATCAACCAGACGCAGTGTTTATATCCACAGTGAGCACAGAGCTCAGAGGAGACAGGTGGTTCAGCTCTAAGAGGTTTGTCTCAGTAAAGCTCCCTCTAATCGGATCCTCCTGGCAAGGTGAGAAGCACTCGTTCCTGCATTACTCCCAGGCCTGAGTGGGAACACCAGGAACACCAGGACCAGGAAGAGCAAGGCTCATAAGCGGAGCATCCTTTGAGATAGCCATTCCCAGGCAAACCGGAACCTGTATCTTCTCGTGGACCAACTTTCCACCCCCTTTTCATAACCACTCACTCACTCACTCACTCACTCATTCACCCACTCACTCACTCTTTCCCCTACACATTCCCAGGAAAAACAGTGACCAGACTCTTCACTGGGCTCTAATTCTCAAAGACCAAGGTACTCTGACATCTGAGAGGCCTACATCACATCGCTGTGTTGTTAGCAGAAGGTGAAGAACTGTAGGTGACATGTAAGAGTAAAGCAAAGAAGACAAGTACCTGGATTCAGTGAGAGAATGCTCTCTAGAGAAGGATGTGTTCTGCATGAGAGAGGCACTGTGTGTGCTGGGATGTGTTTAATCCACTTACATGGTGTGTGTTGGTGTGGTATGTAAGTATATAGTGTGTACATGGCCCTATATGTATTGGAATGATGTAGAGGCAGGAAGGATTTGAGAATCGGAGCACAGTTCAACAATTGTGTTGTGGGCCAGAAGAAACGGGGAAAACTGGGATTCGAAATGTCATCATGTGCTTGTATTTGCCTTGAGAACAAGTAAGAATGAGAATAGGTGAGAGCAAGAGGAAATGTAAGTAACAGCAGATAGAGTTCTAGTGGGAGAGGTACAGAGGTAATAAGAGGCTTTGAAAACAGCAGATACCTCTGCTTTCATGCTTACCAGGCTTCCTGGACAGTAGGGGATGTGTCCAGAGTCCAATCCTGGCTGTTTCAGACCTATCAGGAGGAGCCCCTTGTGTATGAAACTCCTACCTTATTGGCAATAAGAGGGAGGGTAGCTCCTACCTCACATCCTCCCCTCTCCTCCATGTTCTTTGGAAAAAAGAAACACAGGTATGTGAGACTTTATACATGTTCTTGAGTCTACTATAGGAAGAAAGATAAGAGTCCAAGGACAGAGCCCATCCCATCCTGGAAATGGGCACAAAAAAAGAAAACACATGATGGAAGCCCCAGTATCCCTGAGGGGAGGGGAAAAGAGAGCTAACATGAATAAGTAACAGACGGACATAGCTGGTCCTTGGAGAAGGGGAGCTCCTAGGGCAGGGGGTAGTAGTGACTGCAGTGTGCCAGCTCAAAAGGCACACTTCCTGGGAAAGGGTGCTGTGGAGGTCAACCTTCCAGGAGCACTAGGTCCAGGGCAGCCCAGGTCATAAGAGCTCAAAAAGGAGCTAAGATCTGGCACCAACTCCTTACCTCCGACCACTGCCCCACATCTGTCCTTTCCCTAAGGAATAAAAGAAATCCCAAGTCTGGTTTCCAGCTAAGTGTCAGGCCTGACCAAGGCCCATCATCTTAGGAGGTGGATGCTGATCCCACAAAGACCAAGCAGCTCCATCATTTTTCACTGGCTTCCAGCATCAGCACCATGAGCTTTTAAATACAGTGAAGAACTTTGCTCACGAAGGGCAGGTGGAAATTAATGAATGTGGCTACTCATGCTTGGGAAGAAAACCCAAGCATATAGAAGTGACTGTAAAGTAATGAGACTACAAGTCTTATATTGCCCTTGTAGGGTCCGTGAAGAACCTAGGCATGCTTAGAAGATGGAGTAGGGTCATTAGAGAAAGTATACCCTGTCTTAAGCAAGCAAGCAAACAAACAAAAAACAAAATCAGAAAACATCACTTGTAGGTGAGCAAATTTACATGTAGATTGTGTGTATGTTCATGAATGTGTTTGTGTGTGTGCGTGTGCGTGTGTGTGTGTGTGGTGTGCACAAATGGGTCTACAAACAGGAGTTGAACCCATGTTTGTGTTGTAGATAACTGTGTAAAAATGTATGAGAGAAAAAAAAACCTGTGGCTTAGCAAACTCTTACACAGTGTTTCTTTTTCTGTGGGTTGTGACTCCTCCTTTGACAAACCTCTATCTCCAAAAAAATTTACATTATAATTCATAACAATAGAAAAATTATAGTTATGAAGTAGCAATAATGTTATGGTGGGAGGTCAGTGCAACATCAGGAACTGTACTAAATGGTCACAGCATTAGGAAGGCTGAAAACACCTGGGACACACATCCATGGCAGGAAGGCAGATGACATTCAAAGTCTTATTTATTGACAGCTGGACCAGCTGCTATAAATCCAACAGAGGAAGAGTTGTCAGAACCTGAATTAAAGATGACCTAATTAGGAAAGTAATACCAGAGGTCATGCAGGAAGGCCTTGCAAGATAAAAAGCTCAGGAGTCATCTTAAAGGGTGATGGGCGTGTGTGTGTGTGTGTGTGTGTGTGTGTGTGTGTGTGTGTGTGTGCTCGCGCTCAGGTGGGGGTCAGTGTAAGTGATGTATGTGAACCTGCCAGGGTTCCAAGGTAAGGACCAATTCTTGAGTTCACCTTCCAGAGACATCAAACCAAGCCCTCCAGGTAGTCTCCAGACTATCTAAACTGTAAGGTCAAGATTATGGTGCATAAACCAAGTGGTAGGTGTGCATGCCTTTAATCACGGCACTTGGGAAGCAGAAGCAGGCAGATCTCTGTGAGTTCAAGGCCAGACTTGTCTACAGAGTAAGTCCAGGACAGCCAGAGTGACCCAATGAAACCCTGTCTCAAAAAGGCAACAGAGAAGATTGTGGTGCATAATCAGAGCCACCAGGAAGAGTTGCTGGTTTTGTGTCTGTGTGTGTTCTGAGGGCAGGGCCACATCTAGGGCAGCCACCTACCCATGACAATTACTGGAGACTTGCCTGATGTTAGTATTGAAAAATCTTGCTTTTCTGGAAACCCGAGTCATAGGCAAATGCAGGTGAATGGCCACCCCTCTTGAAGAGCTTGTACATATGTGGGCAGGCCGGTCTCTTTAAGGAAAATTACAGTTATGGACTGAAGAGTGGTCAGTCTAAAGCTTCAGTAGCTATGTGACTAGGTACCTAAACTACAGAGAGTTTCAATTTGAAAGACAGCCCAAATCAGATGAGACTCCAGCTTCTGGGCCTCATTGGCTGGGTGAGCCTAGGAAAGTGACTTGCCTCCTCATGGCTTTAGAGCTTTCCTCTGTAAAGCACAGGCAATCATGCCAGGAAAACAGTGAAGATTAAATGAGACACACAGTTGAGGGTGAGCACACACACACACACACACACACACACACACACAAAGCATGTGGCCAACACATCTCTGTCCTTCTCTGGTGCAAGTGCATTGGTAAAATGAACTGCGAGCACAGAAGTCAAAGGCCTGAAGGAGCTTCTTAGGGAGGAGATGGTGGAAAAGATGCAGAGAGAACCAGGTCTTCTCAGCACACCAGCAGGACACCACTTCAGGAACCCTTAAGTCTGAGTAATCTCCAGCAAACCTGTCTCCCACTCTCTGTGTATGACCTGGCTTTGTCCTCACATCTTGAAAAGCAAAGCTGCAGAAATACTTGTGTAATTTCCTGTACACATTCTCAGCCAAAGACCCAGCAGAATCCATACAAAGGCTTTTGATAAGAATACTCAAAACTTGCCGTTTTCTTGGTGTACTGATTCAGCTCCTCCGATCGCTCTCTGAATCCCCGACTCTTGCTAACAGTTACTCAGAGAGGCTTGGCCCAAAGGGTATAGATGCTCTGCTTCCATGAAGTACCCCAGAGAGGGAGGATTCTGGGACCTTCAGGGAACGTGCAATGGGTCTACTTTGTCTAAGGATACAGAATCCCAAGGCCAGCTTTGAAAGCAACCTGGTTTCAAGTTATCACTCAAGTTGGTGGAAATACCTCACCCCAACTGATAAAAGGCCCAAAAGGAGGAGGGTACAAGGGATATATCTCTGCTCATACTCCAGTGTTAGAGAAGGAGGATTTAATCCAGGAAGAGTCTTGGACTTTCGTGCGTTCCTACACCATTCCGGACACCACCCTCTCTACCCTTGCTCTTTTGGTCTCACTCAAATCTAAAGAACGCATTAGCAAGGCAATGCCGCTTCCCATCGTCCTTTTTTTCTCTTAGTGCCTACCCCTCCGTCCTGAAAGAGCTGTTTTTCTGCTCCTTATTTAATTTCCATGAATGTTTTGATCAAAGAGGTCTTGACCCCCTGAAAGCCACAAAACAAGGTAAACAAATCAGAAAAATCCCTTGCGCAGCCGGAGCCACACCAAACTACAGGAAACCCCGAATTTCTTATGGCTTGCTCAAAGTAGTCTGGGGTCAGGCACACAGTTTGTCTGTGCAAAGCTCCACCTCTGCACCTGGTGCTTCTGGGTTGCTAGGGCAGAGAGGGCGTGGTAGAGGGAGGTAGTCTTGTCACGCCCTCCCGCCTGCCGGCTCTAAGTTGGTCCCAGTAATTGGTCTCGTTAGTAACCTGACCAGAGCCATCCAGCTGTGCGGATCCCGAGCGCTGTCATCCGCTTAGCACCGTCGCACCACCCGCGCTCGCACCCTCCCTCCAGCCACTGCCGCCGCCGTCGTCACCCACAACGTCGCCTCTGCTCTCCTCCCGCGCCCAGGGCATGCTCCGAGGTCCAGTACCCGGCCTCGGCAGTGGCCAGGCTTTCGACCCTTCCACGGAGACATGAGGCGGAGCCCACTGGCCGCCCTGGTCCTGGGGCTGCTGCACGTTTACCTAGGTGAGCGGCGAGGATTCGGGAGGGTGAGAGCGTGAATGTTGGTGCTACTCAGGGGAATGCAGGGACAGAGGCTGCACCGTTCAGTCGCAGACCTCGAGAAGGGGGGCAGGCTTCCCGCCGTGAGGCAGAACGATGGGACATCCCCTGGGCGCTTCTCCAGAGACTTAGAGCCAGCATCCCGGCAGACTCCCGGCTCTGCCACTCCGTTTTGGCTCCTTCAAACTCACAGCGGGAAGCAGGGGTGCTACTGAACTGGATGCCTGAGGCAAGGCAAGAAGTGCGACCTTGACTGGCTTGATACACTACCTCTCTGAGCTCTTTGATGGGGTGGGATTGTGCTTCCGCTTCTTTCTAGGTGCCTGCCATAAGATGTGTCCCTGAAAAGGTGAGCTCAGTCCAAGTATACCTTCCCCAAGCGCCGCAGGGAAGAGTTCCTTGCAGGGAGACAAGCCCCTCCTTTTTTATTAGCTGGGCCCAGACTTGTGACTTTGCTGGGGTCGAGCTCTCCCGGGGCGTCTGGGTGTCTGTTTGTCCTTTTGTCTTCATTCTTTTCCTAGCCCAGGCCAACTTTGCCCCTCACTTCTTTGACAATGGAGTGGGCAGCACCAACGGAAACATGGCCCTGTTCAGCCTCCCAGAAGACACTCCTGTAGGTAAGAAAGTAGCTTTGGCCATAGCAGCCATTCCAGGTCTCCAGAGGGAGTTTCCCCAGAGGGTAAACGCATCTCCGGAGAACTCAGTGACACCACTCACTCGTGACTCCTCCGTAACCTATGGCATGCCCATGCCACACGGTGTTAGCTCCCGTGGGTACCCTGTTTGTGCTCTGGAGGCCCCAGGGTAATGGCAAGGAAGGAGGTCACTGCTGCCATGGTGACTTAAACAGGACCCCTTGTGAAGACCGGGGATCTTCCAAAGATAAGGTTGTCTGGCTCCCGCAGAAACTTGATGCTTCTTAGGATGTGACCTTGAACAAGCAAACATATTTGCTTCCACAAGCCTACTGTATCTAGGATTTAGAACCAGCCAAGAACTTCCAACCAGCAGAGATGCGCAGAGGGGTGGGCAGTTGAGAGGAACGGCTCACACTCTGTACTTTACCTTGTCAGGGTTTATCTAGCTCCTGGGAAGAGAGCAGAACAGAGGTGCTTGCATTCAGAAATCTCTGAAGAGCCAGTCCCCTCATTGAGAGGCAGTCAAACCCCTCCTTGGAGTGTCTATGCCTTACTCCACTTAGCTCCTGATCCCAGGGACCCCTCCAGTTTCAACTTCTGGGAGAGAATGCATTCCAGGCAGAGGGAAAGTCACTATGGTTAGACACCTCCTCCAAAGGCTGTACTACAGATCACAATCTGTAATGAGGCTGATGAGAACATCTTACGACTTTGAAGAATAAAGATAAGTAGGAAGCAGACAGCAGGGGTGAGGCCCGGCGGGGGGCTGTCCCCTTGGCACTGAATATTAATATCTGAGCATCACTATTTTCAGTAACAGCTGGGCCACCACCGGTTCCAGATATTCCCTTTGTCTCCTTCCAGGTTCTCATGTGTACACCCTAAATGGGACTGACCCCGAGGGAGACCCTATTTCCTACCACATCAGCTTTGACCCCAGCACTAGAAGTGTCTTTTCTGTTGACCCCAATTTTGGAAACATCACTCTGGTGGAAGAGCTGGACAGAGAGGTAGGTATAAATAAGAAGAGTGGGAAATTGGGCAACTGCTTGATAGTGTTTAGACATCTGTGTTGCTCCCTGTGGAAGAGGCATAGGGAGGGGATGTATCCCCACACTGCAACTCTGCCCCTAGATCAGTTCACATTCAAAGACTTCCTTATTCTTCTGGTGTGAATAGTGATAAGCCTTTCAATGGCACGTGTTAGCGTTGCTTAACAAATAGCCCTCCTTAGAGCGGATTTTTAAGCCTAACCTTGGAGGAGCCCCCACAAACCACAGGGAGCCCCATGGGCTGGGCTAGAAAGGAGCTGAAAGAATGCATCTGACTTTGGAGAACAACCCTGATTCTGGGCTCTTCTGAACCCTGGAAAGATGAAGCTTGAAGCTTGTGAACATAGCTGGACCCTGGCTGCGGCGCAACTGCTGTTTCTGGTTCCGCAGTAAAACCTACTAACCACAGATCAGCAGAGGGAACAGGAGGGAGGCTGTGGGGAAAGAGAGCACTCAGCACTGTGGTGAGGACTTTGTGGTGAAGGCAGATCGATGCCAGCACACTGCCCTGCTGATGTGTGGATCTAGTAACATCCCGAGATCTCACCAAGTCCTAGGAAATACTTGGGACATCATGAACATGGACCGTTGCCAAATCTTAGAGTGTGGAGAGATATGGGAGGGGAGAGGAGAGGAGAAGAGAAGTGAGGAGGACTCCTCTCTTGGGTCCAGCAGGGTTGTCCCTCCCATTTCTCTAGCAGGACAGCATTCGTTAGGGGCACAAGTAACCCTCTGGATCTATGAGAATGCTGGACACACAGAGCCTTCACAGATAAGGTCTCAAGCCTGGCAAGAAGGAGCTTCATAGGCCTTGTATACTCTTACTACTTTGTTCAGCTCCTGGGTTCCCTAAAACAGCCTTTTCTGATGGGGCTACAGCTTAGCACAGCCTCACGTCTAAGCTGTTGTCAGCTTTTCAGAATCTAGACACTCACTCAATGCCTTTTTCTCACAGAGGGAAGATGAGATTGAAACCGTCATCAGTATTTCCGATGGCCTGAACCTGGTGAGTTGGTCTTCCTCATACAGTGTTCAGGCCTGAATAGGGCTTGGTTCCCCTTCCAGCTGTGTGACCAACTCCCTGATAAAAGCCAGGCCAGGACAGTGAAGGCCTACGAAAAGCACTCACATCTGAGGGGCGTAGTGAGATCATAGGTGAAGGAAGGAAAGAGACAAGTAAAGATCAAGACTGCTGAGCTTAATTCACGTCCTACACAAGCATCTTCTCAAATCTGTCTACTCATTCTCTGTCTGCCACTGGCTCTTGGCCCCTGAGTGCCAGGTGTTCTTCCTCAACGCCCCCCCCCCCCCAACCACTACTTTCTGCCAGCCACTTCAATGTTGACATGATTACAACAGTTCCCAGGGTCTCCCTGACCACCCAATCTGCATTTAAAGTGCTGTCACGGCTTTCACTGTGAAATTTTAGTCTGGCAGCCCTCCAGTTGTGAAAGCACTGACAGCTGGCCCTCACCTCCCCTGGGATGAAATCCAAGTTGCCCTGCAAGGCTTCCCTGTCAGGTACCATCTGCTTAGCCCAACCCTTCTCCCCATTCACCCTGCCATCCATCCATCCAACATCTCCTGTACTTTGCACTCCCTGTGTGCCCCTCTCCTCTCGGCTTTGCACAGTGACCTTGACTTCCTGGCTCACTTCTGCTTCTTCATCCTGGCCAAGTCACTGCAGGGTTGACACCTCCTATCCCACTGGCTCCCAGATGTCCACCACCACAATTCAGACTCCTTGCAGGGCCTGTGGGTGTAGCATTTGGCATGAAGGACATGTTGGCATAGGCTATAAGCACAGACTGTCTCGAGTAGCTCTCTTTAGGGCATTGCTCTCGGGATTCATATATTACATTGTCATTTAAACGCTATCTCTATGCACTGATTTCTGCCTGTATCTAAGCCGCTGTGGTCCCTGAAAATATCCCGTCAAATGGTTTGGTCTCTACAGTGAAAGTGCTTGTCATTAAGGGGTCACCTAACAGTATTTGTTGCATGAATAAACAAAGGGAGGGAGAAAGGAAACGAGGGAAAGAGAATAAACATACATCTGGACGCATTAGAGGCCATTATTTTTACTCCCAAGAAGGTCTCCCTGCTCCAACTTCTGACCCTTCTACTCTGCAGGTGGCAGAGAAGGTTGTGATACTAGTGACAGATGCCAATGATGAAGCACCCAGGTTCATCCAGGAGCCTTACATCATCCGGGTTCCAGAGGTGTGTGAGAGATTTCTGGGAAGGGATGAAGCTCCCATGTGGGCCCATGGCCTGACCCCAAGGCTGCTCTGTGACTCGTGCAGGGGACAGGGTCCTGACTTTAAAGCACACCTGTCCATTACTCACTGCACACATTTACTATTTTCACTATAATTGTAAATATACAGTTATTGTAGAAATGCTAGATGCATTTTTAAAGCTCTCTACTTTGAGACCTCTCTACATTTTAGTGTATTTCTTTTTAGTATTTTTCTATATGTAGTTTTTACGTCTTTTGTTTGACATAATTGTGATTCGAAAAATATGCTTCCTGTATCCTGATTTTCATTTCCCTTTAACGGGAGCATCCCATTCCTCCAGTGGGAAGCTCAGGTCATCAGCAACATTTTCATAGCTTCTATCAAGTGAACAGCCCATCAGACACAGAGAGAGCCAAGAATTCCCTTAGCGTCTGATACCTATGCTTTAAATTTCTACTTCCATAAAATATCAGCCTTTAAGCACAGATTTTAGAAATATTTACTTATTATTGTATGTGCATGTGATCATATATGCACCACATATATACAATGCCTTCATAGGCCAGAAGAAGGGTCAAGTCTTCTGAAACTGGACTTTGAGAAGATTTTTGGCTGTCATGTGGATGTTGGGAACTAAACCCAGGTTCTTTGCAAGACTCAATGCTCTAATCCACTGAGATATTTTTCTAGCTGAATGAAGACATGTCCCCCCCCCCCTTAATTGTGATGGCTTTCAAGCTGGACGTGGTGATGTACATCTGTAGTCTTATTTCTTGAAAATCAAGAACATCACCAAAAGGTGTCACCAAAACCAAAAGGTTTTTGGCTTTTTTGTTTTGGAGATAGCTTCACTGTGTAGCAAAGATGACCTTGGATTCTGGTCCTTCTCTCTCCAGTTAAGATCATTTTGTCTCCAGACTGAGGGTAAAGTCCAGTGACATAAAACTAGCCAGTAATGCTTGGGGGTCTAACTCCCTAGTATAAAACGAATTCTTAAGGTAGAATAAAAAATTTGAAGTTACTGTACTAAGTCATGCACATAAGCTCTTTTAAATTTTTTTATTATTTATTTTTAGGGGCATGGTGTTTCCCCTGAATATATATGTGCACTACATGTGCATAGTGTTACAGATGATTGTGAACCCCCATATGGGTGCTGGAAATGGGAAGAAGTCACTTATTTCTTTTGTTTCCAAAAGAAAAAGACTAAAAGGTCACCTTGTTTGTCCTCTGCTCTATGATGCAAGAGAAAAATTGTCTTCTTTCTAACGTTTCTGAAGGGGGCACTCACATAGATTACTGGGTAAAGGCATTTGCCAACAAGCTCAATGATTTGGGTTTGATCCCCAAGACCTACAAGATAGTAAGAAAGAATCAGCTCCTACAAGTTGTCCTCTGACCTGCATACAAGTGTTCGAGTGTGCACGCACGCACACACACACACACACACACACACACACACACACGCCTTAGAAACATGTTTTCTATGTCAAGCCAGTGGGAGAAGATACTCCATTCTTGCTATTAACCATGTGTGTGTTCTCTGATGATCCTGAATATGTCCGTGTTTATGATCCTGAACATGAGCTTTGTCTTTGTTTAT
Source organism: Arvicanthis niloticus (assembly GCF_011762505.2). Taxonomy (NCBI): domain Eukaryota; kingdom Metazoa; phylum Chordata; class Mammalia; order Rodentia; family Muridae; genus Arvicanthis; species Arvicanthis niloticus. The sequence continues at coordinate 89,282,757 of NC_047660.1, read as the reverse complement.
AAATTATTATTTTCCTTTCAATCCTTTATGTCTTAGGAGCCTACCTTTTTCTTCTCACTCTCCTCTTGAGGACATCCTCTGACTTCTTGTTTTTCCTCCTTTCCCTCCCTTTCCCTCAGGCCTGCTGTCTCTGTCCCTCTCCATTCTTGTTGGGTACTTTGTCACTGCCCCTCACTACTCTTCAGTCAGTCACGACCCCCTCAGTTCCATGGCCCCCATGCCTCTGCCTCCCCAACCATCTTGTCACCAACACTGACACTTCTCTGTGTGTGACCCTTCAGAACACACCTGCTGGGAGCAGCATCTTTAAAGTCCACGCAGAGGACAAGGACACAGGCTCTGGAGGCAGTGTCACCTACTTCCTTCAGGTAAGATGGGATACACAGGATGCAACCGGGCCTTGGGATGGAGAGGGCACCTGGGTGTCTTCCACTTCCTCACCAGCTAGCCTCCATATGCCCACTAGTGCCTCTGTTCTCCAGGGTACTCCACAGGTGCCAAGAGCAGAAAGAAAGAAACAGAAGACCTCTTTCCTTTATAGCCCCATCTTGGCCTCCTCAGAATTGGCCCAGCCCTCCCCCCTCAGGCTTCTGGGACCTTCAGCTCTCTACTTTCCCCACTCCTTTCCTTAAAGAAATACTAGACATTTAGCACCCACACAGGATACAAGAAGTCCATTTAGGACTGAAATAGTCAATAGGAAAAGGAGGAGAAGAAACTGTGCCAAAAAGAGAGCTGGATGACCCTGCACTCACTCCCATCCATTTTCACTGTGTTGGCAAAGATGGAGGCTTCTCCCTTGAGCTTCTGCCTTCTCCTGGTCTCCCAAGAGCAGCTGCCCACCCTCACATGGCTGCTGTGTTTTGTTTTGTTGTTTTTGTTTGTTTGTTTGTTTGTCTTCTTTTTTTTTTTTTTTTTTTTTTTTTTTCCGAGACAAGGTTTCTCTGTATAGCCCCGGCTATCCTGGAACTCACTCTGTAGACCAGGCTGGCCCCGAACGCAGAAATCCACCTGCCTCTGCCTCCCAAGTGCTGGGATTAAAGGCGTGCGCCACCACCTCCCGGCATGGCTGCTATCTTTGTGCAGCATTTCCTCTTCTTCTTTCCACATTTGATCAACTGCTCTCAGACTTCTCAGAGTAATACAGCCTCATGGTTAAACCTACAAGGTCTAGAGAAAGCCTATGAATTCGTCAGCGTTAGAGAGGAGCCCCACAAACACACCCTGCCCACTCCTACTCCTCCAACACATACCCTAACTCTTCTACTTGAGCTTTCTCAGGTTTAAGATGGGAATGAGAAAGATTGGTTTGCTTAGTCAACCGTCAGGAGGATTAAACATGTAACTTGCATTACAGTTTTGGAACCTATTTCTTGATCCTCCCCAACTGGAAGAGGCACTGAGCACCTTGCCAGAGGCAAGTGCTTTTTTATAGCCTAGTTCCTCACCATCTCCTGTCAGACACTACATATAATCATCACAGACAGTTACCTGGTGTGGTTTGAAGGTCCCCAGCTCTCTCTCTCTTGCTACTACACTTATTCCACAGCTTCAACCAAGTTAGAACACTCTTTGAATGTTTCTTCCTGCTATGAGCCAACACGAGTTTCTGGGAGGGAATGAGATGCTTTCAGCTGAAGGGGTAGGAAGCCTAAGCAAAACTGGTGAAGGAAAACCTCAAGTTCAGACAGGGGTCTTGAACATAGAATCTAAGTCTGGAAGCCAGAGTTTCTGCAAGGAAGACCAATGCCTTCTTCAGTGGTCAGAGAAAGGGCACTTCATGTGGTCTGTTTCCTCCCTGAGTTCAGCTGGTCCCAACTTTACAGAACCTACACTCCTCCAAGTTCACCATAGACCGTCACAGCGGGGTGCTGCGACTCCAGGCTGGGGCCACACTGGACTATGAGAAGTCGAGAGCTCATTTCATCACTGTGGTTGCCAAGGTAACAAAGGAAGATACAAGGGGAACTTCCAGTGGTAGCTTCAGCCTTTGCTAGGTTGGAGCACAGTGAGGCTCTATGATGGAGTGGGTATTTTCAAGAGCAGGAGACATAATGTGGGCAAAAGGGGACCAGGAGGCAACTGCTTTGAATCTCTTCTGCCTCAACATGTTTTTCAGGAAGGCTGGTGGTGTTAGGCTAGAGAGGCCACATTTTCTTCTGGGAGTTATCATACAACTCCTTAGAAACTTAAACATTAGGTCCCTTCATAGAGGAGGTAGCCATGACACAGAGATTTGTGTTTCTCTCACAAGCTATACGATTTCTCTCTTTGCTGGCCAGACTGGCTCATGCTGCTCTTCCTTGCTGTGTGACCATCTACCCTCTCTGAACTTAGACTCCTTATGTTTCCATTGCTGAAGCTTAATGAAGACTCATTAAATTTATGAAGCACACAGAAGTTGCTTCAAAAGAAGTTGGGAGTTAGCAGATGCTCAGCCAAGCCTCTTGAACCAGAGAGAAGGAAAACCCCCTGTCCTATTTGGTTTGTTGGATTCTTCTGCACCAGCCCCCTTTCAGATCACTGCTTTTCTGCAGGCCACCCTCTTACAGTCTGTACCAGGAGGCTGGGTACCACTCTACCTGCTAGTTTATCACTTCCCTTACTCTTAAACAGAGGAAGGCCCAAGTCATAGTCCTGGGGTCTTACGGTCCCCAGAATAGACTGGACATATGGAAAATTCTTAGGAATAGCCTGAGGTTTGGTTTTCAGCTAGGAGTAGGAATTTAAGTCTGGTTTCTCCTTTTAATCACTAATTACACTTAATGTACCTGGAGTGTTAATTAATCCTGTATCCAAAGAAACCTGCCAGACACCTCGCTTAAAGCTTCCATGCATCATTGCTTTGGCATGGGCAACAGCACTGAGAAAGGAAGATGGTCTCCAGAGACCCAAAAACAAATAGGCACTGAAAGGGTCCAGCTGGCTTCACAATCGGGGAGGCAGGAGTCCCATTCAAGTGGAGCCTGTCACCCTGGGGACAGCTTGTTTTCATCCTCCTTCTCTGGACCAATTCTTCCCCAGGATGGTGGGGGCAGGCTTCGAGGGGCTGACGTAGTGTTCTCAACTACCACCACTGTCACCATCAATGTGGAAGATGTTCAGGACATGGCCCCTATCTTCGTGGGTACACCCTACTATGGTTATGTGTACGAGGACACCCTCCCGGTGAGTGGATGCATCTCTTAGCTAGTTGTTTCTTGTGTGACTCCCTGGGATTACCCTGAGGATGACTGGGCTCACCACCAGTCTCCCCTCAGAGCAGATGGCTAGAAGTTAGTTAGGAGGCCAACAGTTTCTGGAAACTCATGGTTTGATTCTGGGGGCAGGGAGTAGTGAAGTTCACTCAGGTGGTTCTTTCAGCCCTGGGAGGCCAGATGCAGAGAGCCCTAAGCAGGACACAGCAGGGTCACCTTATGGAGCCACTCAAAGACTAGCTTTTTTCCTGGGTGGGACGATACCTCCTGTCCTTGAAGGGGCAGCATTGGGTTAGGGGAGGCACCCACCTCACCATCAGCCTTAGACAGTGGTTTCTGTTCTCCAAGGGCTCGGAGGTGCTGACGGTGGTTGCCATAGATGGAGATCGAGGCAAACCCAACCACATCCTTTACAGGCTCCTGAACGGTAAGTGAGGGTAACTGTGCCACAGCTCTGTTCTAGACAATTGGATTCTTGCTTCCTCACTTACGAGAGCAGAATGACAGGAAGCTGGGGCAGGGGATGGGACTAGTCCCTTCAGATGACAACTTTGCTCTATCCCTGCTTGTCATTCCATGCAATGAGAGAGAGCACCACAGGCTCCTAAGAGCCATATGCATTCTCTTTGCCCTGGACATAGTTACCAATGGCATGCGTAGTAACATTTCTCGCACTTTCAGAATTGATGTGTTTTGTTCTCACTCTTTTTGATGGGGCAGATAATCGGATGCCTTAGATACAATGATGTTGTGGCATTTCCACAGTACCAAGCCTGTGTGTTGAAAACTGAGGTTCAGAGGGGCTAATAAGTATTGACTATTTTGTAATTTTACTAAGTCAGATGAGTCTGAAATGTTCTCTTAATATACCTGGACTGTTGCCAAACACCAACAATGTCTCTGGGGTGAGCTTCAAAACCCTTCAGGAGATCAGGTCAGATCCTAACTGCATTTACAGCTGTAGTTTCCCTAAGACACACTGGTACACAGGAGTTCAAATCAAAACATGCCTGTGACCACGCAGAAATCACCCACGCATGGGCCCCTTTTCCAGGTGTCTTCTCTCACTCCTACCTCTGAAACCATCTCCCAGTTACAGTCCACTCACCCCGTGCCCCGTCCTCACCTCTCCATCACACCCTCCATCTCCTGCACCTTCTTCAAGCTGCTTTCTGTCTTCTCTCCCCTCCTTCCACTCCCTTTTCATCACCATCTTCCTTTTCTTATGTCCTTCATTGTTTAGGTCTTCTGGTTCCCTTTTTCTTATACACACACACACACACACACACACACACACACACACACACACACACACACAACTGTATAAGAAAAGGGACATGAGATAGATCCTGAGAGCAGTAAAAAAAAAAAGTTCGAATCCAGATCTGTACTTCTGTACTGGCTGAAGGACCTTAAACAAGTTACTTGGCCTCTCTGAAGCTCAGTTTCCTCATTGGCAAGACACATAATGGTTGACAGTATTACAGACTATGAGAAGCCCCTCCTCTCCCATGAGATATCAGAGGAATAGGTGGTATGACTCCTCTGCCTATGATGTTATGCTAAACTGAAGGACATTTTTCTGTGACAGAGAGTGATGGAATCTTTGAAATCAATGAGACATCTGGAGCCATCTCCGTCCTTCAGAGCCCTGCCCAGCTCCGAAGAGAGGTTTATGAGCTTCATGTACAGGTGACACTCCACTAGTTTGGCTTGTCCCATCCACTCTCCATTCAGTCCTAGAGAGCAGCAAATGTGATGAGTGCCAAGGGGAGGGATTGAAATGTTCTTCCAAAGAGCACCTGCATCAGGCTGCGGGAAACACTTGTAAGAGAGGAACATGAGTATAAGCAGGGTTACTGAGAATGCAGAAGGAGCATCATGTCATGGGCTTGGCCCAGGCTCAGTTCAAGGAGAGAAAGCTAGATGTGCTCTAAGCAGGAGCATGCCAGCAACACGAGCCTTAAGCACATTCCATGCACATTCCTCAGGCTCTTGACTGTGAACAGGATATAACCAGCTACCATAAGCTCCTACTTCTGGAACTTCTCGACCATGATTAACAGTTCCTGAAACAGTGAGCAGAAACAAACCTCTTTCTCTCCCAAGTTTCTTTTAGCCAGAGTGTTCTTTGACAGCAACCGAAGCAAAAGTAGGACAGGCGTGGAGGGAACGAGATATTCCCTCCAAGAGGATGGTTGTATCAAGAGAGGAGCTGTTGGCAAAATCCACATCTGCAGAGAATCAGAGGCTAAGCAAAAGGAGAATGTGGGGACAGGTGGAGGAAACATCAGGGACTGAAGAAGTCAGTGAGAACTTGCCAAGAACTGAGTCACAAAACCTAGGGTGCTGAGCCCTCTGAAGCTAAGGTGGTAGTACCGGATGCAGTGTGGAAGCCTGTGTGAAAACTCTATATGGGGATGGGGGAGGACTGAATTGGGTAGGATGGAGGGACGGCATGCAGAGGCTGCTGAGAAGAAGTAGGCTACAGACAGGTGTGGCGTGGGGGTTTGGAAGGGTCACTTTAGAGTAGCAGTTCTCAGCCTGTGGGTCACAGCTCTCAAAAGACCATCAGAAACCATAGATATTCACATTATGGTTCATAACAGTAGCAAAATTACAGTTAGGAAGTAGCAGTGAAAATAATTTTATGGTTGGGAGATCACCACAACATGAGGAAGTATATTAAAGGGTTGCAGCGTTAGGAGGGTTGAAGAACACTGCTTTAGAGTATCTTTTTAGAAGTAGAATATCCTTATACAACACAGGATGGAGGCCCTAGAAAAGGGATGTTCATCACATGTTTCGTGGGATACCTATGAATACTCAGGGCCCACAAAAAGGGATATTTGACACAAGTTTCATGGGTTGCCTATGAACACTCAGTCTTGATTTTATAGCCTATATCGGCAATGCTTCCTGAGAAATCGTCTGAAAATTAGTGGCTGAAGACAGTATATATTCATATCTAACAGTGTGCAGGAGTAGAGAGTCCAGGTCCAGCTTGACTGGATCTTAGATTCCAAGGTCATTGACATAGATAGTCAGGGCTGGGATCTCATTGAAGGCTGAGGTGGGCATGGACTGGCTTTCTGCTCACTAGGTTTTTGGTATGACTTGTTTACTTGATGGCTGTTGCCTGTGGGGTACAGGTAGCTCCTTATCCCATCCATAGCCTCCTTAGCATATAGCTACCTGTTTCACAAAAGCCTTGGGAAAGAGACTCTGCTAACAAAATGGAATTATAATCTCTTGTAATCTAATCATGCTGCCAGTCAAAAGCAAGTTGCCAGGCCAAGTCACACTTAAAGGGAAGAATTACAAGGGTATGAGCACCGGGATGCAGAATTCTTAGGACCAGTAATAGTCTGCCTGCCACACAGCTATAGTTACCTGTCCCCATCCTAGGTGACAGAGGTCAACTCTCCAGGAAGCTCAGCTGCTCAGGCCACAGTCCCAGTGACCATCAGGATCGTGGACCTCAACAACCACCCTCCAACCTTCTATGGAGAGAGTGGGCCCCAGAACAAGTTTGAACTATCAATGTTTGAGCATCCACCCCAGGGAGAGATCCTCCGTGGACTCAAGATCACTGTCAATGACTCTGACCAGGTGTGTGTTTATACCCTTGAAATTGACTGGGTCTGTGTCCCATGCTAGGTTGCAGTGAGGGAGCCTAGGCAAGTCACAGAATGAATAAAACACTGGGGTGTAACTAATGAAGGGATGGTAATCAATCCCATACCATTTGCTTAGACATATATAATCAGTTACAAAGTAAAAGCCAGTCAAAGAAAAGGTTCTCTGCATCTGACCTTTCCATTGCACATCTATCTGTAAACGTCTCTGCCTCCTCCAGTGCTCAGCACAGAACTGGGCCTTATTAATTTCTTACCTTGCTTAATTTTTATGCCCTGCTATGTCAGACCCTTCATCAACTCACCTTTACAAAGAAAGATTACACACTGCTTAGGCTAAAGGGCACTTAGGGGCTTTACACCCAGCACAATTCTATAGCACATGTCTATTCTCCTTTATCTTCTATTTCCTCTCTTCAAACCCTATTGCCCAGGGAGCCAATGCCAAATTCAATTTACGGCTGGTGGGACCTGGAGGCATCTTCCGAGTGGTGCCACAGACAGTCCTGAATGAAGCCCAAGTGACGATCATAGTGGAAAACTCAGCTGCCATTGACTTTGAAAAGTCTAAGCTGTTAACCTTCAAGGTTGGTTATGCTTCGCACTGCCCTGAATGGGAAGGTGGGCTTGGAGAGGGCTAGCTCACACCACTGTCTGAATTCAAAGTGAGGTACCATTGTCATATCCATCCCTGAATAGTTCTACTTTACCAGTCCCCCAGAGTCTCTGACCATCCTTTGGACATGTGAACAATAGGAGGTAGGTTGAGGGTGGGGGTGAAGATATCCCCACACCCAGCTTCTGCAAAATGCTCATGACTTTGTCCTTACTGAGGTGCCAGCTTCTAAATCACCACTGGCTTAGGAATGCAAGGACTGGGGAGTCAAGGGCACACTACCAGTATAGTGTGCCATGATGATAGATGGAGAGAAACTGTGTGACTACAAAACACAGGGTTTCTCATGTGCCATTGCATTTGTCATCAGTTCCAGTAACAACCTGAACAGAAGTAGGGAAGTATACTCCTTTGATGTCATTAATAATTATGCAAAACTATAGATATACATCAATAATGCCTATCACATATTAACTCGGAAGTAATAATGAAAAGGAAAAATAAGTACTTCAATAATATTATTTACTTAAAACTCTACATACTCATAGGGTATATAGCCAAAATCAGGGTAAATAGTGAGATGCTAAAAGCTTTGTCTGAAGTTGGGAATAAACATAAATGACTGCTGTCACAAAGGTGATTTAGCTGCATGTTCAGAATGACATCATTTTCAGACAGAGGAAATAAGAGCTGCAAATGTTAGAAAGGACGAGATGAAAGGAGTATTATTGTCTTCTAGAAATCACATAACTGTTTTCTTAGGAAAATCTAAGAGAATCAATTGAACGACTCCTAAATAAAGCAAAATCACAGCACAGTCGGAGCTCTCTCTAAGCCTAGCCGGTTTCCTGACAGAGTAAAAGGAGGAGATGGGGAGTGAGGGGAAGTAAGAGGAGGGGGAGTGGAGTGAGAGGAGGGGGCAGGAAATGTGAATATAATGGGGTAAAAGACACTTCTGCAGAAGGAACTAATACAACATTCCCAAGAATAACCCTAACGAGAACTATGCAACACTTAATCAAAAATGCAAGCTTTCACAGAGGAACCTAAGGAAGCCACGGATAGAAAGCTGGTTCTGGCCTGAAAAAATGCAAATCCTCCCTAAGTTACTTAAGACTTTAATGCCATCCAGTTAACTCATGCTTTTTCCTTGCTGGTTTTGCTTATGGGTGTTTTTGTTTTTTTGTTTTTGTTTTCTTGTTGCTGTTGCTGTTGTTGTTTTTCTGACAGAGCTTTGTCATATAGCCGAGGCTGACCTGGAGCTCACTGTACAGCCCAGTCTGACCTCGAACTCACAATCCTCCTGCTTCCGCCTCTTGACTCCTGAGATAATAGGCATGTGCTACCGTGGCTAGTCAAGCCACATTAACTCTTACCTAGAATTTCCTTTGGTGAGAAAACATGATAAAACCATACTGGTTTATATCTGGAGAAATTCATGAGAACAGTTGATTTCTGGAATTTGAATTACAAAGGAATATGTAGTTCTGTAGATCAAGAAAATAGTAGCAACACCAGGCCTAAATACAAATGGGAGTGATAAGAACACTAGCATTGAGACTGTCAAAGGAAGGATGATGCAAGACTGTAGAGATATTGGCAAGGATAGCCTACCAAGAGCCAGAAGACTGTGAATATGGTGACAGGGATAGCCCACCAGGAGCCAGAAGACTGTGAAGATGGTGGCAGAGATAGCCCACCAGAGACCAAAAAAAGAAAACATTGCACATTGGGTATGGTGGCATGTGCCTGCAATCTTAGCACTTAGGAGTCTGAGAAATAAGGACTGTAAATTTCAGGCTGGAGTATATAGTAAGACCCTGACTCAATAAAAATAATAATAAACAACACAAAAGCGACAAAGATGGAAAGATGAGCAGATGCTGAACGCATGGTCACGAGGTAACAGGTAGCAGGGAACTCCTGGTGTGGAGTGGTGACTGCCCACCCAGACATGTGTGTTTTTGAATCTTTCTCCAGCTCCTGGCCATTGAAGTGAACACCCCGGAGAAGTTCAGTTCTACAGCAGACATTGTGATCCAGCTTCTGGACACCAATGATAATGTCCCCAAGTTCACGTCACACTACTACATTGCCAGGATCCCAGAGAATGCTCCAGGGGGCTCCAACGTGGTGGCTGTCACAGTAGGTTGGGGGCTGGCTCCCAAGGTTTACAACCATTAGGTGTGATCTTGAGCAGGCTCCTCACCTCCTCTTCATCTCTGATTCTTCGTCTACTGATAGTCTGTGTCTTCCTCACTTCTTATGTAGCAGGGGCCAGATGAGGGAAGGGTCTTGTGCCATGGCAGAAGGTACAGTCTCATAATCTATTCACAAAGGAGCACATCTTCACGTTTGCCATGAGTTACAGAAGCAGCCAGGCTTCTATGATGGCTAGTGATACTGAGGAAGTATGTGCAAACCCCAAGCACAAGGCCTGAAGCCCATCCCTCATCCCTCATCATTTATGAAAGAAGAATAACAATCTTCTGGATATGAACCTCTTGGGTTCTCTCACATTTCATCTAATACCTTCCTGAAGAAAACTAGGGCACAGAGCAGACTTCAGTCTACTTCCTCCCCTGCTGGATATACCCCAGGCTCTGCCAGCTTTCCATTGCAAGCTGCCGTCAGCTACAGAAATTACCACTTGCCTCACTGCAGTGCCAAGTCATTAGGGGCTTTTTGTCTTCCAGGCTATGGATCCAGATACAGGACCATGGGGAAAAGTCCAGTATTCCATCTATGGGACCGGGTCAGACCTGTAAGTAGATCTAGAATCCCAGACAAAACTGCAGGCAAGGAGTTTAATGAGGCTTTTGGGTGAAGGGAGTCTTTGCTTATGGCAGGAATGACCTGGAGAAGAATAGGAGCTAAACTAGGGAGGTAAGCATCCAAGAGTATAGGATACAGGGGCAAGGAAAGAAGGAAGCCATGGAGATTCTGAGATAACATGGAAGGATGGAGTATATGTAGAAGCCTCAGAAGACAGGTGATCAGGGATAGCCTGGGACTTGGGGAGTGGTGTAAGGTCATGGTTAAGGAGTACAGGCTGAGGTTTAGGTTTGGGTTGTTGCCCTCAATAGTCAACACCTAGATCTACCTCCTAGAGTCAGATCCTAAGGATGGAGAGGAGCAGGTGGGGCAGGTAGGATCCTTGGAGAAGTTGCCCAATGTTTCAATGAGAACTTTTGGATACATCTTACTACTGCAGGCATTCGTGTGTGTGTGTGTGTGTGTGTGTGTGTGTGTGTGTGTGTGTGTGTGTGTGTGTTTCTGTGTGTGTGTATGTATGTGTGTGTGTATGTGTGTGTGTATGTATGTATGTGTGTGTATTTGTGGTGGGGGGCATGTGTGTAGAGGTGTGAACATGAATGCACAAGTGTGCATGAGTTCCCATGTCTTCTCCTTTCCATATCTGATAGGTTCTTGATTCATCCATCCACTGGGCTTATCTACACTCAGCCCTGGGCTAGCCTGGATGCTGAGAGCACTTCGAGGTACAACTTTTATGTGAAAGCAGAAGACATGGATGGGAGGTACAGCCTGGCTGAGGTGTTTGTCACTCTGTTGGATGTCAATGACCACTACCCCCAGTTTGTACAGAGTGTCCAGGAGAAGATAATGGTGCTGGGGACCCCACTGAAAATTGAGGTAGGTATTAGAGGCATCTGAGCACCCCTGCCTGGGCCATAAGAATCTAGCTTCAACATATCCTGCTAAGGGCAATAGACTGCATGACATTTTACACGGCCTCTTTTCCACCCTAACTAGAAAACTCTAAGAACACAGACATCACCTGAGGTTCAGAGGGCTTGAGTGTTGGGCTTTCCTGAATTAATGGAACTTATCTGCTTGCCTTCAAAGTATTCCCACAGTACACTATCTTCTCAATGCAGAAAAGGCATGCTTTCTGAATTCCAGCAGACTTGCTTTGAATGACAGATCTTCCACTTCCACCTCATCGTGGACCAGCCACTTGGCATCCAAGCTTTCATTCTTGCATATACAATGAGCTGCCAACACCCACTCCACAGACTTATTCTGGGAGTGAAGCCACACAACACAGAGTAGGGCCTCACATGGACTATGTCTCAGAGTAGCACATGCTTTCTCCTTCTCCATCTCTATCTACTGCAAATAGCACCTGAATCCTTTCCCGTTAACCGAGAAAGCCTCACTATGTATACTGATTTAGCCAATGTGCACAAATATCTTTCCAAGTATCCTCCCTCCTCTGTTTCTCTCTCAGGCCACAGATCAGGATGCAGAGGAGCCAAACAACTTAGTAGACTACTCCATTACCCATGCGGAGCCAGTCAACGTGTTTGACATTGATGAACACACGGGGGAGATCAGGCTCAAGAATTCCATCCGCTCCTTGGAGGCCCTACGCAACATCACACCCAGCGGGGACTACTCATGGTCCTTGCAGGTGCAGGCCAAGGACCGAGGCTCTCCATCTTTCAGCACAACAGCCTTACTCAAGATCGACATTACAGACACAGAGGTGAATATGACGCTGTGGTCAGGCAAGGGGGGCAGAGAACAACTTCTGCAGGATACTTAGTTCTATCAAGGACTTTCTGTGAAATCAAACCCATAGGCTTGGGAATCAAGTTGAAATTCTGGTTACAGTATTAACTAGTGGTATGACTCTGGGCTATCTAAGCCTCCATTACCTTTCCCATGTTGAAAGGTAGAAGTAAAATCATTCATTATGGTCAGTCCTCAGCTCAGTGTTTGGCAGGAATTTGTTACATATGAGGTCCTTGGTTCATTTGGGTTTGAGTCTCCTTGTAATCAAAGACAAGCAATATTCTGCTACTTAAAGAGAACACTCCATGAAAGTAGGAGTTTGGAATCTGAAGGAGGTTATTGTGGTCAGTTGTGGTTTAGTTTGCCTGAGGTTCTCAAAGGGGTGCCTTGGGGCAGGATGCTAAACCTGTCAGGTTTAGGGAAGCTCACACAACCACTGTTCTCCGGGGTATAAGATGAAGCAGTTGAATACAAGGGGTGGCTTTCTCTTCCAGAGGCTGTCCAGAGGCTCCATGGCTGCCTTCCTGATTCAGACCAAGGACAATCCCATGAAGGCTGTGGGTGTACTGGCTGGTGTGATGGCCATTGTTGTGGCCATAACTGTCCTCATCTCCACAGCCACCTTCTGGCGTAACAAGAGGTCTAACAAGGTCCTGCCTGTGCGGCGTGTGCTCCGTAGAAGGCCCAGCCCTGCACCCCACACAGTTCGAATAGAGTGGCTCAAATTCAAGAGGGCCAAGGCTGCTAGCAAGTTTATACTCAAAGAGGATCCTCCCAACGAGAACTGCAATAACAGCAGCGTGGGAGTCATGGTTCCCCCAAGAGCTCCAGCTCTCCCGCCACCTCCCAAAATGGCATCCAGTATGGTGGTCCAACAGACAGTGCCTACTGTCTCTGGATCCCTCACCCCACAGCCATCCCAGCAGTTACCCACTCCCAAGCCCCTGGGAGGCCCTGTTCAGTCTTCTTTGGTGTCAGAGCTCAAGCAAAAGTTTGAGAAGAAGAGTTTAGGCAACAAGGCTTACGTCTAGAGTGTGTTCCATGATTTTTCTCTTCCCTTTCCCCAGTTCTGACTTTCAAGGTCATCCCTATTTTGTTGAAACATTGTATACAGCCCTCTGCAAAGGGCTTTGGGCAAGAGATGCCTCAGACTGTGAGATGCAGTTGGCAAATACAAACCCATTGCCCAAATCCTTGGCACAGCTATAATGCTTTCTATTCTTCAGAGAATAGAAGCCCACAAAGAGTCAAGTCTGTGTGTTTCTACCCACCAACCCTAGACCCCACAGTCACTGGAGTCCTCCTGGGGCCTTGTCATCCTTAGTTAAGAAGTAGGGCCCCTGGCCACAAGTAACAAGACTGGCAAGAATCTGGAGCCCCAAGCTTCAGCCAACAAGCAAGTTAATGGAGGTTTGTTCTCAGCTACAGTGGAAAGTCGGTGAGCTTTGTGGGATATAGAGATGCAAATACAGGCAAGAAAAGGGCCAAAAATGCTCTGAGAGCTCCTGCCCAAAGCCAGTGAACAATAGAATTAACATCTGGATAAGACTGTGCTCCCAGAGGGTAGGTGTAAGGAGAGCTCTTTCTAGACTAAGAATAGAAATCTCCAGCCTCCCTTGAAGAGACAGGGCAAAGTGGTAGGTATATATCAGGCTTGAGTTCAGAGAAAGTTTCCATTTTGATTCAGCTCTTCTCATATCACATGACCTTGCTGTTTAAACTCTTATTGTCTTCTTCCTTGTTTGTAAGATGAAGAAAGAAAAAAAAAAACCCAAAAAGCAGTGGTTCTGAGGGCTTTAAACTAGCAGAAAGCAGGAAAGTATTTGTTGGAAGCCAGTTCTCTGGCTGCGTCTCATGCAGAAAGTATTAGCACCCAGGAGGGACTATGCTGAGGTTGGAAACAGCCACAGTCTGATAATAGCTTTCCCTTGACTCATACAACTTTCCTCCCATTTGCCCGTCTCCCCCATGTCATTGCCACAAAGAACCAGAGTCAGGCAGTAAACACCAGTCCCATCTGTTTGGCTGAGATAGGGGTGTGAGGTTTTCCTAGGGTTATTGCCTCCATGCAAACAGTGAATCAGTGGCAGGGATCTGGCCTGAGAGCTCCTGTTCCACACTCCTTTTCTCTCGTTGAGATGTGTCTTGTTCAACTGTGATAATCTTGAGGAGAGAAATCCTGCAAAGTGAAGGGTTCTGGTGTTCTTTGAGAAAACACTAAGGAAATCTAGATGTGTATACTCTATGAAGCTCTCTAGGATTCCACGGTTACTGATGTGATCAGATTGTATGAACATGTGGTTTTCTTGATTCCCCCCCACCACCCCCGGTCTGTTTGGAGGTGTTATACAGAGTTCTCATCTGAAGGTCTGTAGTCACTGGCCCACACAGTATTGAGGGACAGGCACTAACTTGCTAAAAGTCCAACCTAGACAGTGCTGAGCTCGATCATGTTTGCCACCACGGGGAGTTCAGCATCCTATACTATGTGTGCTGTTAACCTCTTCTGTAAATGGTAAATAAAATCCATTATTCAAAGGATACGCTGACCTCCTGGTCCTTTTGTATTTATGTTTATTGATTTGTGGAGACCATATCGTTGACTCACAGCTAATTCACTGGGTGATTTTGCTCCTGACCTCCATTCTGACCCTGAAGGATTTTGCATCATTTTGTCTAAATTGTCTGCCTACATCTTAATTACCACATGTTTGTTCTGGACTTAAATTCTTCTTTTTTTTTCCCCAACCAAGAAGAGTCCAGTCAGGATTGCTTGAAGAAAGAAATAGGTCTGGAGCATGGACTAATGACTCCCAGGGTAGCCCAGCAGGGACAGGCTTTTGTAAGGCTTTATGTGGGTGCAACAGCCAGAAAAGCAGTTCATCTTTGGGAACAGGGAGTGAAGACCTCTGGACTGGAAGTTCTGGTCAGCACTGTGGTTCTTTGCAGGAGGGTGGGCTTTATGGAGAAACTCAGGAACTTGACCCAAGGAGAGCCACTCTTGGAACTGACTGTGGAAGGGACAAGGGGCTAGTAGCCAACAAGAGCCTACAGGGAGAAAGGGGAGGTAGACCAAACAATAAGATCAGTAAATGTGGTCAGTACTGGGAGAGACCCTGTCAG
The DNA here is from genome assembly GCF_011762505.2 of Arvicanthis niloticus. Classification (NCBI taxonomy): domain Eukaryota; kingdom Metazoa; phylum Chordata; class Mammalia; order Rodentia; family Muridae; genus Arvicanthis; species Arvicanthis niloticus. The sequence goes on along the minus strand of NC_047660.1, from coordinate 89,267,644 downwards.
TGGGGTGAGGCTTGCCATGCCTGACAGAGTTAGGATGTGGCAAGCTGAAGGGCAGCCTACTCTGGGACACTGAGATAGGCCCAGACCTACAGTCTAGCTTGATGTTAAGTTTCCAAGTAGGTAGGAAGAAGGCAGCAACAACAAGTGGGAATGGCCTCCCCTTTCTAAAGCCTACAATTGGAGCATTAACCCTATGCCTGATCAGTAGGAGTGATGCTAAGTGATCAGAAGCCATTTTTCCTGCCTTGTGAGGCTGGACTTACGTGTGTGTGTGTGTGTGTGTGTGTGTGTGTGTGTGTGTGTGTGTGTGTGTGTGTTCATGTATGTGTGTATACAGGTACAACAGGGGATGGGTGGTACCCATACACATGGGAAGGTGAGTCTGCAGATCTCTTTCAATTACTATCTATCTTGTTTATCGAAATAGGGTCTCTTGCTTTTACCTGAAGTTTGCCCATTCCACTAGACTAGCTGGACAGCAAGCTCTAATGAACAGCCTATCTGCAACTTTCTGGGATTACAGGCATGCTCCATATTGCCAGCTTGAATTTTAAAATGTGGTTCTGGAGATCAAAGTCAGGTCTTCATGCTTATATAGCAAACACTTTACTGACTGAGCGATCTCCTTAGGTACCTCTAAGCTCAGGTTTTCTAATTTTGTGAACTAATAAGGTGTTTTCACAGTTTGACAGTGTTATAACTTGAACTCGGGTTTTACTACTTACGTGTGACTTTGTGCAAAAGACGCAGGGTGTCTGGGTCTCACTTTTCTCATCAGTACAGGGTGCAAAGTCTTATTGCTCTGAGAACAGCAAGAGCTAATATATGCCAACACCTAGTGTCTGCTTTGTAGCTACTGATAGAAGTTCAGTTGCTATTCTTAGTTGTATAGGATGCATTTGAGGATGACTTGCTGTGGCCCACATACAAGAGGACATGTCCTGGAGGAAAGGACCTTTGTACACAGCCTTACACATGGATGGTCATCAAAAAAGGGTTTAAGGGCAGGAGGAAAGACTGGAAGGAAAGCAGGCAGACACCATATCGTCCATCTGAAATGTGCAGCCTGTGCTTTGGCATACTCTTCACTCTAAGGAAGAACTGATAAGATGTCACCAAAAGAATAGGTGGGACTTTGTCCTGCAGTTGCTCTTCCTCAGTGTCAAGCTGTCAAATGTGTCGAAAGGTGCTGATGAGATTACTGTCCTTGTTGCTTAAGACACGTAAGAATTCTTTCTACGTGAACCAAGGTGCTTTGTTGTTGATGTTGTGTTGTTGAGACAGGATCTTGCTGCATTAATCAAAATTGTCCTGAGCTCATGGACTCTAATAATCCTCTTGTCTCATCTTTCCAAGTAGTTGAGACTGTAGATTCCATCCTTGTCACAATGGGAGCATTGAGAGAATCCAGCTAATCTGTCATAGATGCAGGAATCAGTTGGCAAGCAATTACTCTTTTATAATGGTTATCAAGAATCCAGCCAAGGACAAATGGGCTGAGATAAAAGAGAAGGAGCTACATGAGGACCAAGGTTATCCACCAGATGTATGAACACATGGAGTTCCCTTTAGGAGGGCTAGAAATAATTAAGGGATGGAGTATTGGAGCTGGTGTTGAAGATGCTTGCATGCCATTATGAAACCACACTGATGGACTTCTTTGGCTGAATGAGGTTCAGCCACTTGTCATTATGCAATAATGTATTCAGTTGTGTTTGTGCTCATACATGTTTAGAGTCTTTCATCTATGCCAGACTGTTCTCTGTCTATGAGGTAGACAGGCTCCAATAAGACAGAATTAGAAAGAAAAAATATCCCTCAAGTTTCTGGAAATAAGATGGCTTTTTACTAAAAAAATACTTTAAAATTACATGGTCTGGAACTTGATCTACATCTCAGTGTTATCATTCTTGTCTAGCATGTGTGAGGCCTCAGATTTTATCCCCAGCACACACACATGCACACTTACATGGTGTGGTGGTTTCAATGAAAATGGCCCCCATAGGCTAATATATTTGCATGCTTAGTCCACAATTAGTGAACTGTTTAGGAAGGGTTAGGAGGTGTGGTCTTGTTGAAGGAAATATATCACTGAGTGTGAGCTTGAGGTTTCAAAAGTCCATGCTAGGTCCAGTCTCCTTAACCCCCCCCCCCCCACCTCTCATTTTCTCTCCTACTCTCTCTGTCTGATATCTGCAGATCAGGATGTAAAGGTTAAAGCTACAGTTCTAGCACCATGCCTGTCTGGTTCCCACTGTGATGTTAATGGACTAACCCTTTGAAGCTGTGAGCAAGCCCTGGATGAAATGTTTTCTTCTATAAGGCATGGTGTCTCTTCACAGCAATAGAACAGTAACTAAGATACATGGTCCAAATTCTAAATTGTTTGGAGCATAATGTGTCCCGAATATGACAATGATACATAAGGCTATAAGAATCCTTTAAACAAGAATTAAGCCAAAGAAGTGAAGAAGATTAAGCATAGATGTCATGCCATCACATATGCAGATGCTTCTGGACTTACAGTGAGATTGCAGTCCCAACAAAATCATTGTGTATTGACAAATATACTAAAAATTCTGAGCTAAAGCTGTTTTTAAATACCCTTTACTTAACCAAGCACAGCAACCAAACAACCTTAGCAACACAGAATACTGTAATCTCAGCTGTTTCTCTTGCAGTCATTGTCTGTAATCCCAGCATGTCTAGGGAGAATCACAGTGTATATCACTAACTCAGAGGGAAAAAAATCCCAACATTCAGATTCAGTTTTGTTTCTACTAGCTGTGTATTGCTTTTGTACAATTCTAATGTTGAAAACTGTTAACTGCAACCATAAGCCTATGACCATGTGTAATGTGAATATTAGGGACTTTCAAAGCGGTAACTCAAGAGTCTTTAAAAATACCCTATTTCAAGAAGTCCTATCTAGACATCATTCTTCCTCCTCAAATTTCTAAGTCCACATAGGCAGCTGGACACAGCCCATCAACATGCTCCTGACTCTCACTCCTAGACTTTCTCCTTTTCCATGGCTCTTCCTTCTTTCTGTCTTTCTCTCCCAAGCCATCACCAAAGTCATGACATCTTATCTCACCTTTATGCTAATCTTAGTCCCCTTTGTGATGATTGCATCCTCCACACCTCATATTCTGACTTTTGTTACTCCCACAGATGGAATCATAAAGAGGCCAATAGCAGCATGATTTCCCCTCTCTCCAGATACTTGCTTTAAAAAAATGTAACAGCAAATATTTCTCATTAACAGATTCTTACTCTATCATGTTTGTGTTGTTATATATGCACATACTAAGTATATGTATAAAAATATAGGTTTTTAGGGAGTGACAATAATCTTGTGGTTATATTATTTTAAACTTCTCCTGTGAAACAGTAAAGTATTCCAGGCAAACTAGTGAGAAGCTTGGAATTAGCTTTAAAGTACAATCTATCTATCTACCTACCTACCTATCTATCATATATATATGTATATATATATGTATATATATATACCATATACATATATGTGTATATATATACACACACATACATATGCATACATATACACTCACACACAACATATATGTTATATGTATACAGGGTCAGGCAAAGATCACACAAAATAAGACTAGAAAATGTTAAAATTTATTAAAGTTATCAGAAAGAGAGGAATGTGATTTTTTTCTACTTTTGATACAATAGTGTCTTAATTAGAATTTCCATTGCTTCACTGAAACATCATGACCAATAAGAAAGTTGGAGAAGACATGGTTTATTTGGTTTACACTTATGTATCACAGTACATTGTTGAAGGAAGCCAGGACAGAAACTCAAACAGGGAAAGAACCTGGAGCTAGGAGCTGATGCAGAGGTCATGGAAGGATGCTGCTGACTGGCTAGCTCTACATCTGCATGGACTGCTCAGCCTGCTTCCTTATAGAACCCAGGACCACCAGTCCAGGAATGGCACCACCCACAATGGGCTGGGCCAACCCAACATCAATCACTAATTTAAAAAGTGCCCTACAGCCGCAATCTTATGAAGGCAGTTTTTTTTTTTTTTTTTTGAAGTTTCCTCCGATCATATGACTTTGGCTTGTGTCAATTTGACATAAAACTATCCAGCACAAATAGGGAATTTCCATTTTAAAAGATTTAATCTTTTAAAGGTTTTAAAGGTTTTTTAAGGTTTTATCTTGCTCCTCGGAGAATAAGATAAAAACCTAAAGAAATGAAGAGTGGTTAATTTCAATACAAGTGTTGCCATCAATTTTTAAAACATTATTTCAACCTCCATTGATTCTCAATACATCCACATGAGCACAGTGGCTGTAGTAAGGCCAGTCTCTGGCTCGTTTGTAAAACAACAGGATCCATCCTCTGTAGACCAGTGCCCTGTCACTGGGTAGATAAAGGATGGGAAAATCATCGACCTTTCTGAGACCAAGTTTCTTTACCTACAATAAGGAATATCCCACTTTCTTTTGCAGGATAATGCATAAGAAGTGTTCTGTGTATCCCCTGTAGGGCTATGTATATGTAAGAGTAATATTTATTAATTTCTAGCCACTATCAAATATATAAAATTATCAGTTTAATACATCACAGCTCCATTGCTTATACTGTGTCCCCTTTCTTATTTCTGAACTCTCTTCATCAAGTACCTTAATTAGAACACATTAGCTGCTCAAGAAATACTTGTTTGATAAGTCAATGGAACCAAGCTGTGCTATCATGAAAAGCTGAATTAAGTTTCTGGAGGTCTATTCATTTCCATGCCATGGTGGATTGTTAACTGATACCCTCCTTTTCCATCTCCTCATCTTCCTCTATGACTCTGTGACTCTCGCCATCCTTATAGACAGCTGAAAGATCTTTGAAAGAGTTATCCTGGCACTGTGGCACTGCTTGAGGGCATCTTAGGATTTTCCTGTGAAGAGGGCAACAGCGCAAACACCACTCGCTGCAGTTGTATGGACCTTGGGATATCCAGACATAAGCACCCACAGGCAGTGCCAGGAGCACAGCACACAAGACCACAGTGACATGCAAGAGGTGCTCACGACCCTCCAGCCCACCAATGTCTTTGCCTGTTACAAAGACTACACACTGGCCCTGGCCTGGAGACTGATTCCTCAGGCTGAGACATGCTTTATATTTTGTAGCAGGGAGGAGGTCATCCACAGCATATGTGTTGATTCCAGGGCCTATGTGGACCACCTTCTTCCTTAGAGCTTCATCAGATGCAATATAGAGGGTGAACCATTGTTCTTCAGGGAGGTTAGACACTGTGAGCCACTCCAACAAGATGCCATGTACCGTCTGCTTGACCACCCGTAGGTCAACATAAGCACTGCCCTCTGAAGAGGTGGAAAGGGAATGCAATCCAGCCATAGCCTGTGCAGGATGGATGTAGAGTGAGATGACAAGGGAGCTTCTGCCAATGGAGTTGAAGGCCATGCAAGTATAATTTCCACCATCTACCAGTTGAGCTGCTGGGATGACAAGCTGGGACAGAATGATACCTTCTGCAATTGGCGAGGCTAACACTGGGTGAAAAGAACAACAAAACAGCTGTGCATTTCTTTGATAGAGAGCTGGAAAGTTCTAGCAATGCTATGTCTTATGTCTAAAGAACGATTATTATTTATTAAGTATGTTCCTTGTGTCAGAAATTGTTTTTTGAAACTCTATTGAGTAAACATTTAATTTGCTCTAAGATGCTGAGTGTTGGAGCAGGTGATTAACTTATCCACGCTTGTTCAGAGGTAGCAATTGTGGAGTCCGTTCTATCTAAGGAGGCCATATTCATTTAGCATTAGCTGTGCCCACTTTGGCCTTACTGAGCCTGATACTATGGCTTAAGGAGACTTCAAAATGGTGTGATTAAGAGATATTGTGGGCTCCAAAGGAGCTCTTACCTCAGATATGCAGTTCCTCAGAACCTGGAAATCAAATACTAGGGCCCCCACCTCTTTCAAATACACCATACTGGGCAAAATACTTAAGTTCTCTTAGCCCCAATTTCCTTGTCAAGAAAATTAGATAACATGCACTCTACAAGTTTTATAGAAAAGTGTCTGTAAGCCTTACCTGTCATTATTTCTAGATATAACACAGTATCAAGAGTGATTATAGTGGGCTGGCAAGATATCTCAGCAGTTAAGGATACTGGCCACTCATACAGATGACCCAGGTTTGACTTTCAGCACCCACATGGTAGCACTCCAGCTTCAGGGTATCCAATACACTTTTCTGGCCACTGCAGGCACTAGGCATGTATGGGGTGGACAAACATGCATGAAGGTAAAACACTCATTGAGCAGGCTAGTTTTAGGTCAACATGACATAAGCTAGAATTATTGGAGAAGAGGGAGGCTCAACTAATAATATATTTTCATAAAATCAGGCTGTATATAGTCAAACCTATAGCACATTATATTAATTAGTGATAGATGAGGGGTGGGGCCACCACTAGGGTGGTTGTCCAGTTTCTTTAAGGAAGCAGGCTCAGAAAGCTCTGTGGACCAAGCTAGTAAGCAGCATTCCTCCATCCATCAGCTTCTGCCTTGAGGTTCCTGTCCTGACTTTGTTCAATGATAAACAGTACAGTGATGATGAAACATAAACCAAATAATCCCTTTCTTCCCCAAGCTGTCTGATCAAAATGTTTTATCACAGCAATAGCAACTCTGAGTAAGATACCATACACATAAAATATATAAATAAATTATTTTTGAAAATAGTGATGATAGAGCATTGCTGGACACCCCTTCCCTCCCCTCCTTCCCTCCCTTTCTCCTTTCTCCCTTCCTCCTTCCCTCTTCCACCTTCTTCTCCTCCTCCTCTTCTCCTTCTTTTTCTTCTCTTCTTGTTTTTTTCCTAAGAGACAGCCCTAGCTCTCCTGTATCTCACTAGTTTGAACATCCTAGCCTCAAACTCAGAGATCTGTTTGCCTCTGCCTCCCAAGTACTGGGATCAAAGGTGTTTGCCACCACTCCCCAACTAATTTCTTGATTTTAAAAGAAAACAAAAATGAAAAAAATCTATCTTTCTCTGCTGTTAGCATTTAACACCTTGCCAATACAGTAAGATCAAAATAATGGGGAAAGTAAACACTTCAGTCAGGTGTATATTTTAACAACTCCTAGAGGCTCATCATCATCTGTGGAGACTGGCTTGGTTGAATCCCTCAAATATTATTTCATTTCAACTGTTTTAGACAGAGGAAGAGTTAAGACACTACAGACGTCCTTCCAGCTCCAACATGCTCCTGGGAACCCTTGCATGGCTTTGGGAAATGCTAAGCTCTCCTCCAAGAAAGGAAGTGCCTTTCTTGGTGCCAAGAAATCAGGTTCCAGTTCTGGGTCCCTAAAGTCATTTAATCTCTCTAGGCCCTAGAATTTTGAGCTAGCATTGTCTGGTTAACATGATAATAGAAAATAAAGATTCATTTGGTGTGTAGGACTTGCTATCCTTAACTTATGGGGAATCACTCAAGGGTAACATAGCAGAAATACATATGTAACAAGACATACTGTTGTCCCTGAACTCACTGAGTTCAAATCTCTGGAGCAGGGTCTTATAAATCGCATTGCAGTAGCACCCTGTGTAATTCTGGTAAGGCAAGTCTAGGAGATAAATAACACTTACTACAATAAGTTCTAGACAGAAATTTTAGGATTCTAAAATGTTAGAATTGTGCCTTTAATCCAGAAGGTCCTAAAACAATGTATTTGCTCATTTGTAATTTTATTAATATTTATACACTATAGGAGATCATCAGATCCAATATATCTATTTATATGTGAGGTCTGCATGTACCCACTTTAAACTATGCTGATAGTGGAATGCTACCTGGGACTCTTTTCTGTTCTATGGAGTTAATGCACATATATGCCAACCTTACCTGCACCCATTCTTTATGACAGGCACAGTATTGAGAAAGAGTCCGAACAGACCTCTACACTGCCCCCATATATATACAGAGAGTACATGTGGCTTACCATCAAATTCTCTCCACGTGCTCAGGGGATACTTCCATGCAATAGTTGGTGAGGGACTGGCTTGTGCCAAACATCGCAGGGTCACATTCTTTCCTACCTGGATAGTAACATTGGCACTAGGGGTTGAGATATTTGGCTTCATACAAACTCCGAGCTCAGTCTCATGTAAAAGCTGCCCTGCCTTAGAGACAGGACCCTGGCATATCAGGTAAGAATTCACCAGGATAAAAGGGGGACCAATAGACTTGACAAACTGAGCAAGCCCCCTTAAACGGCAGTCACATAGCCAGGGATTATTGTGCAGCGACAGTACCATGTTGGATAGAATCTCAGCTCTACAACCAAGCTGCTGCTGTTTCTGATAGGCTGGCCAGTTCAAGAAGACACCCTTGGAAACAACAGTCAGCCTATTGGAGGATATGTCAAGATATGTCAGGTTGGCTAGAAACTGAAGAGCCAGTTCAGGGAGTGCATCAATCCTGTTGTGTTTGAGATCCAAAACTCTCAGGAGAGGGGTGGCACGGAACGCTGTCCACGGTACTGAACGGAGTTTGTTCCCTTCCAGCCTCAGCTCTCTCAGCTCTGGCAGGTCCTCCAGGGCCCCTAGGTGGATCACAGTGACATTGTTAAAGTTGAGCCAAAGGTATTCCAAAGTGCTCATGTTGGTGAAAAACCCCTGGGAAAGTTCAAATAAGGGTGAGTTTTCAATTCTCACTTGCTTGAGTTCTTCAGGAAAGTTGTCTGGAATCTTTCCCAAAGACATAGACATGCACTGAAGGCTCCTGTATAAGAAAGCAGAAAAACTTTAATGAGCATTATGGAACTTATAAGTGGTGTTTGGTGGATCCTGTCATTAGACATGGGGATTCAATAAAAAATAATGAACTTAAAATAAAAGAGATTGCTTTTGATAAAAATGCTCTGCTCAGTAAACTCCGGAACCAACTAAAATGAATTCCATGGAGATTTAGCTGATTTTCCACAGACTCTAAGCCTCTGTTGCTCCATATCATTTAAAAAGAAAATCTCCTCCACCCCCACATCACCCTCTGGAATCCTATCAGCACAGCACACCTGCCAAAACTCTCCTCTGAGCAGGTACACTCTGGCAGACAGAACGGCTGCACTGCATGTGTAACCCGAGAGACCAGAACTTGTAAGAAACAGTAAAAAACAAAAGCCATATTTATCTGCAGGCAATACCTTGTGTGGTTTGTGTAGGTATGGTCTCGGCCTCTGAGCAGCAAATCCTATTATTGATAATCCATAGAGATGTAGGTCAGCACAGCAGCACTAAAGCCCTGAATGCCCCGAGATCTGTAACAGCCCAGCTCCCAGGCTCAGGAAAAGCCCATGTTGAGAAGTTGTGTCTCTTAATCAAAGAGAGAAATCTGTGGTTCTTGAGGTTGGAAAGAGAAACATACATCAGATATCAAGTCTATTTTGCTTCTACCTTCTCTCAGACTCTTACAAAGAATCCAGGGGAACATCAGAGGTCATGATCCTGAGTACCATAGTTCAGGATTTGACCAGAATGCATCTAATACTTCATGGTTCACAAAGGAATCCTGAAAACCCAAGTTCCAACTATTTTCTTGAAGTGAAAGCAGATAATGAGCAACAAAGCAATCCTGTGATTGTTTTCCTTGCTTGCTGTCTGCCAGCACCGTGGGTGATGTGTTTAGTCATACGTTTACTGAGTTAAGACAGATGTTTCTGCAATTCTTATCACTAGAATTGGAGAAACATCAGGGTGTCTTTCCAATATGGAAGCTCAAAAGCATAAGGACAAAGCCTTTGGGACTTGGGCAAGAAGCTTAATTGTATGTCTTTTCCTTAACTTTTCTAAAACACTGCATCACACCATAAAGAGCAAGTGTCAGGCTTATAAATGCCATTTATGACAAGATACTTCTCTATCACTCTTCACACATCCACTGCTTATTGTTTGTTCACTGCAAGTTATGTTTGCTGGGCACAACAATGGCAAGGAAATAAATGCTATAGATATTGCCTCATTTTGTCTTCTTTCTGCTTCTGCTTTTGAATCTGGCTTTTTGGGAATATCTTCTAACCTATGAGCCTCTGTGTCTCTTCTGCAGAACAAGAATTGTCAACAAACATCTCACAGTTTGTACAAGAAATATTTAGATTAATTAAAACAAAGTACCCAGGACAGTAGGTGCCCCATAATTCATCCCCTCTATGTGACAGAGTCTACATGAGTGGAAGCATTGCCTTTCTTATTAAATGAGGGAACATCAAGAAAACACCAAAGTTCTATGATTTCTTGTAAGATTCATGATATACACTATACTTCACAAAAGGCTTCAGTGAATAAAAATCCGCTTAGTAGCTAACCAGCAAGGGGGAAATGGGTCACCAACTAAGCTGCTTATATCTCAGGCTTCCCACTCATACCAGATGCATTTTCTGGCATTCCTAGGCAAACTTATTCAACATTTGGATAGATCTTTGCAGTTACTTTCAAGGTAAAAAATTCAAACAAGGAGTGTGTTGTGGCATGCACAAAGTCTGTGTGAGATGGGGAGATGTGTGGCTCTCATTATCTTTCAAATGATGATGAGGTGACACTCAACTGCAAGGAGAGATTGCACAAAACAATGTCCTTCCCAAAACAGCACACACGCAGGGATGAGCTGGGGGACACATCAGTTTCTGGCCAGTTTGTCCACAAAGAATCAACACTGAGAGAAGTTTGCTCCAGAACCCTTTGCCAAGTTTCCCACAACCTAGGCTTACTTCATGGGACCCTGCAATTCAATGGATGGCTATCTGAAAGCACAAGTAAATTCCTTTCTTTCCTCTTACACCTAATTATGACAGCCCAAAACTAAAAATCTTCTTCCTTTCCTAAAATATCTTCTCTGTCTACTCCATGTCCTACTTAGTATAAATCCAGACCTACTCACTTTCCTAGATGTTGTCTTAGAGCTTTTCTGTATCTAGATAGATATGGATAGATAGGTATCTATATCTATATCTATATATCTATATCTATCTATCTATCTAGATACATAGATAGATATAGATATCTATATATCTATATATCTATATAGATCTAGATCTAGATCTAGATCTAGATCTAGATCTAGATATAGATATAGATATAGATATAGATATAGATATAGATATAGATATATACCTATACCTAGATAGATATAGATAAGTAGATACATATATATATATCCATATCTAGATTGATATAGATAGGTATATATCATATCTAGATAGCTATACATAGATATACATATTACAGATATAAATATATATTCACCAAGAAGTTCAGTTCCTCTAGAAAACCCTGACTAATATACTTACTTGGTTAGTCTTTTGTTGTTGTTGTTGTTTTGTTTTGTTTTGTTTTGTTGTTTTTTCAAGACAGGGTTTCTCTGTGTAGCCCTGGCTGTCCTGGCACTCACTCTGTAGACCAGGCTGGCCTCAAACTCAGAAATCCGCCTGCCTCTGCCTCCCAAGTGCTGGGATTAAAAGCATGCACCACCACTGCCCAGCTTGTTAGTCTTGTTGTTTAGCTTAAATAACCAGTTACCAAATGTAATCATAAAAGTCATGAGACTCTGACATCAAAAGAGAGATAGGATCTGAGGATATTTCATCTTCATCTCCCCTCCTGAAGGAGGCTTTTAGGATTTGAACTGTATCATTCTCTCAAGACGTAATTATTGGAGAAGAATTACTGTGTGATTATGGCATAAATGTAAATTACTTCTGGGAGACAGTTCCTGTTTTATCTGAATGTACTCTCAATAAAAGAATGTTTCATCCAGTTGAAAAGTGCCATTTACTCCCCCAAATAAGTCAATTTGAGAAAGCTTAGAGCAGAGAAAGAACTGGGTGTGCTACTAGGTAGCAGACACATATCCTCCCTTTTCCCTAGATAGAGCCTTTCCCCCTTCTGTCTTTTGCCAACAATCTCTGAGATGGTCCCTTGACCACTCATGCTGTGTAGTATACCAGTGAGAGAAATGCAGACCACATTTCAAAGCCCCTTGAAATATTCAAGCTATATGATCCGATTTTTACTACTGAGATGCTAGAAGTTGTGATATTTGAAAATCCCCTCCATGCCTCTCTAGTTTTGTTTTGTTTTTCCTTGTTGAGGTAACTATTGATATTCCAGATGGTGGAGTTTCTCATAGCCTAGGTCTTTGAGTACCTGAAGCAGAGCCCTCCCTCCATCATTCTGCTCTCAGTCAATGAGCAGACTGCTGGAGCAGGAATGAGTCATGATGTCCTAAGTTGCTGAAATGTGAAAGCTGCTGCCATAGCATAAGCTGGATATGCTCTACCTACCATGCTGTTGCAAGTAAGCAGAATATAGTGCCTGGGAATTGATGGCTACCTTCAGTAGATTCAGCTACATCCCTCTGAACAAGCTCATTTGGTCTCTTGATTTAGAGTCCAGTATGACAACTTAGATTCTCTTTCTAGCACATAACTTGGTTTTGTCTGTTTGTATCCTGCAACCAGGAAAGGCAACTGAAAATAAGGGAGTTTGGACATACCATCTGTGTAGGGAGGAGGAATACAATCATACTGTAGTCTGGCAAATATATGATGGAGATTTCATGAAACCATATAAACTGACATTGACTTGCAACTCCTAAACTAGCCACCCAGGGGCAGTGTACCTCAGGATTACTGTAGCCCAGATGGCAGCTAGCCTTTAGTACAGAAAGACCAGGAATTCTAGGCTATTCAAAGAACGTTCACTTTTTCAGGGAATGAGTTACACTAGAAGATTAGTATGTAAACTAGATACCATTTATTTATTCATTTGTCAGAGGAGTTTGTTTTAGTAACATAAATACCCATGAGAACACTCCAGACTGACACTTCCCTACAAGAGAAAACTCAGGGAAGACAGAACACAGGAAACAAAAGTTGATATGTGGCCATTAAGAGTCCAGGCATCTTGGAGGCAGTGATCATCCACACCCTGAAGGCAGCCCTCTTAGACTGCTGGACAATTTGATCCCATCTCTATTTTTTTCTCTTTCTCCTCTCCTTTTTTTTCTCTGTCTCTTTGTCAATATCAGGTATACTAGTTTTATTTTTTGCTTTCAAGTTTCTTGTTTTTCTTTCATAAAGTGCAATAAAGCTAATTGGATGTTGCTTCCAGTTTATTATCTGTTTTTGTAAACATTTTTTCATCACATCTAAGCCCATTATCTCACCTGTAGTCTATCTTGCTTTTTGTACATTCCATTAGCAATGACAAAGCTTGTAATATTAATTATCTAGTTTTCTTTACCAAAAAAAATCATGCTGATCCCCTGTACAGACAAGGCCATTACTGTTCAACCAAGTAGCTTTTCTTGCTAATGGTAATTACCAATAAGTTATAACCAAATATGACCTTCAAGAAGGTGACAGAAAAATAGCAAGTTTGGTGACTCTAATGTTCATGTGCATATGTGTTCTTGTGGTTCTGATTCCAGGTTTCAGTGGCCGCCAAAAATTCATTTTTCATAGTGAGCCTTCTGTGGACTACACTTCGAAGATCAATAATGAGTAAACACATAGCATCTAAAAAGTTGTCAAATACATGGATGCCAAGACAATCCATTTCTCTCTTCTATACATATACTTGCTTCTTAGTTTCCTTATCTGCAAAATCAAAAATTCCAACCTCCAGAATGGGCTGTTAGGGGCATGTTGTGAGGTACTTTGGAAATAGGAAGGGGATTTATATCTAGTCAACATTCACATGATATCAATTATCTTGTGTGGTACTAGGTAAATAATTTCCTTGGATCACTTCTAACTGTGAAACTCCACAGTCATTACCAAAGGACTTGATACCCATCTTCTCTGTAGACAAGTAATGAATGGAGTTTTCAGTAGAAACATTCACTCACTCCAGTGCACAAGCATCTCAGCAGTCTCTGCCTTAGGCGAAACTCAGCAAGAATTCTCCTCCTAACTACCTGCTGGGTGACCAGAATAGCTCCTAGATGCTCTCCAAAACCACACATATTTTAGAAAACATTGCAAAGGGTCCTCTGGGGGGATGGGCTGGGTGTGAGACAAGACTGACTGTGATGGTGCCCTCTGTTGTAGAAGCCTCTTGGCTCTCTCCAGCCTGGCATACTGAGGACAAAAGAGCTTGAGAATTTAATGCAAATAAATTCTCCAAGAATGTCTCCAAGATTATCTGCAAGAACCCCAATTAGAATTCAGTGAGGGGGCACATGTGGATGAAGTGTGTGTATGTTAAAAAAACATGGCTAATGTATGGAGAAACTGTGTGTATGTGTGCATGAGCTGATGTATAAGTGCAAGCATGACGTAACAGTATAGAGGGTGGTAAGGACTTCTCAGTAGAACCAACTGTCCAACTGCCTGGTCCAAAGCTACAGCTGCCACTTCCCGATGGCAGTACTATAGCGGGCCATGTAGTAAATTTGTTTCAAAAATGTTTTGTCTCGCATCACCATCATCTTCAGAGGAATAGTGTCTCTGCTTGCCTTGTTAACATTGCCTTTGGCCATGAGACTGTCTTTGGCAGGTACAATATGGGCATGAGCAGCAGCAACGTGCCAGTCTCACACGAAGACATTCAGAGGCGTTGCAGGATTTTTCTCTTCTCTTATGTCATCTGAGAAAAGTCTGCCCCCGCTAGCCATTGTTGCTCTCCACCTCTAAGGCCCAATGGAACACACATAGCAGAGCCATGCCAGTCAACCTACAGACACATAGTGTAAAAATACTTCTCTATGCTGCATGCCAGGGAGTTTTTGCTTTTACTTGTTAGACAGCAGAAACTGACTGATTCGGGCCAAATACTGAACACTCATTTCTTCTCCAGGAGAGAAAAATGATGCCTGCTGTGAATGGTTGTGATGAAAGTTAAGAGAGTAAATACCTATGAAGTACGTTGGCTGCTTGGTGGCACACAGTAAGTGCTTAGAACACTGCGTTAACTATTGTTGATGTAAATGTACAAGTAGCCAAGTACCTGGACAATCAGGGTGGCTGAGCACACAATCAGGTGTAAAAAATAAGTGTATGAGACTGAAGAGGGAGGGCAGGTGTGAGAGAGAGCTCAGACTCAGCAGAAGTACTCATTGGTGCGTCTGCCGCCCCTGACACACAAGACTTGGGAGTCCAGGCTGGAACGTGCTGAGAGAAGCCTATCTGCCTCACTGAAGCTGCTCCTGGACAGCTCCTCTGAGCCATCCTCACTGTGGCCTAGTCTTTCCAAATTAACATAGGACCCAGACACCTCGGCAGAGCTCCCTGCCCGGCACTTGTGGCAGCGTCTTCGGAGAGCCCCGCAGCAAACCAGCAGAGTGGGAGGCAGAGCGATGATGGCGGCCACGCTGATTACCACTATGTTGATGAGTCGCTGGGTGCCCTCTGTATCCACCACCTCATCAGTAGAGAAGATGACACACTGTTTCTTCGTAGGCACCAGGCCCCGCACACAGACACATGCCACATACTTGGTCTTTGGAGTAAGTCCCTCGATAGTGACACTAGTCTTCCCAGGCTCTACCGTCATCTTTCTCATGTCTCTCTGCCCGAAGACTGCATAAAGGACACTAAAGGCAGTTATGTTCCCAGCTTGAGGGGTCTTCCACACCAAAGACACACTGTGGTAAGTATCTCCTACCACCTTGAGAGACTTGATCATCTGTGCCTCCTGGTGTTCAGATGGCTCTCTGGAGAACTCTCCTGGGACATCCATCTGAAAGTTCTGGAGAGCCAACTCCTCCTTTATGCTGGGCATTGAGGGCTTGGTAGCCAGGGCTACATGCTCGGGAATATGAGGAACATGCCTGGCCACCATCTTGTTATTGTAAGCAGCAGCTTCTTCCCCCTCCCCTGTCCTTGCCCACAGGACCCCTGGAATCCCACTATATTCTGTAGAAGTCTGTGTCTCAGTGACAATCAAGGAGACAAGAGTTTCAGAAGCTCCCAGAAAGTTCTTGGCTTGGCAGATGTAGTCCCCAGAGTCAAAGAGAGACACAACAGGCAGATCCAGCAAAGTCCAACTTGAGCCATCACTGGAGATTTCCTGGTGTACTAGGGAAAGAAAAGGCAGATATGGGGGAGTCAACGTGTTGTCCTCACAGCCTCTTTTCTGAGGCCAAGGTCACAGCTCCCGGTCTACACACATTGTAGTGAATACCAGTCATCCCAAGAAAATACTGGCATGCACTGAAATATCGAGTCCTTCAAGGCCCACCTCACTCAAGAACAAACTGCCTAAGAATAAATTACCTTCTAAGTCTGAGGTGCCTAAAGTTTATCCTTCAGGTCCTAGAGAGTTGCAAAGGTGTCCCTTTAGGGAAGCAGGCAAGTGCACTGGGGGTAGGTAGGTTCAGAGGTGAGCATGAGGCAGAGGATAATCTGGAAGTGCTGTGCTCACCCCTGCATACCCCAGCAGACATGTCTAATGAGCACCTTCACCTTTGTGTTCACACAGTAGAGCCTTTTGCACTGCTTTGCAAACTAGTCCAAACTCCCTACTCCAGGGCAACAGTTGTCAGTCTTGTTGAGGGAGACAGAGGAAATCTGGGCATGATGTGAGATTTGCCAGTTAGGTGCAAGAAATTATTTCTCCTCAACTTATCTTCTGCCTGTATATGGTTGTGATCCTTGTCCCTGCGGCCACCGTAAGAGAGATGATCCCTCCCCTCACACAACTCAAGCAGAATAGACATTTCATACACACTATGAAGCCAGAGCCAGGCTGACTAGAATCCCAGCTTCTTCATAGGTGAGCTGTGCTACAAGGGGTGAGCATTTACCTCTCGTCATTTTTTTTTTCATGAACAAAGATAATCCAGTTGCTTTTTACAGTTCTGTTTTTGGCTAAGGGTTGGGATGGTTCCAAGAGAAAGTCCTATATAGTTCAGTCTACTAACCCCTAATGTAGCTAAGATTGCCCTTGAACTTCTAATCTTCCTGCCTCCCACATGCTAGGGTTATAAACTCAGATCACCATGCCCAACCTTACCCGCTTTCAATGACATAATGGACATAAGGTTGGACCCATATGAAGGTCATATGGCAATTCCATCATTAATTATTTCTGATGATTCTGGGTTGCTATTTAAAAAAAAACTTGCTACAATATTAAATAAACTAGGAGTTATTTTTCTCCCTAAAAGTCAACTTTGTCTTGCTCCCAACATGGGAGTTTCTGATAATAAAGTGAGAGCCATTGTTATAAGTGATATCCAGCATATGAGCACATTCTATCCAATTACATTTATGGAGATGAGAGCCCAGCCTGGATTGCTAGTCCCTGCTAATACTGTCCATTCTTCATTTGGGAAGCTAACTTAGCTGTATCAGTCCAGCACTCAACACAGAAGTCTTGTTGCTCACACACCTGTGCCATTGAGTGGTCGTCCGTTGGCCCTCCTCCAGCTCATCTCAGGTCCTGGGATCCCAGTTGCTCCACAACGTAACAATACTGTGCTACCCAAAGGGGATATGATGCTGGTCACCCCTGGACGGAGCTCTGGGCTCTGACACTTTCTCAGCTCCAGCTGGCTGAAGGCCACTCCAGCCAGGCTGCGTGGGCTGGCACACTTCAGTTTAGCCTCAATGAACATCAAGTTTGAAACCCAACCATCTAGGAGATGAACCAGATCATAGAGCCGACAGTCACACACCCAGGGGTTGTCCTGAAGCCCTGTAGAAGTGAGAATAAGCAAGAGGTTAGCCCTAGATCTTCAGAACCAGCTCCATTTCGCCTCTGGGAAGATGAGGCAGATTTTCTACTCAGAGTCATTCCTTGCCTTGCCAGATGTATGACCCGAGAAAAGTCAGGCAAGCATTGCAGAAGGCTGTATTCCTAGCACTACAAAGGTAAAGACAGGAAATTCCTAGGGCAAGCTGTAGTTAGACTAGCTGAATCAGTGAGCTCTCCATTCAGTGGGAGACCCTGCCTCAATAATCAAAACGGAAATTCTGGAAGACAATTGACAACTTCAGGTTTCTACACGCATGCATGGGTACCTGCACACATACACATGTAAGCATGAAAACACACCTGCCACATACACATAAATATGCAAAACAAACTTACTTAGTGACCATATGAATGGTTGGTCTCACATTCAAGTGGCGAAGACTGAAAATTATACCAGCCTTTTTAGAAGCAATCAAATTGATTGTAAAATTTTAACATATGTAGTGTTTTATCTGGCAAACTCACTTTTCACCTTCTATCCTTCAGAGACATTTGCACATATATAGTAAGAATACATGGCTGACAGAGAGGTCAAGGACAACAACAACAACAACAACAAAAAAAAAAAAAAAAAAAAAAAAAAAAAAAAGAGAGAATAAACTAACCTGGCCCCATAGGGGCTTACAGAGACTGAACCTCCAACCAGGGAGCCTGCATGGGACTGACCTAGGTTCTCTGCACATGTTACAGTTGTGTAGCTGGGTATTCTTGTGGAACTCCTAACCATGGGAGCAGGGGCTGTCTCTGTCTCTGTTGCATATCCTTGGGAACCTTCCTCTTTCCTCCTACTAAATTGGCTTGTCTAGACTTACTAAAAGAGAAAATGCCTACTGCAACTTAATATGCCATGGCCCGATGATATCCATGGAGGCCTGCACTTTTCTGAAGAGAAATGGAAGAAGAGTGGATGGGGGGGGGGGTAGAATGGGGAGGTGGAGGGAGGGACTGAGAGGAGGAGGGAATTGTGATCAGGATGTAAAAACTTAAGTAATCAATTAAATAAAAGAATACATGCTGAGAATACTTTTTGTGGCATCAAAGGTGTTACTGAGTCAGTGGAAACAATGTAAAGGCCTTGGGATGGGTGGCTGCTTTACTGTGAAATATTTAATACATGGGTTTGTCTCATTTGCAGTTACTTAGAAAGATCTCTGAGACATATTGTTTGGATGAGAAAGTTGGTGCTGATTAATGCATACAATATGCTTTTTAAAAATTTAACACCTGGGGCTGGAGATGGCTCTCTGGTTAAGAGCACTTGATGCTCTTCCAGAAGATCTGGCACCCACATGGAGGCCCACAGCCACCTGTAACTCCACGTACGGGGACACAACACCCTCTTCTGGCTTGTGAGGGCACCAGACACATGTGGTGGCAAACAAATAAAACATTGTAAGGCCACACAGCTTTTCTTTGTGTGTGTGTATGTATTTGTATGCACATGTAAATCTCTTGTAAAAGACAAGAACTTACAAATAAATGTGATCATTTGTAGCTGCCCTTGAGAGAAGAGATTGGAGTAGGAAAAGGAACAAAGGAATTATTAGCCTCGTTGCTTTGTTTCCAATGTCTTTTCCAGCTACACTGTGGCTGTCAGCCCCATGAGCAAGCAGGTGCCCTGGGCAGCAAAGGCTTACTTGTTTATTTGGTAAAACTTTGTTTTTTTAGAGCAATGAGGGATAGAAGAAAAAAGGGGTCTAGCTGATAAGTTTCACTAACTCATCCCATCCTGAACTGGGAAACTGAGTTTAACAGGGCTACACACTGGTTGTGTGACTGGGGACCTCTTGAGTCTCAGATTTCTTATTTCTAATGCTGGTATATGAGCTGTCTCGGTTTTTCTTGATAAACCTACGATTAATGCCAGCATGATTCCATCTTCCCTCAGGTGTCGAAGGTGAGCATGATGTCATTCAGACTCAAAGAGCTTGGATAGTTTCCCAAGTCCCCAGGATGAACCTGAATGGCTTCTGGAGAAAGATGCTACTTTGATTACCTAAAATAAGCCTGGCATGATGGCCGGAAAGGAAGGGCCTGGTCTTCAGGTGAGCCCACATGTCCAGTAGCTCCTCGGGAAGCCTCATCAGCTGGTTGTTGGAGAGGTCCAGGAAAGTAAGGTTCTCCAGGAAGTGTGCAGCCTCAGGTGGCAAGGTCGAGAGGCGATTGGCCTGCAGGTCCAGCAGCTGCAGTTGTGGAGTGTCCCTGAGCGCAGCCCATGGGAAGGTGACCAGGCGGTTCCCAGGCAGCCGCAGCTCTCGTAGGCGTCTCAGGCCCCTGAGCATGAGGGCACTAAGCTCACTGAGAGCGTTGTAGGGTAGCCATAGCTGCTCCAGGCGGCTGAGAGGCCTGAAGGTCTCTCCAGGTACCCTGCGGATGGCAGTTCTCTCTAAGCGCAGTTTGCAGGTGTCTGGAGGAATGGAAGCTGGGGGCAGAGTCAAGTCAGGGTCGCTGCACACCACTGTCCTAGTCACAGAAATGGGAAATATTTGAGCAAAGATCCTTTCCTTATGAGTTCCCAGATCTGCCTGTTAACACAGACACCCGCTGCGGTGTTTCGTAGATGAGCTCCAGAGCTCGAAGAGAGAGCACCCCAGAACAAAGTCACAATGCCTGTCCACTACTGTTGAAAATCTAGCCAAGGAAGAGGGACCATAATACAGTTGCTAACAAGGAAGAAGGTTTGGATACAGGTAAAAGAAGGAAACTGATGGGGAAATTGTTCCTAAACAGGGATGGGGGGTGGTCAAGGGCGGACTTGAAGGGTTGTAAGAGGCTAAAAAACTGGGCACTAAGAGAAAGGAGGAAACATCTATTTAGACACAGATATCGCTCCTGCCAGCCACCTCCCAGCACACACATATGCAACTATGATCCCCAGAAGAGCACATACTATGTTCGGGATTTGAATGTAAACCAGAAAGGGTTTTAGGATGGCACTCTGAAAAGTTAGAGCTGGATCTGAGGAAGACATCTTACATACAATAGCCTTGATCTCGGTGTGCAGTCCATGCCTGTGGCGGCTAGAGACCTTGGTCTTGCCTGCAGCCTCTCATGTTTTCACTGCCCTCAAAGAATGACTGATTTTCATGTTTCCCACCCATGGCAGAATTTCCAGAGTCTAAATATTAGGTCCATGGATTCTGGCACTGGTTCCATTGCCAATGGCATGTGACTTTAAGGC
Organism: Arvicanthis niloticus; assembly: GCF_011762505.2. Classification (NCBI taxonomy): domain Eukaryota; kingdom Metazoa; phylum Chordata; class Mammalia; order Rodentia; family Muridae; genus Arvicanthis; species Arvicanthis niloticus. Next base: position 89,246,703 of record NC_047660.1, on the reverse strand, counting down.
ATTTGCTCTCTGAGGATAGTGTCACCTTTGTGACCAGGGTGACAAAAACCAATCACACCATACTAACCTTAGTCATCAGCCAGTTTCCAGGCTAATTAAGTACCAGCTTGTCTTACTTAATGGGAAATTTACTTTCCATATGAGTTAAATCATCAAACACATCAAATATGGGATGCTTTCTTTTCTCTAGAATATACAAAGTATTTTCTTTTCTGGGGGTTCTGCTTCCTTATCAGCAGCCATCATGCCCGATCAACCCAGCATTGCTAAGATCATGAGAAATGGGTAGTTCCAATAATATCATTTCCATGATCAGAAAACATCTGTGGTTCTCTGGGATTCACATAAGACAAAGAAGAAAGGATGACAGATTCCAGGAAGTTGGAAAGTTGGTAGGAAAAGCCCTGACTGAAGTCCTTGTGCAAGTTAGAAAACAAGTTTCTCAATGACTAAGCCAAAGAAGTTTTTAAGAAGGTGCCTTAAAGTTAGCTAGCAAGAGGAAGAATGAGCTACATGAGAAAAGCAACGTCTACCAACCACTGTGGCTTTGACTTCAAAGGTCTGTGAAGAGGAGAAGAAAGCAGGAGGGAAGATCCAGGACTGGGCTGAGAGAGCTTGAAGTGGGGGAAATCCATGGAGAATGGGGACAGGTATTTGACCATGAGTTAGGAGGTAAAAATCACCTGAATGTGACTGTGTGTCTTGTGGAGGTTAGACATTAGCATGGGAGATGCCTGAGAAAAAGAAAGCTGGGAGATACAAAGATAAAATAAAAATGGAAGAAAGCAAATGGAGAAAAAAAGAAGTCAAGGACGAAACTTCTGAACCTTAAAGGAGTGCCTCTCCCTACCAAAAAACATCTGGAACCTGGCAGGTGCATGTCCCATGCCCTCCTGGGCAGAGTAAACTCCCCACATACTGAGGATGACCCAGAACAGACGGTTTTCTCTCCATCTCAGGTTTCAAGGGTCCCAAATCCAGCATGTCAAGAGGGAGCCAGAGACTTATTAGTGGACAATTTCTGGGTATCCAACCCCTCCCAACTCTGACTAGCCGATGGACTTAAGAAGGCTTCGTGACCCACCCCCACATTAGTTAGTGTCATACCTGGCCTTGGTGCCGTCACTCAGGATGTGCAGACTGCAGCTGCATTGAGAAGGACAGAAGCTCCAGGCCTGGTGAGGTCCCCCAAGTGCGAGGAGCCAGAGCATGCTCAGGGCCACCCACATGACTTCTGGCTCCTCTTGGGTCCTGGCAGGGGCCTGACCCAGGATTGCTCTGTCCTGCTTGTGCAGTAAGTCCACCAGCTACCCACTTGCTCATCACTCAGCAACCCCCATCCAAGGCCATGGGATAAACACAGGCTGGGGATTAGGGAGGGAGCCCCAGCTCCAGCTCTCAACAGCTTATTGCTGCCTGAATCACCCAGTCTTGAGGGGAGGGAGAGAATCCCTCTATAGCAACAACCCCAGGCCAGAAGAAGCTGGGGCACAGCAAGATGGGCAGATGGGCAGCAAGTGACTAGTGACTGGCTGAATGAGTAGTCTGCTTGCAAAGAACTCCATTTCAACCAAGCCAGGGATAATACATCTGTGTGTTTGGGGTGCTAAGCTCAGGAAAAAAAAAATGGAAACAAAATTGTGGCCTCTAAATAAGAGCCTCTAAAGATTGTCCCTTATGATAGTCTCTAAAAAGAAAGAGTGACATGAAGCAAGGCCTTCTGAAGGTGGTGGAGGCATGAGAAAGAGTCCATGCTTCAGAGCCTGACACCTGCATTCAGAGCTCAGATCATCAGTCACAAAAGGAAATAAAGCTTTTCCACCTGCAGTACTGGTGAAAATTAGCCCAGGCTTGCCCATCCTTGACTGTTCACGGGGACAGAACCTTTCTAAAACCTGTCATTTTCTGGTACTTACAGGCACTTGATCACAGAGAAGCTGGGAAGGTTCTGACATTGCAAGGAGACATTAGAGGGTCCACATATTCTCATGAACACAGGCAAACATCTGCCTTACCTCAATGCCCCATGGGCACCCAGTGACAGAACCCTAGGATGTCAGTGGGTGATCTTTTGAGGTGTTTCCACTCACACTGAAAACAAAAGGAATCATTGCAAGAGCAGAGAGGTCTCCTCTCTTCAAGCATCATATACCAGAAAGGGTTCTAGCTGTAGATCATACAGAGTTTTTGGAGATTTTGTTTTCTTTTCTCTAACCCCATCCTGAAAAAACCTTCTCAAGATGCCAGACAGGACTGAATACTAGACTTCCTGAAGTCTCCCACTTGCTGGCTTTATCTGCTGTCTCAGAATACTTGGTCCTCTGAATTCCAGTAGGTTCTAAAGTCAGGAGCTTGGTCAAGCCCAGACTGTGTAGATACAGCCAAGGAAGATGCCTGGAGACTGTGCTGGATAGTTTTATGTCAAGTTGACACAAACTGAAGTCTGAGAGGAGGAAACCCCAACTGAGAAAATGCCTTTATAAAACTGTGCCGTACACAAGCCTGTATGGAAGCCTGTAGGAAGGAAGGGGTCATGCAAAGAAATTGAGACTTGGCACCATAAAGAAAGCCTATGAGAGGCTATTGGTGAAGCCAAGTTGCAGTGGAAAAACCCGAGTATGTTAGAGATGCCAGTATCATAGGATGACCACCAAGATCAGAAGCACCAATGGAGTGGAGTCAACCAGACCTTGGAGTGTTACAAAGAGCAGAGCTGGATGTGACTGAAGCCCTTTGAAGGAGCCCAGACGATCATATGTGGATCCCAGACACTGGAACAAGAAGCTGTAATGCTGAAGTTTCATTGAAGACCTCAAGACTTTAAGAGATGCCAGAACTATGGGATACCTACTGAGGAAAGCTGTTAACAAGGAGTGGAACCAGAGCAGGAGAAAGAAGTTTGTTACAGTAAAACAATGAATGGAACTGGAGATCTGAGGAGCACTTTGACATCAGAAATGGGGATGAAGAGTTTGGAGTTTGTCTAGCTATTTTTTTTGTTTTTGTTTTTTGTTGTTGTTGTTGTTGTTGTTTTATTTGGTTCAGTATCTCCTCACAATGACATTTTAGAGTGGTAATGTATATACTGTGATATTTGAGGTACATCATCTGCTTTTTGATCTTGACTTTATAGGGGATTACAGTTAAGTGATTGAATGAATCTCAGAAATATTTTGACTTTTAACATTATTAAGAATGCCATAGACTATGGAAACTTTTGAAGTTGGGACTAAATGTATTTTTCATGATGCTATGGCTAGGTATGGCCCCCATAGACATATGCGTTTGAAAAAGTCTATGGAGGCCAAGGAGTGGAATGTGGTGGTTGAATATGCTTGGCCCAGGGAGTGGTACTATTAGGATGTATGGACTTGTTGGAGGAAGTGTGTCACTGTGGGGATGTGCTTTGTGATTCTTCTCCTAGCCATTTGAGACAAATCTGCCTTCAGAACAAGATGGACAACTCTCAATTACTCCAGTGCCATGCCTGGCTGGACTCTCTCACACTCACACCTTGATGATAATGGACTGAAACTCTGACCCTGTAAGCCAGCCCCCACTAAATAAATTGTGTTTTATAAGAGTTACCTTGGTCATGGTATCTGCTCACAGCAATGGGAACTCTACTACGACAGGGGGCAATGGGAGGTGCCAGGGCCTACATGATAGAAGGAGGAACATCGTTGCAATTCTGCCTACCATTCCCTACATGGCCTTGGACTGATTTGTAACCAACTTCTCTCCAACATCCTCATCTGAAATAAAGATGTACTGGCATCACATCCATGGCATTGTTTTTAGGAGTCTTTGGATGATCATCCATTAGTGCAGTCCCTAACTTTAGTAGTCCTGAGCTTTTTTGCTAATAACCCTCTGGGACTCGGTTTCTTCATTTGAAAATTGGTTGTTACAAAGATCATTGTTTCCTGTTGTGGATTTCAGCATGAACCAGTACAAAGGTTGTACCAAGACCTTGTTCATAGAAGCCTAAGTTCTTAGTGGGTCATGAGGTACTTTCAAAAAGAATGCAAGCCATTCTTTATCCTGGAAGATATTTTATGACTGCGTAGCTCAACGGCTGTATGTGAAACAGGAAATGAAGCCCAAAACTCTAAATCCAAGATGGATTTCAACCAGCACTTGACTAAAAAAGGACATGGAGCAGAAATGCCTCAGTTAAATAGAAAAACCATCCAGTGGCAGCAGTGAAGAGCAGACAGCCAGTCATGGCAGACTCAGTACCAGAGGCTGAGGGTCGGGTCCTAGGCAAAGTTTGTTTGATGATAGCAGGTGTTGGCAAACCTCATCCTCCCCACAAATGCTTGCCTGCATGTGCCTATGAGCTGTGAATGAACACACAGTGCACACCCACACACACCCACAGGAAGACACACACACACACACACACACACACACACACACACACACACACACAGGCAGCTTGTCAGCAACTGTACACGCACAAGGACCTGGCTACTGTCCAATTCAGGGACAGCTGCAGCTCAAATTTTTTCTTCCATTTCGCTCCCTTAGTTATGCAACCCTTTCCCAATTCAGCTTTCACTCCCACAACATTTGGATCCGAGACCTTAATCCTGCCTAGTGGGTTAAATGAATGAGACAGAGCTCATTCCAGCTTCACAAAGGCTGTACTATCCATCTACTGAATGGATTCCTTCTCTGGGAGCCAAGTGGAAGACTTAGAAGAGTAAGAAATAAAGAAGGAGTTCTTAGTCCACCATAATAATCTCCATGTGCCAGCAAGTGGAGTGACCATTTAAAAAGGAGGAACCTGGCTTCAGAGAGCCAGAAAAGAGCTGGGTAGCTGACAGAGGAAGCCCAAGGATGGCAGCAACCAGGGCCCTGCCTGCTGGTTTTGGAGAACTCGAGGTACTGGCTGTAGGAACAGTCCTGCTGATGGAAGGTGAGACATTGGGTGAAGCAAGGACCCAGTGGTTCCCACAACCCAGGCCACAACTGTGGCATGGGCAGAAGACTGGGTTTCATATCATCTTGGCTGCCTCTCCTCTGTGTCTGGATCCAGGAAGTCTTCTCATGACAGCCCCCATAGAATGTAGTATGCTGTCAGAAAGAGAGAGAGAGAGAGAGAGAGAGAGAGAGAGAGAGAGAGAGAGAGAGAGAGAGAGAGAGAGAGAGAGAGAGAGAGAGAGAGACCGGAAGACTGGCTTGGACAGAAGCTATCTGCTCAGGAGGTGATTGATTGGGCCAAGTCTAGGTTTTTCATATCCCCCAAGTCAAGAGAAAAATTTATTCTATTCCCAAGAAAATTTGATAAGAATCTCATGTAAAACCTGGCCTCAGAAGTCTCCAGAGACAGACAAGTCATGTACCTGCTCCCTGTGGGACTTGATCAAGTCGTTTCATCTCTCTGACTGTAACAGCCTAGTCATTATAATGAGTTCTGCAGAGGCTAAGTACAATCGTTAGTGTAAAGCCATGGTCTGAATAGACATGCAGGGAACTTAAGTTCATTATCCCTCTGCCCCCTCTGCCTACATCTGCCACCACTTCTACCTGGTCTGTTCCTACCACCAAAGGCACTTCTCCAGCTGCAGCAACTGAGCCCCAGGAGATACCTGCCTCAAGCTAGACTCACTAAGATGTTCAGTGAGTGAAGAAAATGTCCGTTCTGATGCCAGGCTGATGGGGTGCAGTCTTTATTCAAATCAGGCCCAGAAAAGTAATCTGTATATTCTTTCATTTGGTGAAAACCAACAATATGGAGGAAGTGACAGCCACCAGGACTATCCTGAAGATCCTGGACACCACTGAGTGGGCCCCATTTTCTGAGAACCACTGAAACTTACCCTAATATCTGGTCCTTTAATATGCTGTGAAATTTTAATTTATGTCTGTGCATATGTTTCTTTTTTTCTGAATCCTTTTCCATGCATTGGCATCCACAGTTTTAAAGGAGACATCTTTCCCTCTCCATCATTTTTCCCTTTTTTAGTGAGAGCAGGATGTCACTGAGACTGTAAGACAGGACCGTGTGCAAGCTAGGTAAATTCTCTACCACCAAGTTATAGCCTTACTCCTGTTCGTGCTTTCTAGTTTTGAGGTGGGTTATACAGGATGACTTTGGACTTTTCATCCTCCTGCCTCATCTTCTTGAGTAATTTGGCCATCAGGCCCAACTCTTGTTCTTCAGGTTTGCAACAAGAAACCAAGGTAAAGAAAATTCAAGGAACAGCAAGGGAGTGGCCAAGCTGAAATTCAAGGTCAGGTCTCCTGCTAGAAAACCTCTCCTGCAGTTTCACATTGCCTGGGTTACCCTACGCTCTAAGTTGGATCCTCTTTTCTAGAGCCATCCCTGACATTGTCCCGCAGCCTTTGAAGAAGGCATTTTAAAATCTGAAAGACCAGAGATTGCCCCAAGCTCTGCTACTTGCTAACTGCACTTAGAGCATGCTCTCTAGCATTTTCTGAGCCATGGGGAGAAGGCTGAATGAAAGAATCCATGGAGAGTGATCTTTGGGGTGCCTGGCACCTGCTTGTTCAGCACTTGTCAGTGACTGTCGCAGCATGGGCCACACAGGGCTGTGTAGTCTTTTACATTTCTGTTAGGTAGGCAGTAGGTAGTGAGCAGGGAGAATGGCAGGTTTTAGTACCTGAGGGTCATCCCACCAGAGCAGCATTCAAAAAGCCGTGCTGAGAGGTCACTGATGTGGAATCTGGAAGGTTACTGGAACTCCATCCACCCCAGACCCTGCTTCTGATACCCATATGGGTCTCACCAGCCTTGATACCAGCCCTCACCCTTCCTTTCAGCGCTCTCTGGCATCAGCCTCAATGGCCTGACCATCTTCTCTTTCTGCAAGACTCCAGATCTGCGGACTCCCATCAACCTGCTGGTACTGAGCCTGGCCCTGGCAGACACTGGGATCAGCCTGAATGCCCTTGTTGCAGCTGTGTCAAGCCTCCTCCGGTACCAGTCCCTTCCCTTCCACAGCCTCTGGGGTCTTGCTTCACATTGGGGTCATGGGCAAGCAGATCAGAGCCTTTCTTTCTACCTATAGAAAACCATCCCAAGGTCAGAGGTTAGACAGACTAAATTAAGTTAAACTGCAATGTCTGAAGAAATAGCCAATATCTGGAATGCAGGGGTTGCTCTGACCTGACCAAGGAGACAGTGGGCTAGAGGGATTCAGAGCCCAAGCCCTGTATTCAAGTGGTCTAGCCTTGAGTCTCTTTTCCACGATTTCCAATTCTGGGATACTTATGTCAATTCATATTATAACTTAATTCATACATGTTGTTAGATGTATTGGTTTAATTATTTACAAATAACACGAATTAATAGTGCCTGATAAGCCCTAAATAAATGCTTGTTAAAGCAAACAGGATTTAGATCAGCATCTAATACGTCATGTGCACAGCAGGGTCTTATCATGTGTCCTGCAACGTTGCCTTTGGGGCCTGAATCAGTAACCATTCTTCCTCTCAATGAACTAGCGCTACCTGCTGAGGATCTAGAGATCTGGGAGTTTATCCTCTAACTTTGTCTTCATCTGTTGTGCTATTATGGATCAGTAATTTTTTCTCTTGGCCTCAGTTTCCCCTTCTGCAATGGAGGCATATGATCATTCAGAAAGACTCTTTGGTGCACTGGTGGTTTCAAAGAGTCTCTGAGCCCAAAGGGCCTGCATCCTTTCAGCCTGCATCCAGTAGATGGATCTTTTTAGCCCACCAATGTAAACTCCAAGACTTCAGTTCCATAGTGGGAAGACTTTGATAATAACACCTTCCCTGCATGAGCAGGACTAATATCCAGGAAGCTTCCAGGTTTCCCTGGGCAGGTGTTGGGGGTGGGAAAGATGGAAGGAAGGGTCATTTTGCTCACTGTTTCCCATAGGCGCTGGCCACATGGTTCAGAGGGCTGCCAGGTTCATGGTTTCCAGGGATTTGCAACAGCACTGGCCAGCATCTGTGGCAGTGCAGCCATTGCCTGGGGACGCTATCACCACTACTGCACCCGTATGTTTCCCCCAAGCCCTCCCCCCACCAACTATAAGGACACTCCTGAGTATAATGAGGATAAGATAGAGTGAGTGGTCAGTATTCAATTCTGCTCAATGTTTTTCAAGCAAGAGAGTGTGGGTGAGAGGGAGGGTCCATGCATACAACATGTAGACACTCATTTTGGGAAAAGTGGGAGGGTGGACAAGTCAGCAGAATGCCTTCTTTGAGAAGCACGTTAGAAAGACTGAGTTTGCCTTTCCTGCAGTCTTGGTGACTCAAGATTTTGAACCTTGGTTTTCTCTGCAAGATTATTTTAAAAACCAACCTCAGATTCATTTTGAAAATCAAATGAGATCATGGATATAGAAAATTTCCTGGTAATCGGGTACAGTTGGGGGACAAAAGGATGGCGAATGTGTGTGCGCGTGTGTGCACATAGGCACAGACATTGTGGTGGCGGTGGATCTGGGTGTGTGCCCATGGCGGAGCGGCATTAGGATGAATCCAGGTCTGGATTCCCCAAGCCTCACTGTTAGATTTTGTTATCAGTGTGCCACATGCTCTGTGGTTGCTTGCTATGTTTTGTTTGTTTATTTTGTTCTATGGAAGGGACTCAAGTATCCCAAGCTGGCTTTAGACTCCCTCTGAGTGCTGGGATTACTGGTGTGCACTTTCCCGACTGTGTTATGCAGTGGTAGGGATTAACCTAGTGGTTTATGCAAGCATTGTAAACATTGGGCTAAATGAGCTACGTCCCAAACCCTTGCTTGTTATTTTTTTCCCCAACAAACGAGTTACTTTTAACATTTTAAAAGCTTTTCTTTTAGGCTTATGGGTTTTGTCTTATTTTGTAAGTTTCATTTTGTACCAATCTCATACAGCTCAGGCTGGTCTTACATTCTATATGTAGGTAGGGTGACCTTGAAGCCCTGGTTCTTTTGTCTCCATTTCCCAAGTACTAGTATTACAAGTGGGTATCACTGTGCCCTGCTCACTTTTCATTAGACCTTAATTTAAGGTCTTAATTTAAGGTTATATAGCTCAATTGGTAGGGTTATTACTTACCATTTACAAGGTCTTAGATCTAGCCCTCAGTACCACATAACCCTGGCATGGTGGTGCCTGCCTACAATGCCAACACTTAGGGGACAGAGGCCGGAGGGTCAGGAGCTCAAGGTCATTTTTAGCTACTTAGTGAGCTCAAGGGCAACTGAGATACATGAGGTCTTGTCTCAAAAATTTTTTTATTCTTCTTTATTTCTTACTCTAAATGGTATCTTAAATTTCATTACATATTTAAATATATAACATTATCCCTATCAGAGAGAAGCACATAAACATACCTGAGCTGTGTTTCAACTGACCTATACAGGAAACCACCCGTGTGCCACCTAAGAAACAGTCATAGAGAAGGCACACAAGTTGACCTGTGTCATACAGTATGTAGGGTTGTGGCTGGCACTGAGTATGGCCAGGAAGTTTCCAGAGTTGTTGTTCTCCTTCTCAACTGACATCCAAGTCATGCGCAGTATGAAGGCTCCTGTTGGGTCTGTGACACCCATAGCCTAACCCTTAGACATCAGAAGCCTTTCTCCATTGAGAAACTGCCTTGCTCTTTTTCTGAATGATGATATGTTAGCTTTTCCTGTCAATATGGCCTTAGAGACACCTTTCACTGCTTTCATCCTAGCACCTGTTGGAACTATCCCCAGTCAAAATATCCCCAGGATCACACACACACACACACACACACACACACACACACACACACAGAGAGAGAGAGAGAGAGAGAGACAGAGAGAGACAGAGAGACAGAGACAGAGAGACAGAGAGACAGAGACAGGGAGAGAGAGAGAGAGAGAGAGAGAGAGAGAGAGAGAGAGAGAGAGAGAGAGAGAGGATATCTTTTCTAATAGCCACAAACATCTCTGCAATTAACCTTCAGTCCCACCAAGCCTTCACATCAAATCCCTTTGTGTCCTCGAGGGTGGAGCAGAGAATCACGAAGATAAGAATGAGAGAGAAGGAGGGCCAGGCTCCTCTGTTCCATTAGCAGCGAACATTCTATCTTGGACATATTTTTCAATCAAAAAGATTTTTTTTTCACATGTGGGCCAAGCTGGATATTAATGACCATGCTCTCTGTTGGAGTAGAGGATGCCTTAGTGGTCCTGGGTTACTATAACAAACCATCAAAGAGTAGATGGTTTAAACAATCAAAATTTATTTCTCTCAAATCTGAGATCAGTGTGCCAGAATGGTCTGGTCTTGGTGCATTTCCAACCTGCAGATGTTCACCAAGCTATATCTTCACATGGATGAGGGCAAGCTCATTGCTCTCAGGTCTTTTCCTCTAAGAACATGAGAGCTGTGGACCACATTGAAGGCCAGGATGAGCCATACTAGAGGAGCACTAATCTCACCCAGGGACTCCCCCTTCATGATTAATGATCTCCCAAAGTCCTACCTTCAGATGCCATCACACTGGAAATTACAGCATCAGCACTTGAATTTGAGGACACAATCCTATCTTTAGCAGGGAAGCACCTTCCAGAAAATCTCATCTGAAGTGATATCAAGATTGGCTAGGTGTGGCGTGAGGGAAGTTGCAAACCCTCTCTTCTTTGCAGCTTCAAGCCTGTCTGGAGCCCTATCCTGTGCCTTGGGGTCAAAGGAGATCAACAAATAATTCATCTTAAGGACACTGGGACTAGGACTGATGTGCCGAGGCTAGATTGCTCAGTGAGGCTGTGGAGGACCGAGGGAAGAGGACAGCGACATGTCAGTCAGGCTGGATCACACACTAAGAGGCTGTCTGCACAATAGCTTCTGCTAGCAGCACTGAATAGACCCTAACTCCATGAGTTTTTATAGAGTATCCTGAAGAAGACACCCTGCCCCTCAGCAAGCACCTCTCACCTCTACCCATGTGTCTCATCCTTACCCTTGGCTTTGGGAGACACATCTGTCTTTTGTTTTCACTCCCTCCCCCTTCCTTCTGTTCTTTGAAGATAATTAAGGATAGATGAGGAGACCACTACTACCCATGATCTTATCATAGTCCTCAAAGGCAGAGAATGCTATGCTCGTTATAGAGAAAACTAAGGTTCAAAGATACCCCTGACTTGCCTGAGGCACCATGCTGTTACTATTGGACTAGGGATTTGGGGACACTCTGCAGCTACGGAGTCCTTTCTTTTTCATGTTGTCATCCTATCCCTTTAAAAACTATCTTTCCTCTATCTCATGCAGGCAGACAGTTGGCATGGGACACGGCCATCCCTCTGGTGCTGTTTGTGTGGCTATCGTCTGCCTTCTGGGCATCCCTTCCCCTGATGGGCTGGGGCCACTATGACTATGAGCCTGTGGGAACATGCTGTACACTGGACTATTCGAAGGGTGACAGGTGAGACAGAAGTTGTAGCTTTGAGGCTTTATTCCAGAAGGGTCTTGACTTGAAGCTTCTATGAGAAGGATGTTCCAGCTGAGAACTCCACTGGAACAATGTCAACATTTGAGGGCATCAGAGCTTCTTAGTCATGACATCCACTCACAGACTGTCACTGAGGCTGGGCAAGCAGTGTGAATGTTACATAAAGTACAACTCAGATTCAAGTATCTAGAGAAGCAGATCATTTGCCTGTATCCATCATAACTATCATGGAGCCCCACTACTCTTTGGCCCTCTTGAGCATAAGAAGCTGTACGGACTCAGAATTCATTGATTTTGAGAGGCACCCAGGCCCTTAGATCAACAGATCTAAGGCATGGAAGGGCTTTGCATTGGTGTGGACCTCCCAGCATAGAGATAAATTCTAACTCTCTAAGCATCCACTGTGGGCTGATCCCTGACAAGGTAGGACTGAATGTATGCAGTCACCACAACCATAAGATCTTCTTCTATTACTTCACTGTCTGTGTAGCTCTGAGAAAAAAAAAAAAAAGAGCTTAGAAATTTCATCAGGGATCATTTGGGGATTGGTCACATGGCTTCTAGCGCCATGCCTCCCACCTCACCCACGTTTTGTTTTCAGCACAGTCACACTGCATTCGTGTTTTACAGACAATAGTGACTCGTGGAGCATTTGCCCCGATATAGCCTTCTCAGGTGAAACTGGCCTCTGCACTTGAATGGCCCAGTATTCTGCAAAGCATCGTCCAATAAAGCCTGAAAGTCCTTTCTCCTACTTCTTAGTGAACAAGATCTTAGTGTGTAGTCTCCACTTTATGATATCAGGATCTGCCTCTTGCTAATTCCTACTTGTTTCTGGTCATCCTCCTGTCTCCTCAAGGCCTAAACTGAGACCCCAGGGTTTTTTTTTTTTTTTTTTTTTGTGGCCCTTTTAATGGGTTTTCTGTTGTTGATAGTTTAAGACATGATCTCACACTGCAGCTCAGACTGACCTGGAATTTATTATAAAGCCCACCCTGGCAGTATACTTGTGGTAATCCTCCTGCCTTAGCTTCCCAGGTGTGAGCCCCTGATTTCTTAAGTGACACAATATTCAGTCTCTTTGTCATCTATACGTTATTTTCAAATCCTTGTCAAGCAAGAGATTGCCTTGGATAGTCTTTCCTCTTGGCCCACTGATTTCTTCAGAATTTGGTGAACATGTATACATAATCATTGGATTGTTTTGACCCACCAGCTCCCAATAATGACATGGAGACTTTCTAGTCTATTTATTCTATTGATTTATTCTAGTCCGTGTTTGCCACATGGCCCATTACCTCTCACTCAGTCCCGGTATCTCCAACTTCCTGCATGTCTGGCTGGTGAATCCTGCACTTCTCAATTCTTTCCATTGTACCTATCTCTGCGTGGAAGTCTTGCCTTTCCTCTCCTGCCTCAGCTATATGTTGTTAACTCTTTGTTGCACCAGTCAGAAGGTGATGGAGAAGACTTTACAAAATACACAGGCAGGTGATGAAGAGGTATTCTTCATCTCAGCTCCTGGCTCCTAAACACAAACTTTGGAAGACACATGGCCCTGACTGCTGAGAAGAGCTCAGTTGGGTACCGGAGCAGCTATACTCTGTGTCTTGTCTAGGATGGGATGATACCTCTCATTGTCTAGCAGATGCTGGTAGGCCTGGACCATTGGCACCCTGGAGCTGACCTCTGTTTTCTACCTGTACCTGTAGAAACTTCATCAGTTTTCTCTTCGCCATGTCCTTTTTCAACTTCCTTGTACCCCTGTTCATCACACACACTTCATACCGGTTCATGGAGCAGAAATTCTCCAGGAGTGGTCACCTCCAGGTAAGAAGCCAAATCCTATAGCAGCAGGAATCTCTTGGTTCTCTCAGAGACTCTAGAAACATGCGTGGCATGGCAGAAGTGTCTTCTGTGTTTGCAACAATCATGAGAAGAATCAGCTTGCATAGAGAATATGCTGTCAGGGCTAGAAAATACCTCTGTGTTGCTCAAATTTCCAAAGCTTAGGGATCATGGGCTATAATAGGACAGATTTACCCAGACCCTGCAATCCCAAGATCCAGGCGTTTCTAGTACATCATTCACCATCCACACTGTTTCTCTCCCCCCGCACCTCCCCACCCGGGGATCCAAGGCTAAATTGCAGGACTCTTCAAATGGTGCTTTTTAAAATTACTTTAAGATGTTTAATTTAATCACAGTCACAGACTATTACCCACAACGTAAAAACCACACCTGCGAGCACATTTGTCCAAGAAAAATCATGCTTTTAAATAAGACCTGCTGGCCATTTCAGAATTTCTGTATTAAAATTCTCTCGCCAGAGGTTTTCTTTTAACTTTGCTGTTGCGGCCCGCTCTGTCCACAGGTCGGGTTCTAGCAAGAGAGAGAGTGGGGGGAAGAAGGGAGAGAAACGCCAAGAATGGAAAACAACCCAGAGGATCTGTAGTCAAGTCTCCTTTACTGTCTTCAACACACACAATTCCTACTCTACTACACCACCACTACTCCACTACTACACCACCACTACTACACCACACCTTTACAAGGAAATCCTGGGTATTTATAAGCACAAATAGGAGAACACAGGTGAAAACACTTTACCACGTGCACCATACAGCTGGGGTTACTAAACAGCAAAACAAGCTATGTGGGATAAACAATATATTTATCAGAGTGTGCTTCAGCTGTTATAGGCTTTTGAAAACCAAGTGTTTCATCAGGGTATATGGTTCCAGATGGCTGCAAAGTTGATCTAGCTGCTTTCTACTAAAGTCAGCTCCCAACACTTTGCTACCTAAACAATTAACAAATGAGTCGTAACAAGCCAGCATGGTTGTGAAAGCAAACATTGATATTAGAGGTATTGTGTATATTTTCACTTCATCTTTGTGAATCTTTTCTGACAAATGAAAGCTTTCTGACTCCCACATCACAGACTGGGTTGAGGCACAGGGAAGGTAGCTGAAAGACTTGCGAAATGCCACACACACTTAATAAGAGCAGAGATCACTACAAACCCAGATTTAGGACACTTCAACAAAGTACTCAGTTTTAGTACATAAAAATATTCTTCTTATTAAGACAATCTGCCACTAATTTATTAGCATGAGTTAGAAAATAACATTATAAATTAGTTTCAACTGTGGGTCTAGCTAAGAGGTTGAGGGCTACACAGGTACAAGAATCCTGGATCCTAGCTTGGATGATAGAATATCATCTCCTAGGCTCTCTTCCACATTGCTCATCTCTGCATTCAAACAAATATTTTTATTAAAAATTATCTGAGAATTTTATTCAATGTATTTTAATGCAATTCCTACTCCTCCCTGCACCTCCTTTCAGGTCCATCCCCACTTCCTTAACACACAGCTTCATGATCTCTTAAAAAAAAAAATTAACCCAGCAGCCCCACTTTGCACTGCCCATATATGCAGGACCATCAGCTGAAGCATGGTTAGCCAAGGTGAGGTCACACCCGTGTGAGCTATCAACTGTGCATAGCTTCCCAGTTAGGAGTGGTCCTTAGGCTTGTGCAGCACAAATTTTACCCACTGAGTGGTGGTATGAGCATCACTGCTCAACATATTTTAAAAATCCACCATTGAAGGAAGTGGGTCCCCATGCAATTAAATCTCCTTTGTCAAAGAGATATTTCCCCATTAAAATCCTCATGCCTCGGAGTATATGAGAAGTGAAACCATTTCAAATTCATCCTGAAATTAAATACCTAGTTATTAGTATTCCTGTGGATCCAGGAGAAACTTTACCATCGACAACCTTCCCTGTCAGCCCACTCCCTGTGTCTGATATGGTGAAAAAATTTGAGCCCAGACAGGCTGATCTCCCACGTAGCTGCAGCTACTGATAATGAGATCATTCTAAGCCCAAGGGGAGCTCAGAACTGAGTACCTGAAGACCTGGAAGGAAGCTTATTATCCACCTCCCCCCAGTCCCTACCTACAGACAACTGAGCTATATCAGACTATTTTATAGACAAGGAAACTGAAGTCAGGTGAGCTTAACTAACAGGCTTAAGGCTGGATAGCCTTTCAAGGCAAAGAGCTCACGTGATGGCCAGATCTTCTGGTTCAAACCTTTACAAGAGCATG
Source organism: Arvicanthis niloticus (assembly GCF_011762505.2). Taxonomy (NCBI): domain Eukaryota; kingdom Metazoa; phylum Chordata; class Mammalia; order Rodentia; family Muridae; genus Arvicanthis; species Arvicanthis niloticus. The sequence continues at coordinate 89,231,169 of NC_047660.1, read as the reverse complement.
GTCTGTGCTAAGACCCTTGCCTCTGCATGGTTATGGCCTATGGAGTGACCTTATGCTTCTTCTGATGTTTTCTCCCTAGGTGAATACTACTCTTCCAAGCAGGATGCTACTGCTGGGCTGGGGCCCCTATGCCCTCCTGTACTTTTATGCAGCCATCGCAGATGTGAGCTTCATCTCTCCCAAACTACAGATGGTACAGATTCTTCCAAAGCCCAAGGAATCCTGTACATCTTCACATGCGTATCTCTGCATCACTCTTTCTAGCTTTCTGCTGACGCGCTTCCTTACTCTTTCTTTCTTCCTCCTCTCTTCTTCTTCCTTTAAATATTCATAAAGTGCAGAAAATATTTTTGATCCATATACACCCAACCCTATACTGAGATGATAGGGACAGCTAGACATAGAGTAAGCATGTACTCTGAGACCAGGGCCTGAAATTGACACCCAGTTTTAGAACAAGTATGCTGATGTTGTAGCGGGGGTTCTGCGACATTCTATGAACTGTGAGCATCCACCAGGAAAGACTCGGAGATCAAAGGATAAAGCTGAGGACAAATAAGTGGCAGTTTCCAAGGGGGAAAGAGCAAAAAGTCTTAAGTGGGACAAGGAGAAAAGTAGAAGCTTCAAAGCATTTTTCATGGACTTTTCCACCACAACAGGTGCCTGCCCTCATTGCCAAAACCATGCCCACAGTCAACGCCATCAACTATGCATTGCACAGCGAGATGGTCTGTAGAGGAACCTGGCAATGCCTGTCTCCACAAAAGAGCAAGAAGGACCGAACCCAGTGAAACTCTTCAAGGGGCTGATCACTGTCAAGCCTACCTCTTCAAGCCTGGGCTAAGTATACCCCAGGACAGGAAGATGCTGCTGCACACTTCCCAACAGTCCCAGAAGCCCTGGCAGACACTTACCTACCAACCCTAAGATCCCTGTTGAGTCTAACCTTAGGCTGGACCCAAGAATTCAGATACTAGGTTCAATGAAAGGAGTGCTCGTCACAGCCCTCTACACACAGTCTAAGGGGCCATGGGAAAGTAATTCTCTCCAACCCCATCTATCTAAACCCTAGATGACATGTGGACTAACAACGGTATGGTTGAACAAGCTAACATGTACTCAGTAAGCACAGAAAATGCTCACTGAAACATATGAGCCTTGACCATGTTCCACATGAACCCAGCCTACAATAAAAGGACAAAGCCCTGTTACAAAATCCTGTAAAAGGATTTGTTTTTGGAAGGCATCTAAGGCTATAGTCTTTCAAACAGCATGTACTAAATTGTAATGGCACCAGTGACTTATTCTGCCCCTTGCTCTGTGTCCCTTATTGTAAGACACAGTGACAGAAATCATGATTTGACCATACAGTTGGACCAGGACATGCAGCTTAAGTGCTTCCTGAGGCATCCACAAGCACCAGCATTCAAAGTGAGTCCTTGGTTATATGAGAGTTGAATTAAAGATTGCTTTTAAATGTTTTAAAATTCATTGCCAGTATTTAAAAATTAAAGCAATTATTATTAACGCTCCATATGTCAGAAGATGTGGAGCCACAACTCGGTTTCCTTTTCACAGTGACAGTCTCCAGAGCTCAGTGCGACTGTGCCCTTTGCCCAGGTTCATATATGGTCCTATTTAGCTCACGTGTTCCCCTCAGAGCCCATGTGCCTCTAGGTTGGAGACACTAATGGGAGCCCCCAGTTACCTTTAGATGTACATCTTCGTCTTCTGTAGAGTGAACAATATAGCATCAAGATATAACGGGTGCCTAGTCCTGGGTGAGACTTGCTGTCCTAGAAAAATAGAGATGAATATTGTAGAGTAAATGAGACTAATGGAGACCATATTGAAAGTCTAATGGTGGAAGGGGCAGATGTCCCAGGCACTGTGAGAGACAGAAGGCACATCCTATGAAGCCAAGAGCCTGAACAGGCAAGTTCCTGGGGGTGAGGGGAGGGTGGTGATGAGAACAACTTGTAGAGTTGGGTTTGCCTCCTGATTTTCCAGATGCAGAAAATCAGGTTATATATACATAAAAACCCAGATGAAGCTTGCTCAATGCAGTCCTGTTTGGTTATTTTGCAAAAACAAGTATGGTCGAAGAGAATGGGGGGGGGCAGCCTTCCCATAGCACCCTTTCCTGGACTATGTTCTCTGCCAGGTGACGTGCAGAAAAGATGACACTTGGCCACATTCCAGGGCCCACATATGATATTTGGCTTAAGCTCTGGATAGAGAGTAAAGCAAGGAAATCTTAGTGTCAAGCTGGCTTGCACATGGGAGGAGCAGGTGACCAGGGGTCAGCCTAAGATGCTGACCTGTCCCCAGTTAATCCCCTGAGTAATCTTATTGGGGACTCTTCCTTTCTTCCACCATCATAGAAAGTGAGCTAAGGAGGAATGAGGGAACACTGTGATAAATTAGGGGGAAGGCCCTTCAGATAGAGAAAAGGGTTGAAGACAGGCAGAGCCAGAAGGCAAGTAGCAAGAGTGTGTGGTATCAGCTTTGTCCACGTCTCTGGATTCTCATGAGATAGGAAACAGGCCAAAGGGATCAACACCCAAGCCCAGTCTCAGTGAAGATACGGGAAGAAGGCAGGTTGCCCAGGAATATTTTGAGCTCTGCCCTTCAGCTTCCTGGAGGAAGAGGATTGTGCCCAGATATCTTTCTGATGACCCAGGCAGGAGATGATGGAAAGGGTCTGAAGCAACAATCTTGTGGAAACAACAAATCCCCTCCAAAGCTCATTTCAGAATCCAATCTACTTCCACTCTCAAATCCCCCCTTGGAAGAACTTTGGAGTGTCTCATCATCTTTGGGCACTTTCAGGATCTTGAGTGCATGTAGAAAGGGCTTTTTCTCAGCCTTGCTTCCCACTCACCTCTAACACCCCTGCCTTGCCCTTCCATGGAGTAATTCAGCTGTCTCTGGGTCAAGAGAGACCAAGGAAGGATGTGCCTGGGTAATGCTTAAGTTCCACCTGACAATAGGACTTTGGTACAGCCCCCAAGCTTGGATAAGAATCAGAAGTCTACCCATTGCCTGCCCTTGGACAGGTTTGACTGAAGTTAGGCAACAGCTCCCAAACATCTGGCGCATCCCCAGACTCAGTTTCTTTTGTCCTGCTTTCCCATTCCTTTGAGCACCATGAGGTTTCTACACTGAGTCTGCACCACTCTTAGAATCAGAAAAACATACGCAAAGGGAGAGGTTGTCTGCTTCTATAGATTGCTCATTTCCTGGCCTGTAAGTTAGGCGGGCTATACGTCAGGTAGGTCTGTCGGTCAGGTCTCTCCCCACCTCTCTCCCTCACTTGCCTGTGAAACAATTGACGATCTTTTCTTGGGGCTTGCTGGACTTCTTCCCTCCATTCACTCCCATGAGCCCTCAGTGTCATCTATCAGTACAGTGTCCTGGTCCCCACATACAGAAGTACAAGTTTGGAAAGGCACACCAGCAAGGTCTTTTGTCTCCTGCTACCCACCCCTGGCTTCAACATGCTCTGTGAAAGTTTCTGAATCCTTAGGAAACTGAGGCCTCATCACAGGAAGGAGAGTGAGGGCAAAGGGAGAAGCTCAGCAGGCTGAGAAGTGGAGGAAGAAGAGTTAGGGCCAGAGACCTTGTGCTGGGGGTCTCAGCAACAGAACCCAAGGACCCAAGCAGCGTAACACCAAGGACTGAGGCCATCGCTGTTTTCCTAAAGAGCCTGCCTGAATTTCCCTTCCAAACCCATTGGCTTCAGCACACTTTGCTTCAGTGAAAGACAGTGCTAACATACAGACCACTGGAATGAACTCAGAGAATGCCTCCAGGAAGCAGGCCGCTGGCAGGAACCAGACAAGCACCAGGTAACCAGAACAACACTGCAAGCATCACTTCCTTCTTTGCATGCCAGCATCCACTTAGTGCTTGTGATCCTGTGTCTGTCTTTAGCTCTTGTTCTTCCTCCTTTCCCTTCACCTTTCCCCTCCACACACACACACACACACACACACACACACACACACATACCAACTGCTGTGTGTCACACACAGTACATGGTGGCATGAGCCTGTGCCAGGGTCAATGCAGTCACCTCAGGAAGATGGCTGTTATACTCTGCCATGGCATTTGCAAGTGGAAAAAAAACCCAAAACCCTAAAAACCGAGGACTCACAATGGCTCAGAAGTCAAAGTAGAAATTCCTGAACAACTGCATCCATGTGTGTGCAATAATAAGTGTAATAAAAGGGCCTGGAAAGACAATGGGGGAGTTTCACTCAATCTCTGTAAGTCCATACCACAAAACCGAACCATTTTTCTCACTCCATATGAAGTAAGTATCCGAGATTCACAGTCACACGGTTCAACTCTGTGTTTCAACAGAATTAGAATGTGTTTCCACTTTCAGCCCCATTCTAGATTAAAAAGGAAATTCCGAAGTTTAACCAGAGAACCTAAATGCTGCCATGCTTTCTGGATTTTCCCTTCTGAGTTAGTTCAGTTAGAGAAAGGCTCCATTCAGACATTCCTATACCATGACCAGCCTCTGTCTCTGCTGCCCCCTTGGGGATGGAGAACTCTCTATGCCCAAGTTTTCTCTCCATCGCAGTGGATACTCATATGGTCACAAGGTTCTGAGACCATCAAAAGCATCTTTCTAAAATAAAAATATGTTTGTTATGGGCTCAGTTATCTCCTCCCAATATCAAAACAAAACAAAACTCAAACAACAATAACAAGAAAAAAAAAAACCCAAACCCGACCCTGGCTATAAAGTCTCCACAGAAACGAGTTAAGTGAGAGTCTGGCTCTTATGTCACAAAATGGTCCCTTTATAAGAAGGGGCAGCCAGTGCCAGGCCTCTAGCTACTTGTCTCCTCTCATTCATCCATCAAGGAAGGACCATGTGAGCACACAGAGAAAGCTGCCAGCTGTGCTCCTAGAGCACAGGCCTCACTAGACACCAACGTTAGCAGGAACTTGAGGTCAGATTCTGGGCTTAGGACCCCTGGAAGAGGTGTATGAGTGCTATATGAACCTCAGGCCTACGGGGCTCTGTTACAATAGCACTAGCAAACAAATAGTTTTGGATCAAAATTCATTTAAAACAGATTAATAACAGAGGAGAATGAGAGCTTAGAATGAGCTCCATGGAGTATCCAGGGCCATCATGAAGAATTCCAGTTTGAATGATATCATTTTAATTTAAAACGTGAGAGCCAGGTGTGGTGTCACACATGTTTTCTTCCAACATAAATATATATACATATATGTATAAATATATACATTTATATTATATATACATATAAATATATATGTATAAATACATATATGCTTATATATAATAGATACATATATACATATATATCTTGAGATATACTTTATCTCAAGATGTGTGTGTGTAAAAATTAGGCCACCTTCCTTACTACTGAATTATAAATAAATATATATGTGAAACACACACACATACACACTCACTTTAGGTGAGGCCTCAAAACATATATTTAAAATAAGAGATATAAAATATGTCTTCTAAGATCTCTTCAGATTCTAAGAGCCATTGTTTTAAGTGTTGAACTAAAAAACAGTAGAAGAATATCCTTGGCCCATCTTACCTTGTTGTCAAACATTGCTTTCCCTGCCTTGCCAAAGAGATATGAGTTATAATCACTCAGAAACCAGCAAATTGCTGGCCTAATTTTTACACCACACACACACACCTTGAGACAAGGTCTCATGTAGCCCAGGTCTTGAACTCTTCACTGCAGTTAAGGATGACCTTGCACTTCTGATCTTTTTGCCCCAGTTTAGCTGTACTGGGGATGAAGCCCAGGGATGCAGGCCTGTTAGATAGAGTCTCTATGGACTGAGCTACACTCTAGGCTGTCTGATACATTGTTGTCAGAAACCCAGAGTTGTTTTGTTTTGTTTTGCTTTCTGTTTTCGCAGCTAGAAAGATTCTTGGTCAGTTTGTTCAGAGATAAACTCACTCTCCGTGCACAAACGCCTTGTTCCCGTCTTCTATCTCGGTAAATGGCGACGCTATCTGTCCTGTCTTTTAGCCAATAAAAGAGAGAAAAGTAAGCGACGCTCTAATATGCAGGAATCCTTCATGGATAGGCGAAGGTGTGCAGTGCCTAGAAGCTGCCACAAGGTGGCAGTGCTCTCTCGATGATGACAATCTTGGGCCACATACCTCGTGGCGCCTTGGGGGGGGGGGGGGGGAGGGAAGCCTGTGAATTCCCAGCCCAGGCTGCTGGATCTTCTCTGAGCTTTCTTTTGTCTATTCTCAGTACCTGTTCTAAGTGCCTGTAGCCTGACTATTTTTGATCGCAGAATCTTAAATCCCATTTCTCTCCTTGAAAGAAACAGAATTATGTGTACGTTGGCTGGAGTGATTGCAGACAGCCTCCACAAAGTCCCCTTTTCTCTGCCTTCAAAACTATCGCAGAAAGTCTAGTTAGATGCGAAACTTCAGAGTCCTCTCACGTAGGACAGGAGTGCGGCTAAGCCACTTGAAGTCTGGTCTTTGTCTAACTTGGATGTTAGGACAGTCCCTGGACATTTCTGGCTTTGAAGTCTCGTGTAAAAAAAAAAAAAAAACTAAACAAAACAAAAAATAACAAACAAAACAAGTGGTGATGATCATAACTCTGTATGCTGAGATGACATGTGAACAAACACAAAATGTGAACTACTGAGTGCTGGATTAGAGGGCGCTCTGGTACAGTTCCTGGAGAAGCAGCTTGTGCACATGCGCACTGCATGCCATTTATTAAAGAGAATAAACAATGTTTCCGAAGAAACAAGAGCTGGGAAACTTCTGGATGAAAAACAAAGGCACGGCCCCTGAACCTCCCTTTCCTGTCAGTCATGGTCACTGGTTGCTTCTTTCTCAAGCTGTTCCTTGGCTCCAATGTTACACACCTGTTCTTCTCTCTGCCCATCAAACTCTGAACAATGGCCTCTGTTGTCTCCGTGGGTTGTATCTTTGGCTCAGCTGCTCTTTCCCCCCCCCCCCCCCCCCGCAGCTGTTGGGCATCAGTGACAGCTTCGCCCCTCTAGGTAGGAGGCAGTGTGGCAGCTTGGAAAGCACTTAGAATCCACAGTCAGGAAGACCTGGGCAAGAATCCAAGTTTTTCCACTTAGTCAATATGACAGTCTGATTACTCAGGCACTCCAGGCTTCTTTTAGCCCACTCTGCAAAACCCCTTATGACAGTCAGTTTTAAATAATTGGTTTAGCAAAAATTCTCCCACCCGCAATATCTGATGATTGAGTGGGTTACCCTCCATAACCTCTGGACGGTGTCTGACCTCTGTCCTTATCTAAGTTGGTGATATATTTTAGGTCTTGGATACCCCCTAAAGACTCATGTTTAAGAGTGGGTCGGAAGCCTGTGTTGTTATTAGGGCATGGGTGGGAAATTTAAGGGTAGGAACCTAATAGGAAAGTTTACCCATAAGGTAACAGCTTTACTCTACCACAGATCCCCTGGCATGATGGCTCTCTGGTATGGGCCCCAATGCACCCATGGGCTAAAAGCTGCACAACTTTGAGCCATCACAGACCTTTCCTATTTTTAAGTTGATTACCTCAGGTATTGTTACAGTAACAAGCATCATCTTAGCCAGCATCCACTCCTACCCTCGGTGCGTCTCTTGGATATTTTCTACCCACTGACCTCCTCCTTCACGATAAATCTCCCCTCCCCCATACTGTTTATGTTGATCCCCTCCCCACTGCATGTCTTGGCAGTGGTACCTATTTCTAATGCTGCCATCCTGAATAGCATCTTTTCTAACCACACTTTAAGAAGGATTATAAAATAATTTCCTTTTCACAAATGCAAGACGAAGTTTAAGAGGGCCTGTACCACAGGCACAAAAATGGACTCGTTGAAGTAATATTATTTCACAGTGCTTGGGCCACAGTGAGAACTTAGTGCATGCTGTTTTTTTCTCCATCCAGTCCTTTTCTGATGCCTTCCTTATACTGCCCTCTGAACCATTGGTTGCTCCCGAAGAGGGGGCAGCAGAGTTATGACGACTGAGTGACAACCACAAGCAACAGCCATCTCATCTACAGACTCACTTAACTCTCATAAAACCCTCAAAGCTTAACTCTCCCCTTGGCGCATTTGAATTTCTCCGGGTCTGGAAATTCAAAAGACAGTCCCTAGGCTAGGCTCAAACTCACTTGGGGGACAGGAACAGACTCTCTGACACCCGAATCTCCTAAATCTGATTTGAATTTTAATGAACACAGTCAGGGGCATTTGTGTGTGCTTTAATCCCGAGTGGTAGCATAGCACTGTGCAGCCTGTAGATGGCTGGGCTCATCCCACATCATTCCATATAGCAGTTTTATCTATTAATGTAGTTTTGATGATTTCTCACATATATAATGTACATTTTGGATGTTTTTACTTCCATTTTCCTCTCTCATTTTTTCCCACTCTAACTGAACCCTTCCTTCTTTCAAATGAGCCTTTTTCCTACTTCCAGTTTGTTGGTTGCCTGCATGAGCATATAGGTGCTGTGGGTTTATTTACTGGACTATGGGCAATGTGTCTGTAGCTATGGCACTGAAGAAAATGACTCTCCTCTTCCCCATTAGCTATTGGATGCTGTAAGCTTCCCAGGAAAGGTGGGACCTCCTGAGTCCCTCCTCATCCAAAATGGAATATGCAGATTGACCCAATCATGTTCAGGTCTTCCGTGTGGGTCAGCATTGTTCCTGGATGTTAAGGACGCTACCACTCCTGAGACGTGAGCTATCACCGTGAAATTGCTGTAAGATCTCTTTGAGGGTGCTCTTTACTGAGGTGTATGTTTGTGTGCACACACATACCTTTCTCCAGAAGTTAATTTCTTCTTTGTACATCCCCATTTGTCCCATAACTTACGGCCATCTTCCTCTTACTAATTTCTAAAGTTTCCAAGACCATAGCATAGACAAGGAACCACCTCTGTCCAAGGCTTTCTACTTTGCCATCATGATGTCATTTAGAAGATAAGAAGGCCAGATCATGTGATGGATAAAGAGGACGCAAGTACTGTTGCAGACTGCACAGGAAAGAGGAAACATGACTCCTGACTCCTGGCTGAGATTTTCGGATACAAGTACAGGCAGAGCATGCTGAGACTGGTCAAGGGCAGTACCTTATACACTAATACACTCACATACCTCATACAGTGCACAAGAATTGCCTGGGTTCCTGGTAAGCACAGAAGCTGGTTTGGCATGTTGGGGAGTGAGCCTAGAGTCTGCACAGCCAAAGCTTCTCAGGTAAGGCTGACACTGATGAAACCATGGCCAGATCAGTACTATAGAATCCTAGCTCCTCTGCCATCCAGAAGCTAGGGATACAGGGGCTAGAGACTAACATCAGTCTCTCTCACCTACAAGATGACTGGGACCAATGGGTCTAACTCCATAGCTGGACTCACACTGTAGACCCTACCCCAGGCACTGGCTGCCTTTCTGAGAACTTGGCTACAGGGTTTACCACTGCAGGTCACTTTTGAAGCATTCAAAAGTATTTAACAACTCAACAAATATTTACTGAGACTAGCTTGAAATCAAGAAGACAATTTAGGTACACAACATCCTTCTGGTTTACAGTCTATTGACAAGAAGAAATAATGGGAGTGATCATTATCAATGGAGAGAAATACTCCAGAGGACCAAAAGTAATCAGGAAGGGCGGTCAGAAATGACAATTTTTAGAAGACGACACTTGAGCAATAACTTACAGAATGAGAGATGCTAGGTCAGGAGCAGTGGGATAAATGTTCCAGCTGAAGGAACAGCAGCAAGTGGGAAATGAACAAACCAGCAGCTCAAGAAATTAAGGCAGGGCCAGAGAAGGAATAAGAAGCTTAGGATATATTCGTCTGTCAAAGCTGAAGGTTAAAATAGAGGAGAAGAATAATGAAGCTATTTGTTTTCGCTTTGTATTTCCAGGTTATCCTAAAACTCCCTAAGAAGCTCAGCTTGGCCTCAAACAATCCACTCTCCTACCTCAGCCTCTCTCAGTGCTGGGATAGCATGCACCTTCACACAAGATTTCATAAGTGGGTCTTATTTTGAGAACAGTTAAAGACTTTGAATGATTTAAATCAGAAAATAACCAGTAGCTGATACTTTGGCTGCCATGGTCAGGGCCTGCAGTGTAGGTAAGACTGTTGACAAGAAGAACAGGGCAAGTTGCTGTAGGCGAGGCCAGAGGTGCTGCTGCCTAGGTATCAGAGGAGGTGTGTGTGTGTGTGTGTGTGTGTGTGTGTGTGTGTGTGTGTGTGTGTTATCACAGTAAGATGTGAGCAGATTTTTCAATATGATTTTCAAAAGATATTTTGTGAGAAGAGTGATTTGAACAGTTTTTTATTAATTTTAATGCTACTATTAGTTTTTTGTTACAGAAGAAAGCTCTTGAGGAAAAAAAAAAAGCCATTAGGGAGGAAAGACGTCTTGTGGCTCATGGATACAATGTTTCAGTCTGTTGGATACAATGGTTCAGTCCGCCATTGCATTACACAGCAGCTCCCGTCTCTGCAGCCAGAAAGCACAGAGAGAGGACCTTTCTCTGGCAGCTAGCCTGCTATCTTCATTTCAGTCCTTACATCTAGGTCCCCTGCCCTATGGCATGGTGCCACCATCACTCAGAGTGACAAGTTAGAGAGCAGCTTGGAAGCTACATGAAAGTATGTATGAAGAAAATGAAAACAAATTTTAGAAAGAATGAAGTCCAGATTTCTGATTTTTATACCTCCCTACATAGTACCTGCAGAGAGGCTGTCTGTGGAGGTAACCTTGTAGGAACACTTTGGAAACTGACATAACCTGAAGACTTTCTTAATTTGCTTGGGTCTAAGGCTTTGGCCAACCTGACCAAATGCTCCTCCAGGTAGTGAGGAGTGGGTGAGGGCAACACAGATACTGAGAAGAAAATTAGAATTTCCACATGTACACTGTATTTGACGGCCTGAGAGAACAAAAGATGGCACATAGGTTTTTAAGGGGATTGTATGCTATGATGAAGAAAATTTGGTGTGGAGCAAGACAAAAACACTAGCCTTGTCAAGTACCTGTATCCAGTAAACACTGAGAAATATTGAGAAATGAAGATGGTATTTTGGGTTGGCTCATCCATACCACAGAGTGTCCTGTAGGTGTGGGACAGAGTGTAAACTTCCAGCCACTGGCACAGTCTCTCTCTGATAGATCAGGGATCAGTCTGAGGATGACCTCGTGGTAAGAGGGCTACTGCAGCAATTGTCTAAACAAAACAGGGCCACGAGTGAGGATTGGTGAACAGGTAAGTGGAAGGAAATTAAAATGAAAACTACCTTTCATATATTTTGTTTTAGTCACTCCCAAAGCAGACAAGCAGACGGGAAGAAGATCCAGAGAAAAGAGGGCCCAGGCTGTGGTGAAACAATAGCTCTGTTCACATGAGAGCCTGCGTGTGAAACTCACCCTCTTGATCCTAAATCCAGTACCCAGGTAGTGAAGAGTCAAATATCTATGTTCAGATATCTTGGGTACAAGATGTCCACAAACAAGAAGAACCCGTGACTCAAGTCAATACGTGCTGAGATATCATATGCAGGTGCTTCAGAAGGCACTGAGGTGGCAGGTGAGGTGGCAGGAACCTTGGACTCCCTGTCATGACAAATACCTACATGGCTACTTCCTTCCTGACTCTGGGAAAGTCAGCAAGATTTTCTGAGCTGTGTTTTTATTTATCTAATGATGCTTTTGATTAGGTCCATTGTTTTAAAATATCAGAAAGGAAGCCTTTTTGAGAGGTGGAAACCTAGCTTCTGTTATCAAAATAAGGTACGAGATAAGCCTGCTTTCCCAGCACCTGATCCTGGGAGCTCGCAGGGCCTTTTGCTTGACGGAAGTCTGGAATTGTTTCCCAATGGCATTACAGACAACATACACTTTTTTGTTTGTTTGTTTGTTTCATTTGATGTCTCCATCCTTCACTGAAGATTTAATTCCTTATTCCTTCAACAACAGCCTGGTATTTTCTAAGCTCATTGTTTTGCTCTAGAAGGGGAGAATAAGGAGGTGAAAATTCGTAACTTAGCAGGGGAAGAGGACAAGGCATGCACCGCCATTGGCTGCAAGTGCTGTAACAGGAGAAAATTCAGACTGCCATGAGATTAGTGTAGGTGAAGGAGTAATAGCTTCTGTTATATATAAAACAGTGAGAATACTGACTTCTAAAGAGAGGTTAACAATATCAAAGGGCTAGGAAGGTGCAAAGACCTGGGCTCAGTCCCAAGCACCACATCAGTTGGTGGTGGTGGGTACATTTTCCAGACCCTTGTTCATGTTAAACAGGAAGTGATTTTAAAAGGACTCCCCACAGTCAGGAAAGAAGGGCAGAGTAAACAGAGCATGCTGGCACACACCTGTAATCCCACCACTTGGGAATGGAGCTGGGAGCACTGGAAGTTTGAGATCACCTTTGGAAACATAGTGAGTTCAAGGCAAGCTTAGGCTACATGAGGCTCTTTCTATCTCATTATCTAAAACTAAAACGACAACCAAAACCAAACTTTGGACCCTCAAAAAGAACTCTGTCACAACAGTGTCACTTCTTGGTAGGCTACCCTATGGAAGTTCTTATGATCACTCAGGTCCTCTGTTTTCTCAGTGTGCAGTGTAGATAGTAAGACTTAGTGTCATTATAGCATGATCCAGTATTATTCAGAGGCTTAAAGATTCCAATGAATTTAAAGCCAGTAAAAGTGCATGTTGCCAAGCCTGATGCCCTTGAGTTTAATCCCCAAAGCCTCCAAAGTGGAAGGAGAAAACTCATGCTCATAAGTTGTTTGATCCATCCATCCATTCACACACTACATTAACAAAATTTACACTGTATAGATAGCTCAGTGGGTGAGAGATTCCACAAACAAACATACACACACACACACACACACTACATTAACAAAATTTACACTGTGTAGATAGCTCAGTGGGTGAGAGATTACACACACACACACACACACACACACACTACATTAACAAAATTTACACTGTGTAGATAGCTCAGTGGGTGAGAGATTCTACACACACACACATACACACACACTACATTAACACAATTTAGACTGTGTAGATAGCTCAGTAGGTGAGAGATTCTACACACATACACACACACTACATTAACACAATTTAGACTGTGTAGATAGCTCAGTAGGTGAGAGATTCTACACACACACACATACACACACACTACATTAACAAAATTTAGACTGTGTAGATAGCTCAGTAGGTGAGAGATTCTACACACACACACACAGACACACACATACACACACACTACATTAACAAAATTTACACTGTGTAGATAGCTCAGTGGGTGAGAGATTCTACACACACACACAGACACACACACACACACACACACACACACACGCACACACACCATTAACAAAATTTAGACTGTGTAGATAGCTCAGTGGGTCAGAGATTCTTTTGCAAGTGTAAAGGCCTGAGTTCGGATCCTCAGAATGACATAAGAGCTGGATGCAGTAGTGTATGCCCATGATGCCAGCATTGCAGTGGCAAAATGAAGTGATGCAAAGCAAACATGGGAAAATGCAACAGAATTCAGTGGGTCAGCATGCAACAGCAGCCACCAATAAGAGCCTGCCTTCAAATAAGGTAGAAGGCCAAGACCAGCACCCAAGATTGTTTTCTAAGTTTCACATGTGCAATCCCCATATACATATTACACAGACATGTACATACATACATACAATCATATATATGATATATTATATAATATATATATATATATATATATATATATATATATATATATAATCATTCATATCTGGAAATTAACCAAGAGCTTTCAACAATTGTATGTCTTGATTCAAGAAAATTAGTAAATTTTAAGAAAAAAACAAAACTCAAAGCAAACTGATAAAACCCCATGAGGTGTGAAAGAAAATAGAATATACATCTTACATGCAGGAAAGGTGTGTAAAGAAATCCCAGGCATCAAACTTACAAAGCAAAAACCTTTAAATCTTCTAAGTACAAATATTTAAAAAACTAAAAGAAATCATCTAAACAGCTGACACAAACTGTGAAACTAATGATTTATCAGGTTTATAATACCAATAAGGAGAAGTTATAAAAAGAGTGAAACAGAAATTCTGAAGTTAAAAGAATTTTTTTCTAAAGTGTCTATGAATATAAAACATCAAGAAAAAGAAGCCTGGTAAACCTAAAGATAGGTCATTGGATGTTTGTTAGAATGAAGAACACAAATAAAAAGGTTGAGTGTTCTGAAACACCATCAAGCATGGAAGTATACACACTATTATCATCCAAGAAGGAGAAAGGAAGGAAAAAAAAAACTTTGAAGAAGTAATGGCCAATCATTTTCCAGCTTTTAGGAAAAGCATTAATGTTCTCTACACACATCTAGAAAACCCTCATGGGCTCCAAGAAGGACATAAACTAGCATATCCAACCAGACAAAGATTAATCCATGTCTCAAAGTCAAGGAAAAGACAAATATTGAAGGAAACAGTCCATCACATGGACTGTTTTCAATGCAAGTTACTGCTAATCTTTCAACAAAAGCCACACAGGCAGAAGACAGTGAAATGACATTATAAGTATGGTGAGAGTTAAGAAGTAGACAAACGAACAAACCAATAAACAACAAACAGTCTGAACTACGCTTCAGCGGGTGTGAGCATCTGCTGTACAATCATGAGAACCCGAGTTAACATCCTCAGCAGTGATGTAAAATAAACTCGTGTGTGTGTGTGTGTGTGTGTGTGTGAGAGAGAGAGAGAGAGAGAGAGAGAGAGAGAGAGAGAGAGAGTCAGTCAACTAAGATATCTGTATTTAACAAAAATTATCCTTCAAAAACAAGAGAACATTTGTTGTTCTTTGCTTCCTGAGTGTGGATGCAACATGACCAGCCACCTCAACATTCTTGCACTATACCTCAGCATGATGCTCTTCAGAGCAACACTGACAGGGAAGCCATGCCCAACACCAAGATTCCTTAAGTTTCCCACAGATCTGAATGGGTGAAAGAAACAGAAAGAACAGAAGAGCCGTGGAGGAAGCATCCAAGAACGCCATAGATAGGGACAACATTGAAAGTGAGTTGTTCTGGAAAGTCTACAGTACGGAACAGTTATCTCTAAGATGGGAGGTGGCTTTCCTCTGGTGCGCTGCACTCTGTATTGCTGATGCTGGAAAACCCAAATCCCTTTAGTTTTCGAGTTTTTGAGATGAGAGTATAGGTATGGTTGAAAGTCATGAGGGCCAGTGGGAGAGGATATGCCTAGTCCTATTGAGACTAGGTGCTCAAGGTAGGGTGGTACCCAAGGGGAAGGGTAATGAGGGGAGGAATTATAAGTGTGCTTGGTGGTTTGAATATGCTTGGCTCACGGAGTGGAGTGGCACTATTAGGAAGTGTGGCCTTGTTGGAGGGAGTATGCCGATGTGGGGATGGGCTTTGAGACCCTACTTCTAGCTGTCTGAAAGAGACAGTCCTCTTCTGGCTGCTTTCAGAGCAAGATATAGAACTCTCAGCTCCTCCAGCACTATGCCTGCCTGGATGCTGCAGTACTCCCCACCATGACAATAACAGACTAAACCTCTGAACTTGTAAATCAGCCCCAATTAAATGTTGTCCTTTATAAGAGTTGTCTTGGTCATGATGTCTGTCCACAGTAATGAAACCCCCACTAAGACAGGATAGGACTGGGAAGAGAGGAGCAAAGGGGGCTGTGATTGGGGTGTAAAGTGAATTAAAAAAAAAGAAAGTCATGAGGGCTTATGTAATAAATAAGAGTAAATAGTTTGTCCCAAGACAGGACAGAGGTAAGACCAAGAAGCCTTGTAGGCCAGGTAAAATTTGACTTTTAGTAGTAGGCACATCTGGATGGCACAGAAGCTGCTGGAATCCAAAATATATTTTGACATTCTGGCCCAAAGTACAGTCTTTGGTAGGCAGAGTGAGTACACTGAAAACAGTTAGAGGCTATTATTGACACCCAGGACAATGGTAGCTTGTTCTGTGATGTTGGAAATGAGAAGAAGGCTGGAAGGGATGAGGTTTGCAGGAGAGGAATGTGACCACAGTCCTGTTTTAGTGCAGCTGATGTATCTTTGTGACAGTCAAGAGGGGGTGTTGGGAAAGCAGTTTAATACCAAAGTCAGAACTCAGAGAAACCTGGTGGGAAGGATACAGTCTTTGCTATAGAGTCGATTAGCATATCTGTAGTACTGCGTTCAATTTTTTAAAAGAAATGTTATAGAAGAAACAGGAGATTGGGCTGAGTCTTAAGAACTGCAATGTTCTTACCATCCTGGAAAGGGGACTCCCAAGGAAACAAAGACTTATCTGGAGTAGAGGGGGAAAAGCCTAGAAAGAGGCTGTTTGGGTATAAACAAAAGAGGATATTCCAAGAAGAGAAAAGTCAACAAAGACAAGGTTTGAAAAATACTCACTGAATTCACTGACTGGGTTGGTGGCCATCAGCAACCCAAGGCTAGATTGGTGTCAGTGAGGAGAAACAATAGAAGCCAGACTTGAAACAAAACAAGTAAAAACTATGTTTGGGAAGAAATAAGTAAGATATCTGAAGATTGGTGGGAAGTTCTACGTGCTTCTGTTTAACAGGTGACAGAGGCAAGTTTAACTGGACAGATTTATTGAGTAGGATCAGTTGAATAAACGAGAAAGACACGAATGATAAACAGTGCAGCATTCTGAGAGGAGGAGACAGACCATACTGAGCTGCCCCTGCAGCTCCCCCCACCCCAGCCATGCAGGACAGAGGACTAGGAAATGCAGGCTTGGAGGAGTGCATGAGACTAGAGGCAGAATGTGGAAGAGATCTCAAGAAACAACTGTACAGTTAGCAAGATATAAGATGACCAGAAAGTTGAGAAGAATAGGGATTTGAAACACTAGTTGAATTCTAATGTAGAGCATTGCAAATGGCATAGAGACACTTGAGATGCTATTAGGCATCAGAGACATGCTGTCTAAAACCACAGTGAGAGCCACTTCCAGGAAAATGGGAATAGGTTCACTGTTGTTTATTCCTACTCCTAAATACAATGGAAAACTCTAGAGCTTATGTATATAAACATAGGAAGACTGGATGCCAGAGAGTAGGTAGGCTGCTCAGAGGCCTTAGCACAAAGGAGTGACACAGTAGTGGCTGCCCTGAGAGTCCTTTGCCTCATGGACCACAAATTTGGAAAGAACAAATTTCTACTATTCTATTCAAAATCCTCAATATAAATACAGAAAAAAAAAAATCAAGCCATAGTAAGAGCCTGGTGTCTTGAATCAAAGAAAGAGAAAGAAACAACATTAAGGCAAAAAACTTTCAGATAAAAGCTGCACTTGGGTCTGGGACTTGGTCAATTCTTAACTAAAGTGCTTGCCTGGCATGCACAAGGCCCTGGGTTCAACCTCAGTTCTTCATAAACCAGGCTTGGTGGTGCATGCCTGTAATCCCAAGTTTGAGGCAAAAGGATCATAAATTCTAGTTCAAGGTCATCCTCAGCTAGATACCAAGTTTGAGGTTAGTGGGGTACCTGACATCCTGTTTCAAAAAGGCTACATCAGCCAAACATCAAGTAATAGGCTGTGGCTTGCAGCCCTGCTTACACTATCAAAGACTGGATGGGGAGCCCAGACTTCTACTTTTGAGGCTGTAACGAGGCATGGAAAGCCCTGATGAGATGGTGCTAGGCAAACTCAAGCATGAACTGAGGATTTCATTCTTGACAACCAGTAATGAACACACCTCAGATTGTAAGCAGAGACCATGGACAATGACTTGCCATTTCTACTTGGCAGTAATGAGAGGCCTTCCCTCACATCACCAGAATGCTAGAGGGTAGAGAACCCAGAATTCCACCTGGAAGCAATGGGGCATTGCCATTGTCTCTGGTCAGAGCAATGCAAAGGAGAGCCAGCTGAGACAGAAGACATAAGGGAGACCCAGAGACATATTACATAAAAATATCCAGGATTTAAGTGGAAACTACACACCTTGTGATGAACTCCAAATGAAAAACCACAGTCAATAGTGACCAATGCCAAGGGAAGAAAAAAGATGAATCATCTAATGAATAATTTTAACATAGCAATGATTTGTTTTTTAAACTGAGACAGTGTCTCACTTTGTAGAATCCCAAGATGGCCTCAAGCTTGCAATAATCCTTTTGCCTCAGCCTTTTTCCTGTAGAAATTATAAGCATGGCCACCCACCCCACCATTCCCTGTTGACTTTCACAACAACTTAAGAGCTAGTGAAATGGCTCAGCTGGTAAAGATGCTTGCTTCATAAGATTGATGACATGAGTCTGTTCCCTAGAATTCACATAAAATTGGGAGAGAACTTACACCACAAAGTTGTTCTCTGACCTATGCTATGGTATGTATGTGCATGCATGTACGCGCACACACACACACACACACACACACACACACCCACACACACACACCCTGCAGATAAATTTTCAAAAGATTTAACAAGAAATTCTGAACACACCCAAACAAATGAGAAGAATCAAAAATGCAGCCAAAAGAATTTTATTAAAAAGCATAAATTTTATAACAAAAAATATAGTAATCAAAAAGGACATAGTTCTGTAGTAGAATGGAGAAGGTAGAGAAATTATTAAGCAAAGGAAAGGGAATGTCAGGTAAAATAGCCCTTTGAGTAGAGAAAATGACCAGAGACAACCTGTGTCTCATTCACATTTTTGAGGGTATTAATTCACATTATCCACACAAATGTGGACAATGATGAGTAAACACTCAAAGGAGACATTAGCCATTAAGAATATGCTAATTAGATCAGAGAGATAGCTCTGAATAAGAGAACTTATTTTTTCTGAGGACCTGGGTTTTATTCTCAGCACCCACATGGCAGCTCATGACTCTCTGTAGCCATGTCCAGAGGATCCAATGCATCTTCTGACTTCATCAGGCTCCCACACTATGGTGGTTAGAATATGCTCGGTCCAAGGAGTGGCACTATTGGGAGGTGTGGCTTTGTTGGAGTAGGTGTGGCCTGGTTGGAGGAAATGTGTCACTGCGGAGCTGAGCTTCAAGAGCTCCCTCCTAGCTGCTTGAGGATGCTTTTCTTGTTTGTCTTTGGAACAAAACGTACAACTCTCAACTCTTTCAGTGCCATCCCTGCCTGGATGCTGTCATGCTTCGAGCCATAATAATGGACCAGTAAACCAGCCCCAATTAAATATTGTCTTTTATAAGAGTTGCCTTCGTCATGGTGTCTCTTTACATCAATGGAAACCCTAAGACATGCACGTACCAGTTAATCACTTCACAATGGGATCATCTGATATAGCTTCCAAGTGACTAAAAAACAGAGACAATACCAGATATCGATGGGGATACAAACAAGCAAACCAGGACTCGAGTGTTGTCAGCAAAGATCTAAGTTGATAATCAGTAGATATGAAAGACAGCTGAGGAATTGCTTCAGAATTGGAATGTACAGTGCATGGCAAACAGGAGGTCTTATCACTGGCACACCAATGCAAACTAAACTTCATTATTTAAATTGTGATATTATTTACTCAATTTCTTTCTGTGATTTAATTTAATTTGTGTGTGTGTTTGTGTGTGTCCATGTGTGTAGCTGAGTGCTCCAGCACTAAGCTAAAATTAGGACATTAATCTTATATGTGATCTTTTCCAGAACCTCCCGTCAAGGCTCTGGGATCTATGACAAAGAGGAGGCAGAAAGGCTGTAAAGGCCAGATATGGTGGATGACGTCAATGAAACCATGTCTTCCAGACACAACAAGGCTGATGTACGTAGGAACTCACAGAAACTGTATCATCACACACAAGGTCTGCACAAGTCCAAACCAGCCAAAATCTCAGCACTGAGAAGGGAAGTGGACATGAAGTTCCACTCCTAATCAAGAATCTGTTTGCAGTTGATACCTGCTTGGAGAGGAAAAATCAGTTTTCTCCAGTGGAGGGGCACTAGGTAGATCAACCATATTCCAGGGCAGGTCCCATGCTCAGGAGTAGTCAGTCAACACAAAATGGACTTCATGTATTATGTATGCTTTTGTTTGGTTGCATTTTGTTTATTTTTCTCTTTATTTTATTTTTTCATTAAAAATAAACTTATTTTCATATACTGTATTATGATCACACTTTCCCCTTGCTAATCTTCTAGGCCCTCTGTCCCTCTACATCCTTGCAATTCTAAGCCTTCTTTCTCACTCTCTCTTAAAAAAACAGACAAATAAAAAAGACAAAAGTAAGAAAAAAGAGAAACTATTAAAAAGCACAAGAAACATCACACACACACACACACACACACACACACACACTCACTCACTCAAAATTGAAACCCATAAAATACAAGCAAAATGACAGTAAGGTTAAAACAAAATAAAGCCCAAACAAAGCAATATGAGACCAAAAAAAAAAAAAAAAAATTCCCAAAGTACCTTTGAGTTCATTTAGTGCTGGACATCTACTACTGGGCATGGGGCCTGACTGGAAGTGAGGATTGAATTCCCAGTGATATTCTCTTAGGGAAACTAACATTTCCTTTCTGAGTGGCTGTTAATTGGTGATAGCTTTTTAGTTGGGCCAGGCACCACTAAGATAAGCAAGTGTGGTGGAAAGATGGGAGAGAAAGAGAAGAAAACAGAGGAACAGTGTGGCCACAATGACAAGAGACAGAACTGGAGCCAGGAGGGTGCCAAGAAAGCCTGATGCGAGGAGGCAGCCACCTGATGCCATGGTATTATCCTGGCCCACATGCCACAGAGAACTATGTCTGCATCCCTGGTCTTACAGTATGTGTCTATATCCATGGCTCATGTTAACACCAAAGGCCATGCAGACAGTCCAGGTATGCCACCTGGGGCCATGTTGATGTCTGAGGGCTGAGCAGAGCTGACCCTGACCCTTGCCTGGGAAGCTCGGGAGGCTGGCCCTAAGGGCATAAGACCAAAGAGCTGGCTGGCCCAGCCTCTTGCTGGCTACAGCACTCTGGAGAGTACCCCATACATCACCTCGATTTGGCAGCACAGTAGAGCTGGTTTTGGTGGGATACAGGAATGATAGTCCCACCCCTTACCACCTGTGGCAGGTGGGAGAGTTGGCTCTGTCCCTGGCCTGGGCAGCATGGGAGCAATGGCCCTGGTGGTAGGCATGTGGGAGAGCTGTCTTCACTGGGGCAGTGCAGGAGAGCTGGTGGGTTGACCAACTCAGCTACTACACAAGCTCAGATCCAGGGCTATGAGTTGGCTTACTGCAACATTTATCCCATGCATGAACTGCTGGAGCACATGAAAGGGCTGGTCCTGCAGAACCAAAGCTGCAGAATTGGATATCCCAAAGAAGTCCCTGGAAGCATCTGATATTAATAGTGTAATAGAAACCAGAGTCTTTGAAACAGAACAATGACTCATGGCAATGAAGATTTTCAAGTAAAACTGTTTAGGCAAAAGGGTACACTGTGTGACACACCCTGACACACTACAGCTTTCAAGGCGAGATGGTTTATTTTTATTTTATATTTTTTGTTTTCTTGGGGTGATGTTTGCAAGGGCAGAGGGTGGATATAGAGGGATGGGGTTGCAAGTGGAACTGGGGTGCGTAATGTGAGATTCACAAAGAATCAATACAGAGTTTTGTTTTGTTTTAAAGTTAAGTGTTAACTGGCCAAAATCAAGAGGCATGGAGAACAGGGTTTGGAGAATAGTCAACGAAAGTGATGCTGGTATTGGTTATGAGAGCAAAAAGGTTAGCAAAGCACACGCTGCATGGTGACTTTCAGAACATCCCGCCCTCAGTGCCAAGGGGCTGTAAGTGCCCCTGATGTGCAGCAGGTCTTACAGAGCTGAGCTCATTCACAGTGCTTCCTTCAAGAACCACAAAGCACTCCCCAACCCTGCAAAGAGCACACAGCTGGCTGCCGGTCACTGATTCCACCACCAGTCTTCACAGTGAAGGAAATGAATAGACGGCTCATGTGCATGCTTTAATTATGCCTAAATAGAGCCAGAAAACTGCATTAAAAATGTAATGTGCAACCACCATCCCACCTAGTAACCACACTCCTTGATATTTATCCCAGAGATACTTCAGAGACTTCTGTACACACACACACACACACACACACACACACACACATTTATAGCTAACTCCATTCTTGCAATATCTCTAGACGATAATCACCACACAGCAGTCTTTTACAGGTAGAATAAGTAAAAAATATGGTGTCATATACGTGTATGGTAGACTCTTCAATAATAGAGAAATGGGGGCTAGGGAGAAATCTCAGTCAAGAAAGTGTTTCCAAGTCAAGCATGAGGACTTGAGCTCAGATTCCCAACAGTCTGAGCCCATATCTGTGCAACCCCAGCACTGAGAGGCAGAGCTGGACAATTCCATGGAGTACAACAGATAAACAGGTTGGTCAATGAGATCTAGGTTTAGCGGACACCTTGTCTCAAAAAAAGTGAAGAATGACTGAAGAGAATACCCACACTCTGGGTTCACATGCATGTGCACACATGCACACACATACACGTATGCACCTACACATAGAAATGCACATGCACATATACACTATACTCACCCCCCCCACACACAAACAATAGAGAGAAGAATAAGCTGTTGGTATACACAGCCACCTGGATGACGCTTCAGAGGATTGCCATGAGTGGAAAAACTGTGCCATGGAAAGCTACATGCTTTATGCTTCCACTTATACAGTGATTCTCAAATGACAATATTTTAGATACACGGGTCAAGGTGGTAATTGTTCAGAGTTAGGGATAGAGATAGAATTGGAACAAGAAGGATGGATCTGTAAACAGACAAAGGGCATCTTTATGATGCTGGAGAACATATGAATCTGCACAGTGATGCTATACAACAATGTGCAAATTAGGACAAGTACAGCAAAAATCAGATAAGATCAGGTAATTATATCAGTGTTGAGATACTGTGATATAACAAAACATTACTAATGAAGAAAATCTGTCCGAATGCACAGAAGATCTGTAGTAGTTTTCAGGATTGTGTGAATCTATTATTTTATCTGTATATCTATATAAACCAGTAAAGTGTTTAATAGAGATGGTTTATGTCCATATAACAGAGGGCTGTGGTTTGAGTCCCTACACCAATATGGTAATTAACCACAATCATTCCAGTTCCAGGGAATCTGCACCCTTCATCTGGACTCTACGGGCACCAGGCATACATATGATATACATGTATATTTGCAAGGGAAACACCCATAGACATAGTATACAATAAATAAAAATATAAACAGAAAAAAAAAGAAGGACTGGGGAGATGGCTCATGAGTTAAGAGAATTTTCTACTAAGTCATGAGGACTAGAGTTTGAATCCTACCACCCGTGTGGGACAGTTAAGAGATTCCTGTAACTCCAGCTTCCAGGAATTCAAAGCCTCCTTTTGACCTGTGTGCATGCATCCACACAAACACTCATGCATACAAACACATAAATAAAATATTTGGGAAAAGAGGGTTTTGTATGTTTGTTGAAAGCCAAGAAGCCTGCAGTCCACTAATTATGGTGAAGCCAAAGAACACTGTAGAATTCAGGAAAATGCAACCTGGATTGAAGGATGTGTCAGACAGGGCATTATACCTAGACCTTGCAGATGGACCATAAGGGAAATTATGACAAGATGCTGTGCACATAAAGATCATTGGTAATTGATCAAGAATATAAACGTCCCACATATTCTATGCTAAAATATTCAAATTTATGGGCAGACAACAGGAAGATGGAGAACAAGGCTGTAGACAAGGAATTCTAGTCTGCGGCACAGTGTACCAGCTTTATCTCTTGTTGACTTGCCAAAAATAAAATGTTTCCTAGAATCCTTTCCTTGCTTGTTTCCAGTAGGGTTGGCCACAACATACTATTTGTGAGGCATTTGGAAGGAAGAAATGAAATAAGCACCAGAAAGTTCCTACACTCTGTCATTTACCTGCTGGTCCATTTTGCTGATATAGAACGCTAACCATCCTGCAGCAACTTCGTCCTCTCCAGAATTCTACTCCAGCTTCTACACATGGGGAAGGAGCATACTTAACTCCACAAGGAAGGGTCCAGCTTTTCCTATGAAACACAATATATTCACACTGGGAGGCAGTGCTACAACAGTCCTAGGTACATTCCAGCTCACCTCTGGACTTGGCTCATCACATTTGTGCACGTTTTCATCCATCTTCTCTACACACCTCTCTTCTCCTCGCCCAATATGTCTTCTCTCCCCCTCCTGTTCCCTTCTCTTTCCCACATGCCTTAAAATGACTTTAAGTTTCAGCCCCAAGGACAAATGTGACAGCCTCATTGAGACAATTTAGCCAGTGTGCAAGGTTGGTTAAACACCGTGCCAGCCTATGTAAAGTCAAGATCCTAATATTCTGCTTCTCTCAGTGAACCCTGTTTATTGCAGGTATCTTACAAGAATACACCTAAGAGTTCCTAAGAGGAAAAAGGGGAGACCATGCTTCAAATGGGCAGAGATGGTCATCTGATACTTTCTCAAAGACTCACATATGATTCTCCCCCACAATACTGCCATCCATCCTCTATCTTTCACTTCTTTCCCCATGGTAACAAGAAAGTGTTCTGCTATGTACTTTATAGATAGCCAAACATCTCTGTATAAACAGTTCTTTAACCTGGCTGATTAGGGATCTCATCACAAATAGCTGTTGTGTCTGACATGCCTTGTACTGGTGTGCTTTTCTACATAAAACACATATACAAGTAGACAGCACAATTGATCATATAAATAAGAAAATCTGCATTTAGTGTATTTTGACAGACAGCTACCTCAGTTAGGAGGGGAGTATATGTGCCCCTTGTAAGTCCATTGCTTTTAAATGGAGTAAAAGAGAGTGTGTAGAATCTTATTTATCTAACCTCTTTTATGAGACAAAGACTTATCAGCTGCTTTCTTTGAACTTTCAGGCTAAAAATTTGAATGACAAGCAGTCTGGAATGTCAAAGCAATATCTTCCTTGGAACTCACCTCTGCTGTTTATATTTTGAGGGCACTATATATTGAGTATCATAAAAAATGATGTGTTATAAAAAATCTCCCTCTCTTCTTGTTCTTCACTGGAAATGTTTCAAACACTTCCAAAAGGAGGGGTTTGGATCAGTTACACACATTCTCTTTCAGCCCAGGCTCAGATCCAGAAGCTTCAGAGTTATGCACCTGGGATCAGAACAAATGAGCTAGAGGCATCCTCTGTCATTACCCCTCAGAGCCAAATAAACTAATCCTATTCTCCATGTCAGTTTCTGTTTTCCTCTTACTCACTGCCCAGAGATGCATTCTGGGCTCCAGCCCCACCCCCATGAAAAGGCTGTCTATTCAATTACAGACACAAAGTTGCCTTGTGCCAAACAAGCATAGAAGACACAAGAGTGATTTAATCCTGCTAATAAGATGGGAGAAAACATGTAGAGGCCAATTGTCTGCTGAGAACAAGAACAGCTTCTTGTCTGGGAGTGTATAATGGTGTAGCAGACACTATCATTTGTTTGTCTTGCAAACAGCCAACCTGCTTTATTGCTTAGAAAAAGAAAACTGTTTGCTATAGATACCAAGCAGGTGGCTATAGGGTTTGTTAACACACCCGCTGGATGGACAAATCACAGTATCTTGATGTACTCATGGTACCAGCCTTCAACATCTCCCCAGGGATTCTCATCCCTGGGGCCCATGACCACATGTCATCTTCTCCTTCACTGAACAGGTAATGTGTAAAAAAAAAAAAAGTATATTGGGCAAATGGCAGAAATTGACTTTTGAAGCTAAGTCATGGGAGACACTGCAGCTTTTCCCTTGTTCCCTTGGATCACTGACAGTAAAGAAAGATCACTGTGACAGCTCACTGCTACTGTCCAAATGATCAGGACCTATTATGTTCCCAAATAACACAAATTTTCAGTCCCTGTGCATGAGCTAACTCCTCAGATAATTGGAATCCCAGCTACTGTCTTTCCCATAATTTCATTAGACACATTTTTGTTTGTTTATTGTTTTTATTTCTTCTTTTAATTGGAGTCTTACTATACACCCTACCAGGTTTAACTTTAACTTATAATTCTCTCTCTTTCTCTGTGCCTCCCATGTGTTGGAATTACAGGCACATGCTGAAATGCTCACCTCTATAAGTCAGAACTATTCAGTTAAATTTAACCCTAAATCATGGCCCAGAAATCTGTTAATATATAGTATTTATTGTTTTATTAATCTGTTAATATTTATCTGTTAATATTTATTGTTAGTATTTATTGTTTTAGGCCACTATATTTCAAGGTATGTGGCAGTTCATAATTAATACAACAGTGATGTTAATTTGTATTGGTTTTGTGGTTTATAGCACATATGCAATTAGAAAACCATGCTGTAAATATTACAGACCTAAGTGATAATCCCTGACATTCCCATATCTTATGCTAATAGTCTTAGCCAGTGGTATTTCAGTCAGTCAAATCTCTAGAAATACTTAGCCCTAATTTGTAATGTTTACTTAGTTGTACAGTATAAATAATCTCTCTATAACAAATATCATGCTACAAGTATGATGTCACTGAGCACAGTGTTGAATAGGGAGGCAGAAAATCATCTCTTTCAAGCCAACAGAGTCACCTCCTGAGTACTTGGTCTGTGATCAGAAGAATAGATGGATAATATAGCACACTATGTACCCATGTGGCTTAGAAACATCTTAATAAATAGCACAGTGGGGTTGGGGCTATGGCTTGCTAAGTTAAGTGCTTGCTTTGTAAGCACAAAGACATGAGTTCAATCTCCAAAATCCTTGTATTATTTTTGGTTTTTAAAAGCTAGATGTGGTGGAATGCAGTTTTGATTCTACCCTGTTAAGTCAGAGACAAACAGTTCTGAGGCTCACTGCCAGTCAGTCTAATATTTGCTAAGTCTCAAGTCAGTGAGATAGCCTATCTCAAAAATTTAAAATGTACACATATGTAGATAAATGACACTAGTTGTTGTCTTGTAACCCTTACATGAATGCACACACACACACTCACACACACACACACACACACACACACACACACACACACACAAATAAACATACACATAAAAGAAGTAGCAGATTTTTGACAACAGTGTTTGTAAACAATATGACATTGGGTCTAACTTCTTCCTGATGTTTGCTGAATTAGTGGTCTCATTATGTGCTATATATTCATTACAAATGATAGATTAATCATTTACAACAAGAAGGTGGCATTATCTGCTCATTAGAATTTTGAAAAGACAAAAGGAAAATAACGATGCCAAAAGCCAATTATTGTACATCAGGCCAGAGTTCAAGCACATTATACACTACTACTTAACTTAGTGAGACAGGTGAAGTAGATGCGACCAACATTCTTTTAATTCTTTCTAGAACACGGAGCTTGTCATTGAAATTGAGTGCAGAGTCAGAGATAGATGGATGATTCTGATGAAGAAATATGAAAGTAAACTGTGGAGAGGGACTATTAAATGGGTCTAGGCTTTCCCTCAAACACACAAGCCACCCTGTGACTCAGAGAGGTAGGTACAAAAATAGAACAGGGAAGTAATGTCACTAAGTGTCCTTCAGCACCATGGCCAGAGTGGGACCCAGCTTTGGAGCAAGGCGCTGTCCTTCTTCCCAGTGCTGATTCTATCTAAAGGGGTTTGACTCTGCCCACCACACATAAAGATTCAACTCACTATGGGAACATTAGAAAACTGCCTAGCTGAAACAAGGACCCTAGAAACAAGAAATCTCTGGAAAAATGGTTACATAAAACCTGAATTGTTTCAGGTTTC
Organism: Arvicanthis niloticus; assembly: GCF_011762505.2. Classification (NCBI taxonomy): domain Eukaryota; kingdom Metazoa; phylum Chordata; class Mammalia; order Rodentia; family Muridae; genus Arvicanthis; species Arvicanthis niloticus. Next base: position 89,203,268 of record NC_047660.1, on the reverse strand, counting down.
TGGCTTGATGGAGCTGCCACAACAGCCATGTTCCTTTTTAGCAATGAAGACAAGAATATACATTAGAAGAACTTAGACCCTATCTTCATCCCGAGGCAGGCAAGCACAGTGGATAGTCTAGCAACCTGAGACTCTAATTGATTGGGTCATACATGACACCCTCTTTTAATAACACACTTGGTAACCCAGCTACCTCACCCAAGAGTACAATGCATAAACATCCCTCTTCAAATAGTGCTTCTAGCAAACACAGACCCCCCCACACACACTGCATCAGAATACAAGTAAATCCATCTCTGAACAGGAGGATAATTCTCCCTGCTCCTACCAACAACCATGTAGACAGATTCTATATAAATATGTTCCCAATTTTAAAATAAAGGAAGAAAGAAAGGAAGAAAGAAAGGAAGGAAGGAAGGAAGGAAGGAAGGAAGGAAGAAAGAAAGAAAGAAAGAAAGAAAGAAAGAAAGAAAGAAAGAAAGAAAGACTAAGCTTGAACTAGTTTGGAGTGCATGCACAACAAAGCAAAACCGTGTCTTCAAGTAAACTTTAAGAGAGATGAGACAATCCTTTTTATCATCTTATGTGAATACATAAACCAGATGCATTATGGGAAGAAACATGAGCAGCAAGAAAAATAATACATTACTTAATCTGTAAATCTAACTACAGAACCACTCAAACTAGTCCCCTTAGAAACTAGATTATTCTTTCTTTAGAAATCATAAAAGAGAACCCCAGGCTACAGCGTGGAGCCCCAAGTATTCTCACCCATGAAGCCCACTGTCAGACTTGTATAGTCTGTATTACTGCTTGCTGTGAATAGCGTTATTTTGCTATTTTGCAGATCTAGGTAAGCCTTTTTTCTCCCAATTATCTGGATAAGAGGCCAAGAATTTGAAAACACCCACACTAGCCTCTGATCACTGATAACAATCCCTGGGCTAACAGCTCTATTCGGGGGAGGGATCCTTAAAACTTTATATGGCATTTTCTCTGCTGAGGAATAAACTTGACATATAGAAAATTTACTCTCTCAGGTGGGGTTACCCAATTAATCTAAGTAGGGAAAAAAATCTTATCCCAGATCTCTGTCCAAAGACACCCACCTCATTCCAGTTTAAACACTACTGTTTCCAAGAAGCTGACAACACAATAGATGTCCAACTTACATAAAAACTAATTGGATTTGGGGTAGACAGTAAAGGTTGCTGATAAATTATCTTAGAAGTTGAACCTAGAGGACACTGCTTCCTCTATACTCCTCTCTTTGACTTTCTGGGGAGTCTCTTTTTGAGGCTGAAGAGTCTGTTTATACTAAGTACTACCTAGAAAGAGAAAGTAGGACAGTCCCTCCTGGAACGTCAATACCCTGGAGCCAAAGAATTGGAAGCAATTTAGAGATGCTCTGATATGAGAAGGTCCCTAATAAACAGAAGGAGCCACTCAGTATGAGCATGTCATACCTCAGATGTGGTCAAGTCAGTGAGAACCATACTCTGGGATAAATGCATATGCAAAAATAATACTGTGGCAGCTAAGTGTCACCACAGACTGTCTGTAGTCTGCACCCAAATGAAATTTCCTCTTTCTGGGTAATTGGGGACATTTACTTGACTCCATATGTCACAGTGTTCTCATCTTTAAATGTGAATGACAGGGTTGGTTGTATGCAATTATGTAATCCACGTGCTTAGCCTGGGAACATATTCAATAAATGTGGCTTCATTTATTACTACCACTATTATTACTGAGCACTGGATGCAGGTCATGGAAGGAAAAAGCTTAGCTTTTCAACATCAAAAAGGAGACGAGGTTGGGGAAATAGTGCCATTGTAGAGCACCTGAATGCCGTGCACATGGCTGTGAACTTGAGTCTACATACCTCTTCCTCAGTAAAAGAGAGACACTTCTTCCTGTGTCTGCATCTTCTCTGAGTGAGAACAGGAGAGGCAGTAGATGTGGCCTCACCTCAGGCCTCCTACAACAGAAGCTCCACCTATGCCCTGTATCCTTCGTAACCAGCACAGGAGACATCTTGGTCTCAGATCCCCAGGTACATCATTCCCAGGCTGCTTGCCAGGTACCTACCAACTCTTGGAGTGCCTCTTCTCTTCCCAGTCGCCCCCCCCCCCCCTTTTTTTGATCTGGTTGCTAACTAACTGCCCTGCTGCTCTTTTCTGAGGACAGAACCTCCCCACCTGGATCTTGTGGCCTTTTGCCCAAGAGTGAGAGAAAACTGCTTCTATGTTCCCTGATAACAGCTGAGCTCAGTCCTTTGAGTACACTGACCTCCAGGGAGAGGAAGGCACAATCTGCTTGATATGCCAGTTGTCACTGTGACTCTCACCCAGATGAGCACTTGTCACTTCCTGGGGAGAGTCAGCTGCTTACTCAAAAGAAGTTCTGGTCCCCTAGTGACTTAATTTGGCTTTGCAAACCTATTTGGTAGTGCAAATGTCCCTGTGGATTTTGCAGATGAACTTGCCAAGGACATTCTACTCCCAAAGAAGCTTGCAACAACAAAACCTCATCCACTCCCAGGCCCCACTTCAGTCTGCTACCAGCTCTTTGGCCTCTACTCAGGCCAAAGAAATACAAATCCATTTACATCTGTTAGTGGTGCCTGCTTTTCTGCAGTATCTCAATTCTTAGTGGAATACAAATGCAGCCCCTTCTCTCCCATAATCAAGACAAACCCATATGCTGTTTTCTAGCTCAATGTTTCTAATTACTGTAGGATCATTGAAAACAGTGGTTTTGCACTTATCAAATATTTATAGTTATTGCCTTATAAGAACGAGACTGAAGCTTAATCCAGAGGAAGAAGGTGGTCACTGTTAGTATCAGGCAGAATTCACTAGAAAACAACAGTGTGTGTGTGAGTGTGCATGTGTGTGTGTGTCCAGACTGAAGCTTGATCTAGAGAGTGGTGACTGTTAGTATCAGAGTTATCTAAAGAAACAGCCAAAAGTGCATGTCTATGTGTGTGCATGATGTACTTGCGAAGTACATTTGTGTCGTGTGTATGTGCCTGTGTGAAATCTGTGTATATGTGTGTGTGGTATGCATGTATATGTGTGCAGTGTGTGTACTATGTATGTGTGTGATGTGTATGTTTATATGTCTCTGTGTGTATATGAATATACAGTGTGAGTATATGTGGTATGTATGTATGCAGTATGCATGTACATAGTGTATGTAGTATGTATGTATATGGTATGTATGTGGGGTGTGTGTGTGTGTGTGTATGGTATAGCAGTTAAGAGAGTAGGAGTATTAACAAGGATGACATATGTAGGGCAGGCCAATTTGTAGAAAATTTGAAAAATCAGACAAGAATCTGAAAACCTCCAGCCCACTCTATAAGGCCAGGAACTCAGTCTCATTTTTTTTTTCATTTCTCTTTGTCATATGACTATGTGTGTGGCATGTATTCTTGTATCTTAAATGTATATGAAGGCCCAAGGCTCGCTGAAGTCAACCATCTTTTTCAACTACTTTCCTCTTTTATTTTTGAAATAGGGGCTCCCAGCCTACCCCCAAATTTACCAAATGTCTCCCAGGACTCAGACAGAACACCCACCTCCAGCTTTGCAGATAGGCTTCTATGCCCACCTGACAATTACATGTGCTGGGATCCTAATGCCTGCATGGTAAGCTCTTGCCTGAAATGGGATTTCTGTTAAAGTTTTGAAACAATGCGAAACAATGCATTTTGCTCTGAAAACCACCAGTGGTAGCTCTTAAGGCCTTCAGATGATTGATCTGGCCCATCCACCTCCTGGAGGATCCAGCTTCATGGAAACCTCTAGACTAGTATTTGACAACTGGCTAACACATCTTGTGCATGTTGGAACATAAAATTAGCTCTCTTAGGGTCTGCATAACGTATGTACATTTTAAAAAGAGAAATGACCATGTGGCCTTCCTTGATCAGGTTCTTTTCAGTCCCCTCTTTGGCACTTATTTTATACAATAGAGGTAAATGAAGGAGAACACACTTCATATGAAGAAGCTATATCCAGAAATCCACTGGGCTGCAAAGTCTGCCAGCCTGGGTCTCTGATCACAAATATTCAGGCATTTCCTATCAGTCAGGAAACCCAAAAAGTAGAGTCTCAGTTCCAGAGAAGCTGGATTGTAGCAAATATTCTTGGGAACACCACTACACATGTTGCAGTATTAATTCTGAAGGAAAAATAGCAATTCTGACACAAGACACTCAATGATAACTAGAACACAGATTTCTACTTCCCAACATATTTCTGGACCCTGGGAACAATCTTTGGACTTGACATGATGTATAACCCAGAGAGAAATGGCTGTCTTCCCCTCCCATCTGAGCTTCTTGTGCTCAGATGACTCTCAGTAACCTTAGCCCAAGTGCTGGTTGTGGCAGGTCTTGGTTGAGCCAGGGGCTGGCTTTGACTTCTGTTTCCTGTATAAGACTCCTTGCCAAAGAGTGCGGCTGACCCAAACAGAAGCAGAGGAATGAATATGTTTCCCTGCTTTCTTTGAAAAAAATTTCCTGTGCAGTTCTAAAGCAGTGTTCTTTGTTGTTAGAACGAGAATTCTTTTTTGTTTTTTTCTTCAAACATCCTGTTCTCCCAAGACTCAAACATTGAATGCTGTACTGAGAGACAAAGCTGAGAGATGCCTGGTCTGGCCTCCGCCCAGATGACCAAATTCCTGATTGGCTCAGACTCAGCTCTCAGGAATTCCTGCCCACCCATTTATTCACCAAATATGTTTAAGGACATATTGCCAGGGCCTGTTGTGTACCATATGTGAGGGTAGTAGCTGAGAGTACAGCTGGGACAATCATAGGGTACCTATTCTTGCAAAAGGACCCTTAGTCTTATCATCCCAATGGCCAGATGTGTTCAGAGGTATCTGATTTCAGTTCAAGATGGCCTTTTTTTGTCTCACATGTTTAAGTATTTTAAAACATCTTTTAAGAAGTGTCTTGTAGGAGACAAGGTTTCAGAAAAAGAAGAAAATGAAATGAAGTATAAAAACTAATAAAACTATCATTTTCCATCTATGCCCAGAAATATAACTGCTCACATACTGATCTATTGCTTTCTAGTCTCTATTTTTCTCTAATACATGTAACCTTGGAGACATACTACATCCTTGCAACTGGAAGACTTGCTCCTATGACCCTTTCCTTCAAAAGAACTTGTGGCAACAAAGGCTCTTGGCTGAGAATATAATGAAGCCTTTTATAAGGGTGGCTTTGTAGCCCCTCCAGGGTAACCAGGGGATCCTACTCAGAAGCATGAAGTGACTGCTTTTTAAAGAGCCACAGGAAACAAACCAAACATGACACAGCCCAGCAATGCAGAAATTGACTCCAGGAAAAAGGGAAGTGCACACTAATTATGTGACCACTGAGGAAAGAACAATTTGCTTACTGAGACTTGGGGCTCTGTCCCTGACTACTAGTGTTAATGCTTGTCCTTGGAAGTTGTAGTTTTTGATGCATATAACCAAGAAAGCAGAATCAAGGATTATACAGGTGGGGACATTGCAAAGAAAATCTTACACAGGGGCTGGTAGATAGCCTAGTCAGTAAAATGATTCCTCTGGACCTTTGGGAACTTTAGTTTAAACTCTAGAATCATGAAAAAAAAAAATGCCAACTGTGGTGAGAGTGCATGTGAGATCTGTATATTGTGAGTGGAAACATGCAGATCTTTAAAGCTAGCTGGCTGGCAAATGAGAAAGTCTATGTCAAAAACCTAAGGTGGATGTGGATGGCAACTGAAGAGCAACGCTTAAAGCTGCACTTTTGCCTCCATATGCATGCACACACATGAATGGGCATGGACACACACACACACACACACACACACACACTTTGACCTAATACTAATATCCATCTAAATATCAAAGCCCTTCCAAGCCCATGTTGTACTGGGGTCTTTGTCAGTGTTGGAGGAGGTAGTGTGCTACAAGGTGAGCACTCTTTTTATTTTCTTTTTTACTTAACCAATGACCCTGGATGGTATCAGGGTATCACACCCTGATCAGAATAGGATGATAGATGTGCCTTGGAGGGACTTTGCCTTTTAGGAGAAAAAGTGGTTAACTCCCAATTGTATACCATACCACAAAGACCTTGGTTTTGTGGGGTTTGTTTAATGAAAGAAAAGAAGCAAAACAGAACAGTTGGACTCACTCCAGAAGAGAAAGACACAGAGCCATGGAAGCAAGGGATGGGAGTCAGAGCATATTCCTAGCTCTACAAAGAACATTGTTGATGTAGACATAATACGATAGCCTCTATTGATTGATTTAAACAAAGACAGTAATGGAGCTATAATGGGAAAAGGGAAAGAAGGGTGATGTAACAACGACATCATCAGCCATAGGAAGCTAATTCTTTGTTCTGTTACTAGAACACAATACCCAAGAGGGAGCAATTTGTGAAGGAAAATAATTTATTTGGGCTCCTGGTCCTGGAGGCTGGAAAGTCTCAAATCAGGCAACTATACTTGGAGAGAAAAATAGGATTCAACTCATAGAGGAAGGAAGAAGGGCACAAGCAGGCACCTGCCAGGAGACAACTCATAAGAGGTATCCTCACTGTGCCAAGTCATTATTGAAACAACTGGCTTAGACCCATGAGTACAAGAACTTGCCTCTGTCTGCTGACCTTTGCCCTGTGACTTAGTAACTTTTTGAAGGTCGCACCAATCCTCAACACCATTGCATTGGAGGTTCAGTTTCCAGTGTCAGCTTTGGTAGAAACAAACCACGTCTACACCACAGTGACTGTAGAGTGATGATATCTAAAGTTCATTAATTACAAGTGATGACCTTGTAGAGACACTCTCAGAGATGTACATGGTCTGCTTTATCACCATCCCTGTGTGTATTCATAGTTGTCTGTTTACATAAAATCATCACTAAAATTTTATAATTGTTGAAGAATTACCACCCAACCATTTGCAAAATGGAAGAGGCCTTGCTGTAGGGCTTTTGTAGGGAGATCATGTCCTGTAATTGCAGGATGTTGAAGGATGAAGGCTCCTGAGCTGCTCACTACTCTTGTGTCACATTGAGGGTGAGAAGCAGCCAAGGCCCTGGTGACTTGGCATAACCAATGGTCTAGCAAGTCCTGGCCATGGAAGATCCTGATGCTGAGAAACTTTTCTGAGAGACATTGATCAAAATCTTCACAGAACAGCTTGAACAAAAGCTCAGCAAGTAAGTGCTTTTGTGGTACGAACACGGAGGACTAAGTTCAAATCCCCAGAACCTATGTCAAAAGTTAGGTATGGTTCTAATCGTATACATACAGTCTGGGTACTGTTGGGAGTGGGGTGGAGGAAACACATTTTGTTGGCCAGTAGTCCAGCTCCAGGCTAAGTGAGAGAATCTTTCTGGAGGGATTATGGCAGAGAGAGATAGAACAGGACACCTGATATCTGTCTGTGGTCCGTGTGTAAGCATGGCTGTATATACTCTCATACATAAATGCCCCCCCCCACACACACATTACGATTTTTAAAAATTAAACTAATTTTGAAAAAGCTAATATTTCTCTACTACCATAGGTTAGAAGAAGCCAGTTCTGACTAGAGAAGACAGGGTGCTACACAGATCTGTATATGGTCTATGGCCTTTCCTGTTAACATAGCCCATGGACATTTTCTGCACGAAGTACTTCTTGACAATCTGCTTCTCATGACATCTGGTCTCATGTCACTGTCACATTAGTGGCAAATCTACATGCAGAGTACTGTGTAGGTGCGGAGTGCAGTGTACCAGTCTTCTTTCCTGGGCTGGAGTGTCAGCCCTGCCACTTTCCAGCTTTGGCACTGAGGGGCACAGCTGCACTTTCTACCTCTGAAAATGAGACGAGGAAAGTTCCTATTCCACAGGGCAGCGGTGAGACCTACAGGAATGAACATACTCGAAGTGCTAAGAACAAGAACTGCCACTCAGTAAATCCTAGATGCTTCTGTGAATTTGCTGTTATTGTTGTTTATTTACGCATCCTTTCTTTAAATATAGGGTTTCCATTTCCAAAAAAAAAAAAAAAAAATCACATTCATAAACTGGGCAATATTGTGCATTCTTTTACAGATTTTAATGAGGGTACATAAAGCATCATAAGGGTACATTTCTGTGATGTACCAGCTTCTGCATGTCTCCAGCTTGTGGGTTCAGTCTGCAGCAGCAAAACCTCCATTTGATTATGTAGTAACTTAGCCATTGTTCTATTGCTGTGGAGAGTCATCATGACTGTGGAAGCTCCTTTCCCCCTTTCATTTATTCTTCTCTCATATATTACATCCCAAATTACTGCAGCTTCCCCTCCCCCAGCTCCCCCAGCCTCTCTCCCATCTCCTTTATGCGCCCCCCCCCACTTGTACCAACTCCCTTCACTTTCTTCCAGAACAAAAAGCAGGCCTTCTTAGGGACGCCAAGCAAATATGGCCTAACAAGCTATAATAAAACCAGACACATATTCGCACATTAAGGCTGGATGAGGCCACCGAGTAAGAGGAAAAGGGTCACAAAGGCAGGCAGAAGACTCTGAGACAGCCCCCACTCCCACTGTTAGGAATCTCATAAGAACACTGAGCTACACAATTGTAACACACATGCAGAAGACTTAGATAAGACCCATGCAGGCTGCTTGATCTCCATGAGCCCACTTGAGTCCTGGTCAATTGGTTCTGTGGGCTGTGTTCTTTTGATGTCCTTGATCCCGCTGGCTTCTTCAATCCTTTTCCCTCCTTCACAGGACTCCCCAACTCTGCCTAATATTTGGCTGTGGGTCTCTGTATCTGCTCCCACCAGTTGCTGGATGAAGTCTCTCTGATGACAGTTATGCTCAGCTCTGGTCCCAGTGCATCATGCAGCCATGACAAACTGTAGGTTAGAGGTTTTGTGGCTTGCTTGGTGTCCCAGTCCCTCCACTTGAGGTCTTGCCTGGCTACAGAGGATGGTAGCATATTCTGGCTCTGTGTCTCCCATTACAAGGAGTCTTTGCTAGTGTCATTCTCATAGATTCCATGGAGTTTCCATTGCACTAGGTTTCTGCCTAGCTCCCGAAATGCCCTCTGCCCCAATTCTAGCCATCTCTGCCAGTATTCTCCCCTCCACCCCCAAACCTGAAACCTGATCTCTCCTGTTCTCATCTCCACCTGCCCCCAGCACACTTGGGAAATCTATTCTATTTCCCCTTCCCAGGAAGATCCCTGCATTCCCTCCCTTAAGCCCCCTTTGTTACTTAGCCTCTCGGGGTCTGTGGACTGTAGCATGGTTATCTTTTACTTTATAGCTAATATTCACTTATAAGTGAGTACATCCATGCTTGTCTTTCTGGGCCTGGGTTACCACACTTAGGGTGTTTTTTCCTAATTCTGGCTATTTGCCAGCAAACATCATGATGCCATTGTTTTTAACAGTTGAGTAATATTCCATTATGCAAATGCACCACATTTTAAAAATTCATTCTTTTGTTGAGGGCCATCTAGGTTGTTTCCAGTTTCTGGATACTATGAATAAAGCTACTATGAATGTAGTTGAGCAAGTCTTCTTGTGATATGATATATGCCCAGGAGTGGTATAGCTGGGTCTTGAGGTAGATAGAATCCCAATTTTCTGAGAAACCACCATGTTGGTTCCCAAAGGGGCTGTACAAGTTTGCACTACCACCAGCAATGGAGGAGTGTTCCCCTTGCTCCACATCCTCCCCAGAATGAACTGTCACTTGGACCATGGCAACTCTTATTAAACAAAGTATTTAATTGGGGTAACATATAGTTTCAGAGGTTTAGTCCATTATCACCACAGTGAAAAGCATGGTGGCATACAGGCAGACATGGTGCTGGAGAAGTAGCTGAGGGTTCTACATCAGGAACTGCAGGCAGCAGCAAGAGAGAGCCACTTGGGCCTGGCTTGTGTTTTTGAAACCTCAAATCCCAACCCCAGTGACACACTTCTTCCACAAGGCAACACTCACTCCAACAAGGCGATACTTCTTAATCCTCCTCAAGTAGTGACATTCCCTTGTTACTAAGCATTCAAATATATGAGCCTACTGGGGCCACTCTTATTCAAACCACCACATGTAAACAACTGATATTTATTAAGTAATAATAATGCATAGAAAAATAGTTTAAACATTTTATCCAAAGATAAATAAAAAGATAAATATTTTTCACCCTCACATTATATATATAATCATAAGTATAAAAGAACTGTTTACAAAAATGAATTTAGTTCTTACCAGTTGAGAGCAATCCGTGAACATTTGTCAGGAGAATAATTAAGGTTTTAATGGCTAATTACTATTCCTTTTATGCTTATATCATTTTTGTTAGCATCTAATGTTATTATAAACAGTATTTTAGTACAGCTTACTTGTTTGTATATTTATTTCTGTGTGTGTGTGTGTGTGTGTGTGTGTGTGTGTGTGTACTTGGATGTGCCTCAGCAGTAATGGAGATGTCAAAGTACAACCCACAGTTTTCTCTCCCTAGCATGTGAAACCTGGGGATAGAACTCAGGTCATCAGACTGGGTAGCAGGTGCCTCTAATCGTTTATCCATCTTAGTGGGGCTTCCTTCAAAACGAAGCATTTTGAAGGCTGGGATTTTAGCTCAGCAATAGTAGAATACTTTCCTGGCATGCATAAATTCTGGATTCAAGCCCCAGTACTGAAATAAACAAAGCTAACATTTCATGGATGGAGAGATGGTTCAACCATTAAGAGTTCTTACTATTCACAGAGGACACAAGTTTGGTACCCAGCACCCATGTGGGGATGTTCACAACTCCTAGTAACTCCAGCTCCAGCAGATCTTTTTAAAAAAATATTATTTATTTATTTTTATTTATACAAGTACATTGTAGCTAGCTGTCTTCAGACACCTCATAAGAGGGCATCAGGTCTCAATACAGATGGTTGTGAGCCACCATGTGGTTGCTGGGAATTGAACTCAGGACCTTTGGAAGAGCAGTCAGTGCTCTTAACTGCTGAGCCATCTCTCCAGCCCTCTAGCAGATCTTACAGCCTCTAACTTACACAGATATAGACACACATGTATACATATAGTTAAAAATAAAGATATATTTTATGCAAGGTAAGGCTAAGAATTATGTGATCTATTAAGGCACAAAAGAACACAGCTTTTGATTCCTTTGTAATGGTCATGTGAACGTCTCTATCCTGTAATGAAAGCTTTGAAAAAAAGTTTAGATCTGCTATTTGAAAGTTCAGACCTGTTCTACCCAAGTCTCTCTCGTATTTGAGATAAACATTCTGTCCATATTCTGTCTCTTACTTCTAAAGCTGGCATCTAGGTGGTTGGGAACACAATGCATGCAGGAGTATAGGTGGGCAGGGCTGTAGGCAGTCCCCAGCTATGTAACCTGTCATATCTGGCCTGCATGAGACACAGCATGCACCTGGGATCTCCTGGGAGCTCTCTGTTCTGGCTGGCTATCTATACCTCCATAATCAGCCTCCTAATCAGAATGCTGACACCAGGGCTCTGCAGACTTCAGTAAGTGTGAACTCAACTCAAGGGCTTTCTTGGTACAGATGACTGGCCATGCTCAGAAATACAATGGAGCTGAAAGTTTGCAATTCCTATAAACTGTAGATGAAGAAGTCCAAAGGCCATACTTGGCCATGTGAGTACCTGCTGCAGCTTGGCCTTGGGGTCACTTTGTCCTCAGAGAGTGATACTTTGTCTTGTTCCCTGGTTCTTAGCATCACTGGAAGCCTTCTAGAGTCCTGAGTTCCACAGAAAACACAATATGTGGAAAGAGTGCCTCCTGTAGCCTTCCTCCTTGTCCCTGAAATCATCCTATTCTGTATCCTGTAAGCACAGACCTTCCACATTACCAAATAAAAAACCCCACAAACTTGCATTCTTCAGGCTTTTGATATGAAGGGGTATTTTTCTCCATTGTCTTTTTTTCCCATTTTGACATCAAACACCAACTATGGAGAGAGATTATCACAAAGGCTCTGACATCTTTCATCCTTGGCACTGCTGCTCTCTCTCTCCTAGACCAGAAAGACTCCCTGTATTTCCCATCTTGTTGCTTTAAGTGTTCTGCCTGCATGTATGTATGTGAACCATATGGGTGCCTTATACTCAATGTTGCCAGTGTAATGCTGCCAATATAGATATTGGAATCCTCAGGATTGGAGTTATATACTTTTGTAGGCTACCATGTGGGTGCTGGGAACCAGGTCTCAGTTCTCTAGAAGAGTAGCTAGTGCTCTTAATTGCTGAGCCATCTCCAGCCCCACTTCTCTATTCTTAATATGTACTTTCTTTGGCTTCCTTTCCTTTCTTTGTCTATCTGCTGGGACTATAATAGCTGAGTATCTGCTGAGAAACATAATTTAGAGATTATAAAATTATGTTGTTAAAAATACATAGTGTAATGTGCTAGGGGTCTACCCGGCCTTAGGGAAATGGGTTGAGGTGGGGCACAGCGCGGGATGAAGGCCAAAAGGCTGATGATCTCTGACCTTGTAGGAACTTTAACTCTTACTTATTTTATAATTCTCTGCACTTGAATAAGCACTGATCTCTCGTGATTAACATATGCTGTATAGCGGAGGGGAATTTAGTAGAGTATTTATTACTGGGGTTCCTTTCTCTCTTGCCCTAGAGCCTCACCAGAGCCTTACCTCTTACTGGCCAGGGGGAGGCTTAGAGCTATTAAAACTCTTGGTGAACCAGAAAAATAAAGTCACCATCACAGAAAAAAAAACCTTTACACAAGCAAATATGTACACACACACACACACACACACACACACACACACACACGTTCTTGTCAGGCTTGACCACTTGCCTCATTCACTCCACAAGTATCCATGTATATTTGTATATACACACCTATACTTACATACATATTTGGTGGATGGAGCAAAAGCCCCCATGAGCAAGTTTTATTGAACAAGCACCATTGCAGAAAAGCTTACTCATTCTGAATGAAAAATAAGCTTCAATCTTTATTGCCCAGAGAAAGAAAAAGCTTCTACTTTTTAATTGCTGAAAGAAAAAAGCCTCTGAATAAGGAGAAAAAGCACGTCATTGTTGTTCTTAGTACTTATACATTCTCAGGATACATGATCACTTGGTTTTCCAAGTATCTTTAAATTCCAAAAGTTCTTCATAAATAGAATAAGAAGTTTCAGCAGGAATGTTTACACGAGTCCATTAAGACTAGTTATCTAAGTAAAAATTTATTAACTGTGGCTAGTTCCACAAGTTCAGTAAAAGCTTAAAACAATAGTTCTTATGTCATATGTTAGAACAGTTTTGTCAAAAGGTAAATCATCTGACTGTATCTCACTAGTATTGAAGTTTTGTATAGACAAATCCAGTCAATATTTCATCTTCTGTCCTTGTGTCCACAATAAATTGTCCTCTCTCTGTTTATGAACTTTAGCTTTCAGACAATCATTTCTCAGCCAGTCCAGAAGGAATACTTTTCCTGATCACAAATCTGTTCCAAACCTGCTTTCTATCCCAGTATAATTAGCCCAAGACACATGAAGGTTTACAAAGCCCTTCATACTGTAGAGGGCTCAAAATTATCTATATACATTGAGGAATTCTATAGAATCATTATTAGGACTTATGAAATCATCAACTTGTCTACATAGCATTGCTACAAGAGAGTACATCTTCACTGATCTGCAGAAAATCTGCCCAATAGGATGAGCTAATGCCCAGGAATTATTATACTATTTTAATAATGACAGGAAAGTCATATCAGCTGCAAGAAGCAACTCTGAGAAGTTTCTTTGGACCTTGTCTCTTAGAGCTCACCCATTGCAGACAATGATGGGCCATCTCTAAAGGTCACTTGCATACCTTTAGCCTATTCTAGGTAACTCCTGACACTAATATTTTAAGAATAATGCCTGGAACACATAGTAATTATGTTTTTTATTTTATTTTTCCATTACATTTCTCTGTTTATGCTTTATTTATTAATTCGAATCTTTCTGGTTTCAGGCCCAACAATTTTGTTATTTTCATTATATACAGAAAGGGAAATATTTTTTAAGTTTTATTTTTATTTTATGTGTATGAATATTTTGCCTTCATACAGATCTGTGCACATGTGTGCCCGGTGCCCCCAGAGGCCAGAAAGGGCATCAGATCCCCTGCAACCAGAGTTACAGATGGTTGTGAACTACTATGTATGTACTGAAAACCAAACCTTAGTCCCTTGGAAGAGCATCCAGTGATCTTAACCACTGAGCCATCTGGCCAGCCATGGAAAATTTTTTTTCTATTTTCCTAGGTTTCATCTGGACCCTTTGTAACAAATGACAGATTAACATACAGGAGTTTATTGATGAATATGCCTTATATACACTCCAGATTGTTACAACAGGGTAGGATTAAAAGAAGTGACTTGAATTTAAATCCTTCTTCAGTGAAGACAAAAGGAGAACAACAGGGTAGGATTAAAAGAGGGGACTTGAATTTAAATCCTTTCTTCAGTGAAGACAAAAGGAGAATGGTATGAATGAGGCACATTTGAAACACTGGCCAGAAGAGCCCTGTGAAGAGCTGATTTCCTCCAAGGGTGAAGTTCTCTTGAGTCTTGGGAACTGTTCTTCCTGGTACAGAGGTGGTACTGTTACAAATGTAAAGTTACTCTATAAACAAATTCCCCTTACAAAAGGGTGTCATAAACTCTGTTTTCCAAAGTTGATCTCAAAATAATCCTTTTCCAATGTGGCCTTATTCGGCCCTTCTACCAATATCTTCATCATTTTTAGATTATTTTCTTTTTCTGGTATGTTTTCATTTGGTTTTATTTATTTGATTTTGTTTTTTGACATGCAGTCATCCTTGTCTTCATAGGAAGATTGGGGCCAGCTTAGACTACATAAGACCTTATCTCAAAAAAACAAACAAATAAACAAATAAAAAAACAACCCAACAAACTAAAACACCCATAGAGACTGGCAGACATAAAATATCTTTGGTTTGAAGTTTATGTCTATATAGCCTTTGACTATCATGTTAGTTTGATGTGCAACACTATGGTTTTCTTTAATGTATAATGATAGTAAGTCTTGCTGTGGTTTGTATTATGTATAACATGAATTTGAACCTAATATACATCTAAATGTACAGGAAATAAGTCATGTCCTTCCTTCTTTGGTTCTCTTTTTTCCTTTCCTCATGGGGCTGGTGAAAGCTCTTATCTTCCTCAGAGGATGAAAGATGCCAAGAGATGAGCTTGGGCAGCACAATGACAGAGTATGGCCAGGGACTCCTCTAGCAGGGTTCCCCAGCCCATTCTCAGTTAAATATAAACCAGCTGACAGACGACTGTGATTACTTTCTGTAACTGTTTAACCACTGAAACCAGAATCATCCCTCTGGCTGTTACACTGTAGCAGTTCTTAACCTAGCAGGTGTTTCAATGTTTTGTTCCTAAAGATTTAAGAAAGACTTTCCTTGAAAGGAACTTTAGTAGATAAGAGAGACAGCTCCATCTGAATACTGAGGAACAGGGTTGGGTGGGTGGATGGAACATTTCTAGGAAGAAGCATGAAGGCTAAGGGGATTCTTGCTCAATCAACTCAACAGAATTCATTCTTACATCGTTTTGTTGATCAATGTCAGGCATGAAACAAACTGAATATGTAATGTGCCTACCCAGTGAGTTTAGAAGTAAGTACATACCTGTGAAATCACCATCAGGGCTATAACCATAGATACTACTTATTGAAGTTTTCTCTTGCTTCTTTATTTTTATTTGTGTGTATATAAGGAACATTCAAAATGAGAATCACCTTTCCAAATAGAAATTTAAATATAAGATACAATATTGGTGGCTCTAGGCACTATACTACACAGATTTCTAGGCTTACTTATTTAGTGTAATTTGGAATATTTACCCATTAGCCAACACCTCTCTGTTTTTCCATCCCTTGAAGCCCTGGGAAATCACAGCTCCACTGTCTGATTATGTGTTACTTCTGGTTCTACAAGTAAGTGAGACACAATATTTCCCTTTCCATAGCTGGCTTTTTTCATTCACCACAATGTCCTCTGAGTCCATTCATGTTGTTATAAATGACAGTCTTATTCTTTTTAAAGGCTGAACAGTAGATTATGTATATACATACTACATTTATTTATGTGTATATGGGAGTGTGAATTCATGCTCATTGTGTACAGGCACACATATATGTGGTTGTGCATGCATACATGTGTACCAGAAATTAACTTTGGGTGGTATGTATATGTGTGTGGGTGTGTGAGTATATGTATTTGCTCCATGTGGGTGCAGAAGAGGGCACTGAATCTCCTAGAACTGGGGTTACAGGCAATTGTGAACCACCTGTGGGCAGTAGGAACAAAACTAAGGGTTGTGCAAGAGCAGTGGTTTTCTTAACCACTGAGCCACCCCCATTTATACTGCTTTCCATAATGGTTATTCTAATTTACACTCCCACCAACAGCAAAACAATGTTTCCTTGTCTCCATCCTCTTGCCTACACATTAATCTTATGTTATCAATTCAACATTGTTTCTGTGTGGTAACAGCATGCAACATGCGGAAAATGAGAGTCAGATGAGAAACTTGGCTGGTTAGCAAGACTGAACAAATACCAGTCCTGGGCCATTTTCACTTAGCGAGCTTCTTTATAAAACTGAATAGCCTTACTCAGGTTTGATCAAACCCACAGACATTGTCACAAGGTATCATTAAATACAGCCTAGATAGGGAAACTTTCGGCTAGGAAGACTTGTCTGGAGTCGTTCATCTCAGTGACCTTCCATGGACATGACCCTTCATATTTTATAGCAGTTTTTTTGGAGTTCTATAAGTGAGTTATGATGAAGTTTTGCTGTTAATGAATTTACTTGGGTCTGGACTCATACCTCTTCTCTATGAACACTCAGCCTGATAGAATGGCTTCTATTGAAGTAATTTTATGGGTTTTTTTTGTTGTTGTTGTTTTTGTTTTGTTTTTGTTTTGCTTTGGTTTGGCTTTCTTTACCCATGCTTTCCCATTTAGCTCCTGAATAAACAACACAAAAACATCAGAATTTGTTAACAAGCTGCCAGCCTAAACTAGGGAGGTTCTAAGATGATTATAAACCGGTCTAGGCTGTTAATACTCAAATAAATGCCCGGGTTCTTGCCAACTGAGTCTTGCTCTGTTGCATGTGTTTCCTCAAGGTGAGCTTCTTTCTCTTGGTCACATACTCATGGGCCATCCTGCCTCATGGTGACCTTCTTTTTTTTTTTTTTTACCTCTGTCTCCTCGTGGTCCCTACCTGAGACTCCCTACTCAATCTGAAGTTCATTTCTCCTCTGCTCAGTCACAGGCTCTAGCCTTTTATTACCCAATCAGAGATGACTGGGGGGTATTCTTTATAGCATGTTGGTCAATATGATGACCATGTCTAGACTGCAACCTAATTTGGGGCACAGAACTCAGCATCTGAATACATAACACACAAGACCAACGGCTACAGGCTTTCCGTCTCGGATGTTTAACTCACCTATCCACCTGTTCTCTCAGCTTTCACATGTCACACTGTTGTCCTGATTTCCAGTTCTACTGTGTCCCAATCCTATCTTCTACTTCCTTTCTCGATCCTACTTACTGCTTTCTCCTGATTCTAGGATTCTAGCACTTACCTCTCAGTTGTGCTCCCTCCTCTCCCCTCCTCTTCTTCCCTTCCCTTCTTCTCCTCTCCCCTCCCCGACCTCCTCTTTCTCTCTTCTTCCTTCTTTCTTTCCTTCTTTGGTAGATAACATCTCACTTAGCCAGTGAACTCCCTAAGTAGCTGAGGATGGCTTTGAACATAGTTCTCAAGCCTGATTTCAGTTGTACTTATTATTATTATCATCATTATTTTCTAATTTTGATCGATTCCTACTTTGCGTTGGTGTTTTTGTCCCACAAGGACATATGTATAGTGCAAGATAAGCTTCATTTCATATTTCATAGTAACAGAATCTCCCTGGTAGAATGCAACCATGATTGTGAGTTTCTTGAGAGTCTTCCTAGAGATGGCATCACCTCTGAATTTATAAATATTCATATCCATCTACATATTTCCTCATGCATAAATTGCTGCATAAATTACTCCATACCTGGCTCTCCCCTATGGTATCCAGACTCAGAGAACTCTACTTTAGCCACAGAGAACTGTTTGCTTTTGCTAATCAGATGACATTTCTTTATCTTTGACTCTTGGAATTGGACCACTCTGGGACACCACCCCAGTGAAACATGCCCTTGACTTCTTTTACTAAAGATTCTGATAAACTTAATATAAAAGGATTGCAATAGGTGGAACCACTTGTTGATTTCCCACCCCACCTTCACAGGCTTGCACCACACCCAAGCTTTGTCTGACCTTCCTGCCCCAAGAAGAATGGTGCAGTGTCACCCATGGAACATTCATCCCTGCCACAAAACAGCTGAGCTAAAAAGGGCAATGGCTCTTTCTGGAAGGGCATCTGTGGACCTTCAGCAATGACATACTGATGCCTGGCTGTGAGCCCAGAATCACAAAACCTTCTCAACCATATCAGACAAATGGCATTTGGGCCATTAGGGCAAGGCTCAGCAATATCAAATCAGCAATACTTCCTGCTTTATATGTGTGCTTCTTCTTTTGTATAAACAAGGGATCACTTTACACCAGAAACAGTCAGAGCCCAGGACTACATAGTAGCTTTATTCTCCCACCTTTTGAGTTTGTTGTAGGAGCCCTAAACACTGAATCTCTTCGAAGATTATTACACTGTCACTTCCTAAAGAGTTAGACTTGATCCCTGATTCAACACACTGACAAAGACACACACACACACACACACACACACACACACACGTCACTATGTAGTCCTGGCTGGTCTGAGACTCACTATATAGATTCACTATTTAGACCAGTCTGGCCTTGAGTCCACAGATTTCCACTTGCTTTGGCCTCCCACGTGCTGGGATTAAAGGTGTGTGCCACCACACCAAGCTTATCCACCAATACTTTTTGGATGCTTATTTTTTACATCACAGGTTAAGCTTTATGCCCTGAACCATAACTATGGACATGTAGGCTTAGCTTTTGTTTTCAGTTTAGCATGCTTCCTCCCCGCTACCCCTGGTAATCTTCTCTCTTTATATACCCTACAATTGGCTTTCTGACATTTTCTTGTGAATTTGTACTGGGAGGAAATCAAGAGGAAGGATAGAAATTTTGTATGAATTCCTCCTAGATCCCGTGTTAACCAAAGCCTCTCAAGTTCCCTGGCAGAAATGAAGCACTGCACTGAACTCGCCATGCCAGAAACTTTCCTGAATACCCAGTTTCCCTTTCTTCAGTGGCGATAGGCTTTGTATCTGGTCACAACACTGCACAAAAGAAAGAACACATTCACCAGCTTCTGCACATTTAGATGTGGCTATGAACTAAAGTTTGGCAGAAGACACATAAAAGAAAATGTCCTGTGATCACATTTAGGAGCTTTCCTGAAGAAACTTCTAGAATATGTTCTGTCATTTTTTTCATCATCTACTTTGGACACAGATGTGGACATATTCCTCAGAGGTGAAGATATAGAAGGAAAGATGTTAGTTGAAGCTTGTTAAGCAGCAAGATAGACTTTATATAGGACCACCATGACAGACATACAGAAAACAAGAACCAGAGAGTATTTATCACCAAGGGCCAGGGTGGAGCTCAGAGGATAGAAAAGTACCAGGAGAAAACATCAAAGGTAAAGGAGGTTCCAGATAAACTGACCTAACAGGATTCTTGCTCAAGCAAAGTGTGACACTTAGACGTCACCTGGAGGCTGGTGCTGGTGAGGAGCCTGTTCAGGAGGTGGTCAGATAGGAGGATGGAGGATTCCAGCCAAACCAACCTAGCAGGATTCTTGCTTATACTCAACATCATAAAAATGAACACAATTGTCCCAGAGTCAGGCTAACTGAGACAAAGGGAGACAGCTTTGTACGGGGCTGTATTATGGAGATGGTAGAGACTACAAGGTAACCAGATGCCCCATGCTGACCTTAGGTTTGTACACTTTATTTTTCCATAGGGGAGAAATTAATTCTGGTCAGAAGTTTTTGAATTATGCTTTAAAAAAATCATAGTAACATTAATTCATAGATGTCGAGTTAAATGTTGTCAGTGAATCTTGGGCCCTGACTTTCCAACTTACACAGTAAATTGTTTAGCTTGAAAGTTCAACCCTTTGGTACTTGGAGCTGGAAACTGGGCAGGAGGAATAGGGGAGCTTGAAATGTTCTTTTGGGAGGTTGGATTCCAGGCGACAGATTGGGCATGCACATGCTAGTAGAACTAGCTCTACATCTGCTTGACCCAAGGTGCGAGGGAAAACTCTGTGCTTCTCTCCACCAGGGCAGCCGCATGCATCTACATCCTTTTACAATCTCTATTGGAAGAACTGGCTGCTGGTCAGGGGCCTAGGATGAAGATACATCCCGCAATAGGGAAATTGCTAAGACAGACTTTATTCTGGACTGTAACAACGGGTGTGGGTAGCAACAGGGAGAAATGAGAATTAATAACCAAGCATCCAAGTATATCTCAGAGGATGGAAATTTACTGAAGCAAAAACGTTAAAGGTGAGGGGGATTCTAGACAAATTGACCTAATAGAATTGGTAATGAAGTCAGCAAGGAAGAAAAAAGCGGTTCATTGGTCAGTGTTTAGATGGCTCCTTGTCCCTAGCCCCGGCCCTGGTCAGTGTTTGCATGAACATGTTTAACTAGCTTACTTACCTATGTGAATGTGATTCTTATAGATAGTTTTAGGTTGTAGCCATTTTTCCCCTCGTGTATATGGTAGCAGGTATCAATCCCAGCACATGATCATGCTAAATAACCTACTACTGAGCTATATAGATTCTGACTTAGTTCTTGAAAAATTTGAGGAGTCTCTCTGGTGAGTGGTCTCCTGCCCTCTGTCCTGTTTGAAGCCAGAATGAGTCATTTACAAGGGTTCACTGCTGCCAATGGACATAGAGTGTGATACTGATTTAAGAGGGCACTCCTCAGTCCATCTCCCATTTCATGGTGAAGGGGATGCCAGCTCGCATAACTATGCCCTCTGCATGCTAACTTGGAATATGTCTCTCTATAGGAGTCCTTACTAAATGGTCTTAGTTACCATAGGATTATTCACCATCTCTTTGTTATCTGATGCATTATTGAGTCACTTGCCTAGGGCAACATTGAGTATATGATGGTAGGGTTCAGAGGAGTCTGCTGTTTTCAAGGACAGAAATGGTGCTGAGTTGTACAGGGAGAGCTGACAAGCCAATAGACTGGTGTTTCCTGAAGCTTTTATGGAGTTTTCCACCTGAAAGGATAGTCAAGGGACACTTCAGCTATGAGAAGTGGAAGAAGACAGAGTGTATGATAACCTCAATGCCTCTTCATCTCTACACTACTTAGACAACTACAGCTTTCATCCCACAGAGCCAGATACCATCTTAAAGTAAGAAGCAGGAAGTGGGGGGCAGCCGTGGACACTAACCCTTAAAAAAATTCAAGATTTCCTTAAAGGTATTACTTAAATGGCCACCTATAAACAAGTTTTAGTTAATGGCTGATATTTTCATATTGTTTCTTAAGCCATCAAGCAAGCAAACACAAACAGCAGTAGAGACTCAGGTGGAGAATCCAGACTATCAAAGTAAGGAAATTCTATTTCTCTGTCATTATGGGCTGAGTTGCCCCTTAAGCATTATGTTGTTATTTTAACATGTGATAGCTCAAAATGTGATTTTCTTTGGTGATAAAAGAGATAACAGAATTAGAATGAGGTCTTGAGGCCAACCCAGTCCCTCTTCAGTAGTGCTGTCATAAAAGGAGATTAGAGCAGAGAGGTAAAGGATACACCATAAGGCATCTACAAGCTAAGAAGAGAAGCTTCAGAATGACTCCAGCCTTGCTGACATTAAAACAACATATGCATGTCAGAGGACAATTATGTGGAGTCAGATCCCTCCTTCTTCATATACATGGGTTCCAAGGGATTGAATCTGAGTGACTAGGCTTGTATAGCGAGTGTCTTCACCTGCTGGCTGAGCCGCCTTGCCAGCCTCTGTCAGACATCTTAATGTCAGGCTCTTAGCCTCCAGAACCACGAGGTCCATCTCTGTTTAAATCATTCTGCCTGATGTGCTTGTCTATGGAAGCCCTAGCAAATTAATGTATCTGCCTACCTGAATAAGAGTGTAAACAAACTACTGTTTTACATTTTACATCTTTACATCAATGGGAGCATGTTAAAATACAATATGGTTTGTTAGCATTTCCTATGTGACAGACATCGTTCCAAAGGCTTATGTATGTTTGTTTATTGAAATCAGGGAGTAACTTCATTTAGTCCTCATCTGAAGGTATGAAAATCAGGACATAAAACAATGAAGTAGTTTGCTCAAAGCTTCCCAAAGCTTTAGTGGCAAGTGGCAGAGAGGATTATGAGCTAGATGCTTAAGGGCTACACCTCCACCTCCCTTCAGTTTTTATACAAAGAGGCTTTCTTTTCTTCTTCTTCTTCTTTTTCTTCTTCTTCTTCTTCTTCTTCTTCTTCTTCTTCTTCTTCTTCTTCTTCTTCTTCTTCTTCTTCTTCTTCTTCTTCTTCTTTTCTTCCTCCTCCTCCTCCTCCTCCTCCTCCTCTTCTCTTCCTCCTCCTCCTTCACCTTTTCTTCTCTTCTTCCTCATCCTCCTCTTCCTCCTCTTGTCCCCTATCTCTGTCTCTTCCTCCCTGTATTCATTTCTCCCAGTCTGCCTCTCTCTCTCTCTCTCTCTCTCTCTCTCTCTCTCTCTCTCTCTCTCTCTCTCTTCCCTCCCCCTCCCCCCCATGTCTGGCTATACAACCCAGACTAGTCCTGACCTCATGATCCTCCTACCTGCCTCAGTCTCCCGAATGCTGGGACTATGGGCATATGCCACCGTACTATTTCTGTGTTGGAACACATCTGCCTACTGCATCTAATATCAGAGTCCTGTGGGATACCATGTTAACATAGGTGGAAAAACTGAAGCCACATCGAAGTCTGTGCAGCTTTAGCAAGTAGCCTTCTGTTCCTTCTTAGTAACAGAGGGTGACTCTTTGGAAGGAGCAAAGGCAGTTTCATGTTCTTTCTCCCTGCTAGGAGACCTTGATCACTTGCTAAGCATTGGTCAGAGAGGTGGGGCAGCTTCTTTAGCTTTGAAGACATTTCTGCTTTATTTGTAGGTGTAAATACTTTTTGAGCTTTGCCTGAAAGGACCTTTAAAACCTAGGAGGGAAGAAAAACAAGCTATTTGCAGTGTCTGGCAGGTTTAGGACTGGAGTGCTAAGAACTATCTGGGAGGAGGAGACAAGATGAGGGTTTTGGCCCGGGGACCTGCAGCAGGGTTATCCTTAAGAGGTCCCACCAGTGCCTGGACTAGGTCTGAAAGTTAAGATGACTCCACTGGGAGCTTTGGTGGAGTATGGAGGAGGGTATCACTGGCAGCTCACTAGAGCAGACTGAGCAGCAGTCCTACCTGCCTGAACTCTCAGAAGAACTTCTTGGAACCCTGACCTCATTAAGTCTCCATGCTCATGAGCATCCCATCCCCCACTGAGGAGTTTATCTCTAAGTACTCAAAGAATTTGGCAAGCTTTAGAAGCTAATTAAGTAGGCCTTTCCTCCCCGGTATTCTCTGTCTTTTACTGTTTGTTCCTATTTGCAGATTTTTTTCGAATGTTCCCCTCATTTCTTCTGAGTTTTATATCCTTCATTTCCAAGGGCTCTCTTGTCCTTTAAAAGTCTTCTTTTCTTTAAGAAAAAAATAAAGCAATCTTCTCTCTACCTACTCCATTGGGGATCCTATGACCAGTTCAATGATTAGCTGCAAGCATCTGCCTCTGTATATGTCAGATTCTGGCAGAGCTTTTCAGGAGACAGGTATAACAGGCTCTTGTCAGCATGCACTTCCTTACATCCATCCACAACAGTACAACAGTGTCTATGTTTGTTGACTGCACATGGGATGGATCCCCAGGAAGGGCAGTCTCCAGATGGCCCCTCCTCCAGGCTCTGCTCGGGAACAGGATAGGGAGTTCCCTGGGGGGGGGGGGGTGTTGACTGGGGAAAGGGGATAACATCTGCAATGTAAATAAGTAGAATATCCAATAAAAAAAAAAAAAAGAAAAAAGAAAGCAAAGCATGTATTCTTGTTTGTGCAGCATGTTTTCCTTTTCTCACGTCTCTGAACATGGTTTTTGGTTGTTTCTGGAGGAGAGGAGTGGTGGGAGCCATTTTCTTCCAGACTGTTCTCGCTCCTCTCAGGTCTCTGTGTGTGGATCCCTATCTTCAGTGTTCTATGCACTTCTGTAGAGTGAAGGGAGGCTAGAAGTTCACACAAAACGTTGTTGAATACTGTATCTCTATAACTGTGACTTCACCTTCTTTTCAAGTGAACATAGAAATTCATGAACCTTGACCAAATAATAGGCCTTTAAAAAAAAAACTTGCTACTTTCAAAGGTTAAAAATATAGAGATAACATTGTCTGACTATAATGCAATAAAACCAGAGATTAATGACGAGTTTTTAAATATTTAAACATCTGAATTTTTTTTTAATTTAAAAAGTATTCGGGGTGGGGAGATGGCTCAGCTGTTAAGAGCACTGGCTGCTCTTCCAGAGGTCCTGAGTACAATTCCAGGCAACCACATGGTGGCTCACAACCATCTGTAATGGGATCTGATGCCCTCTTCTGGGGTGTCTGAAGAGAGCAACAGTGTACTCACATACATTAAATAAATAAATCTTTTTAAAAAATATACAAATATGCAAAATGGAAATGTGACATAAAAATAGAAAAATAATTGTATGTAAATAAAATGTGAAAATGTGAAAGAAGTAGGTATTTTAAGAAACATATGACTTACTAAAATTGATACAACAGTAGACAAAGTTCAAATACATGTCTGCAGAAGAAGAAAATTAATTTTCTTCCAGAAAAGCAAAAAAAATCAACCAACCAACCAAACAACCAAACAAACAAAAAACAACCCAAGAAACATGTCTTTTGGGCTGTGGTGATGCACACCTTTAATCTCAGCACTTGGGAGGCAGAGGCAGGTGGATCTCTGTGAATTTGAATACAGACTCATCTATGTGGTTAGTTTCATGACAGCCAGGGCTACATAGACAAATAACATCTTTTCAAAAAAATAAAAAGAAGAATATATTAAAATCCAATGGCCTTCCATCAGGAACAAATAGAGATATGATGGACAAGAACTACATATACTATTAAACATAAAACTAAAATGATGAAAAGTATACAGTAATTATAAAGAAGGTTTGAAACATTTTCAGAAAGGCATACCACATTGAATAGAAAGATTCAATCTCATAAAGATGAAGTTTTTATATGAGATGTAGATCTAGTTTAAAAACAATTCTTAAATGTAAATAACATATGATTTTCTTATTGAAACTAGAAAAGTTTATTATAAAATTTATTTGGATAAATATTCTAGCAAGAATAGTTGTAAAAAGCCAGTCATGTTGGTACACACCTTTGATCCTATAATCAAGAGGCAGAGACAGTGAGATCTCTATGGGTTTAGCTAGCCTGGTCTATCTACATAGCAATTTCCAGGCCAATCAGGGCTACATAGTTAGGGTTTCTATTGCTGTGAAGAGACACCAGGACAAAGGTAACTTTTATAAAAGACAACATTTAATTGGGGCTGGCTTACAGGTTGTGAGGTGCAGTCAATTATCCTGATATCGGGAAGCATGGCAGCATCTAGGCAGGCAAGGTACAGGAGGAGCTGAGAGCTCCTCTTCATCTGAAGACCTCTAAGAGAAGACTGACTTTTGGGCAGCTAGGAGGAGGGTTTCAAAGCCCATGCCCACAGTAACAAACTTCCTTCAATAAGGCCACACCTACTCCAACATGGCTACACCTCCTATTAGTGCTACTCCCTGGGCAAAATATATTCAAATCATGTTTTTTTTTTTTTTTTTTTTTTTTTTTTTTTAAAAAAGCCAGAGAGTCCTCTGGGAGAGGGAACAGTGACAAGCTAAGGAGCTGCTGTACAAAATAATAGCCTATGTTCTTCTCCATGTAAAGCAGTTTGGCAATTGCCTTTTTATGTTTAGAGAAATCAGTGGAACAGAATTCTAACATCCAGGCACAACTCATTGTCTTTGGAAAGCTGGTAACTCAGTCACGGAGGGAATGACAGGTCTTGCAACTGCTTGTGGCTACCACTGCTGCAATCACTGTCATCAGAAATGAGGGGTTTTCTGCTGTAGAATTTTACAGGCAAAACTTGACAGTAGGTATTCTTGTGTTTGGTTTCTTTCATGTGTATCAGCAACTCATTCCTTTTAAATATCAATTCAGTATTATTTTACTAATATACCTCAAGTGGTTCATACATTTCCCCGTTGTCAAGGTTTGAATCTTAGGTGCCCCTGCTAAGCTCTTATGCCAAAGGGTTGGTTGCTGTTTGTGATTCTGTCCATGGGTCTGTGCTCTTGAAGTGGATGCTCCCTTGTAAGCTCTGAATGTAGCCAAGAATGCTCTTTTGCAGGTTCTAATTGCAACCAAAAACGCTCCCTTTGCAAGCTCTGCCAGGTGCACCCTGGGTGGTGGTGTTCCTCACCTAAGGCTTAAAGCAACAGGGGCAAGTGACCATGAACTGAAACTAAATAAATGAGTCAAAAAGTCTTTTATTTTTAAAAATTTTTTATTAAGAAGATTTTCTTAGGTAGTATAAGCATTCTTGTCTAAGTCATTTTGTGGATATATCTTTTCATTTTTCTTGATTAAGTATCTAAACATGGAGTTATGGGGTCATAGGCAGAGATCTATTTAACTTTATCAGTAGCTGTCACAATGCATTCCAATCCTTAACCATTCGTTCCCCCATGGCATCACTGATATGGGACACTTTTGGTTACTGCTGTAGTTAGAGTTCAGCTTGAGCTGGAGATGAGATGCACATAGGTCATCCCAGCAGGTTCCAGGTCAGCTCCATTTATACATTAGAAAGGCCTCGAACCACAGCAGCCACTATAGTGAATGTGAAGCAGTAAGTCATTGGGCTTTAATTTGTATTTCCCCAGAGACTAATGGCTTGACTCATCTTTTCATATGTTCATTTATGGTCTTTTGTGGAGTTCATGACTGTTTGAAACATTTGGGCTATTTGTCTTCATTATTAATTGGAAGGGTTTCTTTAACTATTATTAGAAGTTATTCTTTGGATTCACAGTTTTCTTGGAGGTGGTTTCCTTGGTAACAAGGTAATTTATCTTCAAATATTCAATAGGGTGTGTTCCCAGAAAGTTTAAATGCCTGTGGTTAATCTTCAGCACACCACTAATACCTCTTAGGCACACACACACACACACACACACACACACACACACAGACACACACACACTGATAAATACTAAAATACCTCCAAATGAAACCAGATAAAAGTATTAAACACTAAGTATCAGTATTATGTTAGGCTGAATAGCAGTCTGTTTATTTAAAAAAAAAAACATTGTATTTGCTGTTATTTTGTGTATCTATGATGAGGACATGTGGAGGGTACAGGATGAGTTTGTGGAATCTGTTCTTTCCTTCCACCTTTACATGGGCTCTGGGAACTGAACACACATTGATAGCAATCACCCTACCTACTGCGATATTTTGACAGGCCTTCAGTTTCTTTTTGAGTTTGGTTTAACATCCCAGACCTCATTCAAATTTGATAATCTGAGGGAGAACTTTTTTTTTTTTTTTTCAGCTGCTGAATGTGTAATGATGGAGCTGGTCATATAGAGAATTTTCTCATATGTAATATGCATGCCTTTGTTTATAACTTGCAAGCATACTCACGAACGTGCATGTGTGTGTGTGCACGCGCGCGTTTTCTGAGACAGAGTTCCATGAAACCTATGAACTCACTTTTTATCAGAGATGGCCTTGAACTTCTAATCTTTTCGCTTCAACTTTCAAAGTTCTGGACTTACAAATATATGCTGCATGGCTGTCTTATTAAGTTACCCTTCATTAACAAACACTAATAATTAACAAGTTGATTCTTTTAACGTGTTATTTAATGGCTTGAATTAGTTTAATCTTTTGTTTCCTATATCCACTATCCTGGTACTAGGGACTAAACTCAGGGCTCCCCACAAAGGACTTGGTAGGTTAACCAGGCTAGCTTTGAGTATAATAGGGTTTGACTTCATTATCCTTCTGTCTCAGCCTTCCAAGTAGCTAAGATTATGGGCCTGTATCACTAGGCCTTGTTCAAGTTCAATTTAGCTATTCTTCTAAGTCACCTTAGTGTATAATATATATTGCTGCTTTCCAAGCCTCTGTAAAAAACAAGATGACATTTCACCATCAAAAAAAAAAAAAAAAAAAATCACTGATTATCCTGTGATCCAGCAAAAGAACAATCTTGAGAGGTTTTCCCCACTCCAATATCTATGGTAGCATTTTCATGGTAGTAGCAGGTGTGCACTCACTGGTATACAGGTAAATAAAAAAATACCTTACACATATAGTTGAATCTTACTCAGCTTTAAAAACGAATGAATTTCTACACATACCACAACATGGATAAACCTTGAGGATACTGTGATAAGGCAGTAATAAAAAGAGAAACACTATATAGTTCTCTTTACAGAGTTACTGGTGTGGCTAAATTAATAATATGTTGCTAGGGTGGGAAGAAATGGAGAGTTATTTAATGGGCATACATTTTTAGGTTTTGCAAGATGAAAACCGGTCTGCAGACAGATGGTAGTTAATAATGCATGTATTTAATACCACTGAGATACACAATAAAAAAATAGCACAGAACGTAAAACAGCCTGCTGCATATCAAGTTCATGGTCATGTTAACTGAGTTTCCCTTCTCCAGGGAGAAAAACAGCATGAGTGTGAACCCACCCTGAGAGCATTTTCCATTTAGAAATCAGACTCTTCTGAGCCTTTGTGAAGGGTTACGTGACTTATGGGAGGGAGACGAGGAGGAAGAATGTGGGGGCCTCTAGATCGAGCTAGTCACCTTAAAGCAACAGGGCACGACACTGCTAGGAAATAATGGAGAAAATTGAAAACAAGGCTTTTAATTTTAATTTTTTTCAATGTATTAATTTTTATATGTTGGTAATATTCATCTTCAAAAAAAAAATTCATAGTGTAGGCCAAACAAAATGTACCTATTGCCTGCTATGGTACCTCTCCTCATCTTCCTGGACCAGAGCCAGGCATCTTAAAGGCTTAAAGGATGAAACACACACACACACACACACACACACACACACACACACACACTCCTCTGTTCCCTTTTATCATCCTCATGGCTGAGAAAGCAGGGTTTCTACTCGTCAATGAAAACCCAGATCTTGAATGCAGGGCTCTTTAAAGCTGGACATGCTTATTCATGTTGCAAGGGTCTAGATGTCATCCATGTGTCCCTGAGGCAGAAATCTTGACCAAGAAATACAGTCTTCTGTGTCCATGGGACAGGGTCTAGACGTCATCCATGTGTTCCTAAGGCAAAGATCTTGATCAAGGAAGCCAGTCTTCTGTGTCCATGGGGCTAAAAGTTCCCATCATGCTGCTTTGAGGGGGAACTTCTCGTTTTTTTCAGTAAATCAACCCCACTGACTTCTCATCTTGTTCATGATCTAACTGCATAGACAGTACTTAGCATGCATCTGGGGGTCGGTAAACACTGTGGGAAGAGGATTATTTCTTTAGACCCTTTAATGTTATATTTAGGATCGCTCCCAGAACTAATTCTTACCGGAGTCTTACTGTTTCCAGTGCTGTTTGCCTTGGAACCATAAAACCTCTCTGCAAAGCTCTCTCTCTGGCTTGGGGTATGGAACAGTTGTACAGGGCTTTCTTTCATAGCATGAGTAAGTGCCTGAGTTCAGATCTCACATCAGAAGCAAGGAGGAATTAGGTTACAAGTGGAATCAATGCTACTAACTAACCAACCCTAAAATATAGATCATCCTGTATCATCCAACTGTATCCAACCTAGTCCAAGGGTCTTTAAAATGAAAGACAGAGTTGTTTCTCTCCTTCCACCATAGAATTTCTGGGATGAAACTCAGGTTGCCAGGCTTGGTGGCAAGTGAGTCTACCTGCTGAGGGGGCCCAACCGTTATTGTTCATTTCAGTTTTTAACAAGTAGTTCCAAGCAGCAATCCTGCAAGATCACTGGGTTCTCCATCTCTGTGCTCTGACACTACTCTGTACACTGGGAAAAAAAAAAAAAAAACTCACAAAGGAGATTGGTCAAAGCATGTGCATTCCTATCATAGCGATTGTACCATCTGCCTCTGCCTTTTCAGCATCAGGCTTCCTCCAGCTCATGGGCTGGGGTCAGACCCTGGCTCTCTCAGCTGTTCTTTACTGATCAAAGGTTGACACAGTTGTGATATTTGTTCACAGGACATATGACACTTCAACCTTTAGACCTATATCTTGACAACCCTTCAGGAGTTGATGGAGAGTTTCTCCATCAGGTATGGCTGGTTGTTGGAGAGTTATTCTACTTCTGTGGTTCTCCAGGTTTGATCCTTACAACAGCCTTGCACTTCTCTGGGAATTCGTCAGAAATGTAAATTACTGTGCCCCACCCCAGGCCTACCAAATTCAGAAATTCTAGGGCTGGTGGCCAGCAATCTGTGGTATATTGAATCTTCCTCCTGGATTCTGAGCCATGCTAAACATCGTGATACAAATACCCAGCTTGGTCTGCTTTCTTACCCTTAGCCTTACAGTGTCAGACTTTTAAAATATAATCTAATCATTTTCTATACATAATTCTAAAATGGTGTTTAAATATTTTTAGATTTTTTAATTCAGCCTTCCAAACAATGGTGAACATTGTTTATGCTTCCCCTGTAACCCAGCTTTCATAAACATCTAACAATCCTATGATACAACCTCCAGCCAATTTTAAGTCTATAACTACAACTGCCCCTTTGTCTAACTTTCACAAACCAAGCCAGTATTCTCTCTGATCTAAATAACCCACGGTCAGTTATCAAACAACTAGAGAGGTATCTGTGGCTTAGAATCCTCTGACATTATCTATACTAGCCATTCTCAAGATACTCCTGCTTCCCCTTTCCACATACATTCCAATAATAGCTTTGGTCTGGATTTTCCCTTCACTCCCAGACAAACCCAATGCCTGTCCATATGCCCCTGCATGACATGGCACCCATCTTTCAGGAAGTGTAAGCCATAAAAATAATCTTTCAGAACATTGATCTTGCTGTGTCATCACAGTCATCCCATAAATTAAAATCCTGTGGGCATACATTGAAAGAAGTGCCTAATAGAAATAGAAGCAAGGTGACAACCAAGGAAGTGAGAAAATTGGGACAAAGACAAAACGAGAACACAGAAAATGAGATGAAGCCTGAAAAATTCATATGCATCAAGCACTCTGTAAGGCTCCTACCTTTACAGAAGAAAGGGAAGTGGTGACCTAGCACGTCAAACTGCCAAAGAAAACACATACTTACCTCAAATATTCAGGGAGTCACAAGACAACAGCCAAGTGGTTCAGAGAAGCAAAGCTCTTCCTGGTTTGGGGAACTGAGAGATCACCCTGCCCCCTCCCAGGTTCTTTATAGAGCCTATTGGAGCCGTTGCATCTTGCCTAGCTCCCAAGGACAAGCTATGGAGAGCCACTTCTTTCCCATCTCTCAATTTAGATTGTAGCGTAAAGTCCAAAGTATATTTAGTAACCACATCTCATGCGTGTTGTGCTAGAGTCTGTATTTCAGAGGTCTGGGGCTGGTGTTTGCTCTTCTAATGATTTACTTCATCTAAAAAGAAACATACTGCATGTAGCCCTAGTCTTTACCAACATTTTAAACATACATATTATTACCCACAAAATTAAGTTTTCCTATCATTATTCTATTGGCCAATTAAAGAGACAAATAATAATGAAACACGCAAAAATGAGATTTATTCAATATGGCCACATAGGGAATTGGATGAAGCGAAGGGGTCCAGTTACCACCAAGTCCACCTTCAGGAGCACTGACAAGAGGTTTAAGTTTAAATAGAGAGCTAGAGATAGCCATAAATCAAGTACTCCTGCCTGGTTAAGGTGTGATAGTGCTGACTGAGCACTGTTTCAGGTCACTAGCTGCGAATCCTAGGAGGATTTGCAAGCTCCTTCTCTGGATGGCGTTAGGCCCTCAGTGTTGTTTCCATTTCTCCAGGATGAAATACCAAAAAAAAAAAAAAAAAAAAAAAAAAAAAGTTGATTATTTGGAATATAATGTTTCCGAAGGCTGATGGCCGAAGGGATGGGCATGAGTGTCTCTTCCCCTACCACAGTGGTTATGTTTGTGGTCTGGAGAAAAGGTGGTGATTTTCCAAGTTCTCTTTCAATATTATTAATTTCAGTTGAGTTGTTGGGGCTAGTGAGGAGAACAGGTAGTTTAGGGTCAGCTAAATATCACCTTCAATGCTTTTAATAGACAGCCAGATACTGTAGGCTTGCACGGTGACTCTCAACGACTTGTCCGACCATCTAGGCACGAGGGAGGGCTGGCATATGGAATGGGATTGAGATCCATAGCTTCATAAGATAGCTTCAGTTCTCAGCTCTCAGCTTTTTATGCATGGCTGAGGCATAGCCACCGACAGGCCAAAACAAAATGTAGAGTGGGAAGTCAAGCTTGCTCCAGTGTTCAGGTCACTCCTGTTAATCTGGAGTGGGAGCTGACAGGTTTAGTCGTGGTCAAGCAGCACATTTGAATCCAGAAGGCCATTTGAGGTCGGCCAAGTAACTGGAGTGAAAGGTTCATGCTAGGAAAAGACCTGAGTCAGGGGGCAAAGAGGCAAGGTCAGTGGATCAGGGCGGAGCCTGGGAACGGCTGGAGCGAGAGTGGGGCGGGCCCGGAGGCGGGGCCTAGTCCAGTGAGACTCGCGCCTGCGCGAGCACTGTCTGGGAGGTGGGGCCGCGCACGCGTAGTGCGCGGGCCCTGGAGGGCGGAGTCCAGGAGGGTGCCGGCCAAGGGAGGGGGCGCGGCGTCGGTGAAGTCCGGCGCTCCCGCAGGCCGTGGAGGCGATGCTGGCTGCTGCGGGGCAGGCGGCTGGGCGGACGGGGATGTGACGGGACTGTCTCTCCTGTCTCTCGCCCCTCTCCCATCCTCGGGCGGGCAGGTCGCTGGGCGACCCGCAGCCCGGCCGCGGCCGAGGAGGCAGCGCGACCTCCGCACGGTGAGAGCCGGGGGTCTGGGCCGGGGTCTCGGGGCGCCCGAGGCTACCTGGCTCCGGGGCGCAGCGCGGTCGGACGGAGGGTCCGGTGTCCTTGGCCTTCAGCGCTCTGGGACGACCCTCGGAACCCCCGCCCCCTCTCCCGAGTCTCCTGTGGTGCAGCGGGCAGGCCGGATGCCCCTGCTTGGTAGTGCTGTGACGGGAAGGGGCCACGGGACGCCTAGGCTGCAGCCTTCCTGCACCGGGAAATCAGGGCGAGGCTGAGATGCCCCGGGATTTCAAAGCCTGGATGCTCTCGTTGGTAAGGGAAAGTACCTGAGAGCCTGGAATGAGTGGGATTTTTTTTTTTTTTTTTTAAATCACTGAGTCAAAACAAAGACACGCCCTAAAACACATCTTGAGAACTTTGGTGGGTTACGGTATCTGTAGGTTCAGGTGCTTTCCACCCCCTCCTCTTCCTCTTTTGGACATCGGTTTTTATACAGTTTTAAAATGTACCTACTTTCTTGACAAAGTAAAGGGAGGGGTTAACGCATTTGAGGTGGTCGTTGGTGATAAAGCCTGATTTTGAATTTCTATAATTGCAAATTCATCTTTGCTGGCTACCTAGCCAATTAGGTTTGCTGATCATAAAGTAGGCCTTAGCAATGGAATTACTAGTGCACAGTCTCTTTGCTGCCCAAGATTGGAATGTCCTGTTTCACTTAAGGAGAGAGAAACGAGGTGTGGTGGCTCATGCCTTTATCCTGGCATTCAGAAAGCAGAGGCAGGTGGATTTCTGAGAGTACCAGGCTAGCCTAGTCTACATTGCAAGCTCCAGAATAGCAAAAACTACTTAGACCTTGTCTCAAAAAAACCGGAGGGTTGGGGAGGACAGTTATGAGTGAGAATGAGTGTTTACTTTTTTTTTTCAGAGTAGCCATTTGAAAAAGAATTTTTTTGGGTCGAGAACATTAAGTATTGATGGGATAAATGTATTTAGACAGTTGATTAAAGTATCATCATTGAGATTAAAGAACTTTAATCAAATTTAATGCGAAGGATAAGTATAAAGTATGTGTTATGATCTATAGTCTATAATTGGTGAGAATGTAAACATTGATGAAGGGTTGCATGGATGAAGTCAGCCTTCTTTCCAGACTTTATTAATGTTTGCCTCTCCTAATTTGTTAGAGTGCATTGCTCTTCTCTTATGGTGGTTTTCTTCCTTGTTCTCAACAACACTGACCTCAATCTCTAGGTTAAAAATACTTATAACCCTGAACCTGTAATTTGTTCTGTTTCTTTAATTGCCATAACAAGAGAGCCAGAAGCCATCCTGAGAGCAGGAACTTTTTCATTCTACCTTCACTCAGGTAGATTCTTTTTGCTTGCTGCCATATTGCTCCTATTGTGTGGGGGAAGAAGAGGATTTTAATTTCATGGTTAGAATTCCTTCAGTCTTTCCCCATTTCTGGTGTTTGTCTGCATTCTCATTTCATCAGCATTTCCTCATGTCCTCTCCATGGGACTGCTTGCAGTTCACAGAAGATGGCATCTTCCTTTGTTTCCTGGGTCCAGAACTGTCTTCCTAGTAAACACCTTGCATCTCCACGAGAGTGTTGAGCTTGAGGCTTGTCCGGGTATCTCATCTGTTGTTTGCACTGATCCACTAGCATCAGGCCAGGCTCTACTGAGCACTTCCTCAACTAGGAGTTAATGATTTACTTATATATGGCTCCCCCAGGCTTTTGAGTTTCTTTTTAAGTTTGCTGCTGCCGGGTAGCGCTCGCCTTTAATCCCAGCACTTGGGAGGCAGAGGCAGGCCAGCCTGGTCTACAGAGTGAGTTCCAGGACAGCCTGGGCTATACAGAGAAACCCTGTCTCGGGGGGGGGGGGGGGGGGGGGGGAAGAAAAAGAAAAAAAAGTTTGCTGCTACAGCACACACTGCTAAGGTCTATTTACTCAGTGCATTCTGAGGAAAGGGTCCAGGCTTGAATGCAGATTTAAGATAAACTAAATATGTTTGGATTGTCTTTCAGTACCAGAAAATTTAGAAAAATAATCAATACTTAAAAAAAATGATTTTTAGAAAAATTTTATGTATTGGTGTTTTGCCTGCTTTTCTGTCTGTGTGTGGGTGTCAGATATCCAGGAACTGGAGTTACAGACAGTTGTATAATGGTCTGTGGTTGCTGGGAATTGAACTGGGGTCCTTTGAAAGAACAGCCAGTGCTATTAACTGCTGAGCCATCTCTCCAGCCCCAACATTATTACTTTTATTTGTTTAAGGATGAAATTAAAAACTTGTTAGGAATGACATCCTGGTTATGATGGGAAAAAAGTCAGTCTACTTTAAGATGGAGGAATGAAGGCCATGGCAAGTAAGGGTTGGTCTAGAACTTTTTTTTGAGGTGCAGGGGTTTGCCCCCATTGTGGCTAGAAAGGGACAGATCTGGGAACATAGATGTCCTTTGGCCATCTTCGTAGTTCACTTTTACTCCCCTCTGTCCTAATTCTAAATACAAATTTTTAAAAAATTACATTTGCCTATTTGTGAGTGTGTGTTCTCACATGCTCATGTTCCTGTGCCACAGTGTGTGCATTATGATGTGTGTGAGTAGGTCAGTTGTGGGAGTGGGGTCCCTTTTTCCAGCATGTGGGTGCTGGGGATAGAGCTGTTAGGCTTGATGACAAACAAGCACTTTAATCCACTTTTTTTTTTTCTTTAGAAAGAGTCTCACTGTAACCCAGGCTAGCCCAGAACTCAATGAGTCGATCAGCTCAGGCCGAGCTCTGATTTCTGCAGCCCCTCCCTACCCCCCTCCAGCCTTCTGAGTGTTAGGGTACAGAAGCCATCAGTGCCTAGCTTCTAATTTCTAATAAAGGGTTATCATCTTGGTGCTGTATGAGAGAAATGGATATTTATTATAAAAGGGCTATATTGGTAGATATTAAATTGGAAAAATTTGGCAGATCATTTGGTTCAATGCTAAAATAGCTTGGAACAACTAAAGCCTAAAAAAAAAGCAAGTAGCTTGCCTCAGTCTCCATCTACCTCCTGCAGCTCCTGACCTCGTGCTTGCATGCTTCTCACTGCTCCGTGGTCCATTTGTGCTTTCCTCCTCTCTAGCTGCCACTCCTAGGGACCTAAAGCCCTTGAGTGGCTGGGAAACATGAAACCTCATTTGGGAAAATGGGAGAAACTGGACCTTTACCACTCCACTGGGCGGGAGCTTGCTTATACTTTGGTGTTGGGAGCCTCTGGTCACCATATGGAGACCCTGCACAGTTCCTTCTGGTGGTAAAGTGAGAGCTGGTTAATAGCATGGCTAGAATTACATGTATGCTTTGCCTCTTGTGAGGATTGCTGCTCTGATTACTCCTGGATAGTTTTTTAGGGACAAAAGTTGATAATTGTAGATTTATGTATCTAGCACATCAGTTTTCATCTATGTGCTTAGCGTAATAGGCCTCATTAGTTCCAGAAGACGTTTTGTTTTACAAGAAATAAAACCAAAATAAACTATTCCTTGATTCTTATCAATTTCAAATAATTTATACCACCGATTGGTGTGTAAATGTAACCTTTAATCTGGGTTTTAATACTTGATGGGTTTTCTTTTTGTTAGTTTTTATACTGTTGGGTTAATTATAGTGTTACAGAAAATATTTATTTCTAAATGGACATGTGAGTTGGTTATTGTTTTGTAAGTAGTGCAGTTGGTATATTTTAGATGTCTTGGATGGTCTTACTGAAAATGCCACTCCCTGTCCTGTCAGATTTCTGTAGTTCACATATGGCCACATAGTCATTTTTTTTTTTTTTTTTTTTCCTGAAGGCTAAAGGCCCTTGGGAGGAATTATAGCACCAGAGGGTATGAAGGTTTTATCAGTTTCAAAAGCTCTTGCTGGCTTTACTTTAGAAAGAGCTACACTTCTCCCAGCAGAATTTTAATCAAATAATTTGTCATACTTTCGTTGCCTTTTGTTTTGAGTTAGTCTTTTCAACGATGAGGATGAGAGGACTTTCTGTCTCACAGTTAAAAGGCACTCGCAGGTTTTATTCCAGTTTTATTCTCTCCTCTCTGCAGATGGGTTGTCATTTACCCACAAAGTCACTAAAATATTTTTACTAATTTTTATTAGCATTAGCACTCCATATATTATTTTTGTTACTTTTTATATTTATTTGAGACAGAGTTTCCTGAAACCCAGTCTGATTTTGAAGCTTTGTCCTTTTTACTCTACTGTCTATGAGTTATAGGCCTGACTTATTTTTTAGTACCAAATACTTGGTAGCTTTTTAAAATTTTACTAGAATAATTGACTTTTAAACATACTTTGTAGTTTTGTCTTTTAATTGTGAGGTGTGAGTATGATGGTACCCCACCATTTAAAGCATGCACTTTATTTAGCTTCTAGCCCATCCTCTTACCTGAGACCCCCTTGAGCAGGGATTGTAAGCATGAGCCATATTTTTGGTTGGTGCTTACTTTTGAAAGATGAATTCTGAACATATTCTTGAATACCTTAATGGACTTTTACTTATATGAAATATAATTTTTTATATTTATCAAGGTGTAAATTTATTTTTGAGTACTTAAAGTAACAATAAATCTATAATATGTTAAAATTGTGATACATTTTAGACAAACCAAAGAGTTCATAAATGTAGTGTATTTGTTAAAGTTTTTGTCTGTTCAGGGTTGACCAGAAGGTCATTTCTGATTTAACTTGAATTGTTAACCATTTAAAAAGCTACAAAACAAACCTTATAATCTGCTCTTTTTTTGGAAAGCGATATATTTTAGACAGATAAGATAGCCTAGAATAATAGTTATTAGATATACTACACTGATACCTGGCATGCCATTGTTTCTAACTACTACAACCTAGAAGGTAGGCTTTTTGTAGCATCATGTTATGGATGAGATGTAAAGGGAGCTGCTGCAGATAAAGTAGGTATCTCTAGCAAGCCATGGGACAGGACCTGGTCTGCCTTCACTTTAAAAGGGGCTATTCCAAATGTGTATTATCTTATTGCTATGCTAAAGATTGGACTTTTTTAGGCATTTGAAAGATAAGTATTTGAAACCAAATCAACAGTTCATGATAGTTGAAAATTTTCTTCTGTTTACCCTTTTGTTGTTTCTTCTGTTTAATAGTTTAGTTTGATTATTGCTGGAGGGTCATCTTTGAGGATTGTTGGTTTTAAAAATACTGTGTGATATCTCTTGGGGAGATGGCTGATGTATCAATGTAGAAATACATTAAACTGTGTTTCTCATAGGAGGTAATAGAAATAGATCATGTGAAATTAAGTCTGGACTCTGGGTTGGAAATGGAGATTGAACATAGTTCTTGAAAGATAAAAGACTGAGTAACCCTTTATAAGATGACTAGAATGTAGACTGGCAATTTGGAAAGAACTGAGATTGAAGAATGTATATGTATATATATATGTGTATGCATATTCTTTTTTTTCTATTGCTCTGTGATATATTGTACCTAATTTTGTGACATATCTAGTCCCTGTAAGGGCTGAGTATGATGTATGGGTGAATACTGGATAACATGACACAGGAAGAAGGTAAGAGATTTTGGGGAAATAAGAAATCACCCAGTTCAAAGGAGTGACCAAGAAAGCAAGCCCTGGGATATGATGGCTATAGGAGACTTGAGGAAACTGTAAGTGAGAGAGTCCAAGGACATACAGCACACTCTGCACTTGGAGTGCCATTCCAGGCTATAGTTAGTTCTGGATGATGCGCCCTCATGTGACAGTTTATGTCAGTACTGACAACCCTTCCACCTTCATATTTTCTCAGCATTCTGTAGCTTCCTGTCTCTTTTGGTTTGTAACTACTGATTGCTAGGTTCCTGATTCAGGGGTGTGACTCAGCCTACTAAGAGACCAGCCAATCAGAATGTTCCTTTCTTTATGAATAAATTGAACAGTTAGAAAATATTATGTGTAGTCTTTGAGTTTAGCTCTTGTCTAGTGAGTTGGCTGATTTTATGTCTCAGAGTGAATCTTTGGTTTTAGAGATTTCTGATTGCTTAAGTTGAGGCCTTGAGCTATGAGGAGATAGAGGATTCTTAAAGGCTACGTCCACTCCTGGCTGGACTAGAACTCAAAGAGATCTCCTTGCCTCTCTCCTTTTTTTTTTTTTTTTTTGTGAATCAGAAGTTTGGTGATCCATAGCTTCTGTTTTTATGTTAGGTATTGAAAAGACCTGGTGACATCTCATGTTTTCTGACTGTTCAATTTACTCATAAAGAAAGGAACATTCTGATTGGCTGGTCTCTTAGTAGGCTGAGTCACACCCCTGAATCAGGAACCTAGCAATCAGTAGTTACAAACCAAAAGAGACAGGAAGCTACAGAATGCTGAGAAAATATGGGGGTGGAAGGTGACCAGATGTTTTCTATTTCTCTTGTTTTCCACCCGTTCAAATGCAGAAGGAGAAATCACCTATGCTACAGTTTTGGGTTGCCTGCCTCCCCGCCTAGCTACCTCCCCACTCTAAGATATGATCTCTGGTGAGTGAGCTGGTAGTATACACTAGGGACAACAA
This sequence comes from Arvicanthis niloticus, assembly GCF_011762505.2. Classification (NCBI taxonomy): domain Eukaryota; kingdom Metazoa; phylum Chordata; class Mammalia; order Rodentia; family Muridae; genus Arvicanthis; species Arvicanthis niloticus. The sequence goes on along the minus strand of NC_047660.1, from coordinate 89,163,411 downwards.
AGAGGCAGCATCAAAAGGTTCTTTGACTAGTTCTTGTCATCATATTAATGATATTTGGTTGCAGCTTGAGTGCTTTGTGGAAATTTGAGAGCTTTCACAGACCATTATGTCTTGGCAGCCAGTGTTAGGGTTGAGAGTTACATTTTTTCTCAGAAGACCACAGCTGAGGAAGGCAAGAACTGTTCATAACAGCCCTTAAGTGTATAGAATGGTGTTGGTGTTATTTTGGACAGAGTTGTTGGTAGGGCAGCTTACAGGAAACAGTCAGGTGGTGTTTCTTGTCAAGGGATGGAGAGGCAGAGCCATTTTTTCTTTGCCTTCCCTACGTTCTGCTTCATGATAGTCTGGACTTGTCAACTCCTATTTTTGGCATTAGCCAGACTACTTGACTGTGTGGCCTACCTTGCAGTCTGTGTTTCTCCAGGATTTGAGAGCCTCTACACTACTGATTTCTTCAGTCTTTGCTTTAAGAACAGACCAAGTCTGAATAGATTCAGTCATCAGTCCATTTAAGATGGGTGAGAACTTGCTTGTCATAGTACAGTGAACTAAACAATTTACATGCCTTTTTGGAGCTTATATGGAGTCAGTACAAAAGTTTCTATGTAGTGTCCCAACTGTTACAGTCCTGTGGAGGAAGCAGGATGAAGTCGGAAGAACACATGTGGGGAGCTGCTCTTTCATACAAGATGGTTAGGCAAGCCAGAGCATGGTCTCTGCAGACTCTGGAAAAGAGAATACTTTATATAGTTAACAGTTTTTAGTGTGTTATGACATGTGCTTATTTGCATGTGTGCTCATATTTGTGTGTGGAAGCCAGAGCTAGGTGTTGAGTATTTTCCTTAGTTGATTTCCACCTTGTTTTTGAGGCAGGATTTCTCATCAGTTCAGCAAGACTAGCTGGCCGATAGCTCCAGGGATCCTCCTGTTACACCCGCCCAGCACTAGCATTACAGATGCCTGTTACTATGCCACTTTTTATGTGGGTGATGTGGATCTGAATTCGGGTCCTCATGCTTAAGCGGTAAGTGCTTTATTGACTGAGCCAGCTTTCCATCCCTTAGAGGAGAGAAACATTTTGATAACCATGGAACAGGGTACCTGTCCTGGGTATCCTGGTCTCTTCTCAGAGTGATGGGTATGTCAGTGAGGCATTGGCAGGAATGATAGGCAGAAAGTGATGTCTGATGTCTGATCAGGTGCTGGGAGTCAGACCATCTCTGGTTGTCTAGACTCTAAAAGTGCAAGGACAATGTAGAATTTCAACTTTGTTTGCTTGTTTATTTTGCTGGAGATTAAATTTAGGCCCTCCCAGTTTCAAATCAAGCTCTCTACCTCTGAGTGACTTTTTTTTGAGACAGGGTTTCTCTGTGTAGCCCTGGCTGTCCTGGAACTCAGTCTGTAGACCAGGCTGGCCTCGAACTCAGAAATCCGCCTGCCTCTGCCTCCCAAGTACTGGGATTAAAGGCGTGCTTCACCACCACCCGGCTTCTAAGTGACATTCTTGACTTCGATTTTTTTTTTTTTTTACATGATTCTCTTTGCTGCTAAGTAAAGGATGTCAGCATTACAAAAAGAATATGATCATTAGCTGCAACAGTAAATCTTGTTAGTGATGGCATTGATTTTAGACAGGAGTTGGGAGAAATATTACAAATTCTGCATAAATTTTGGATACAGAGGCAATGATTTGATGATGGATTGGATCTGGCCTAAAAAACTCAGATATGAGTTGACACTAATCAGTAAGACTGCATAAGAAGCCTGTCTTAAGGGGAAAATAATGACTTTAATCTTGGATATGCTAAGTTAGCTGTGAAGACACTAGGTATCTAGATGTACTTGAGTATGCAATTCACAGTAGAGGTCTGGAATAAAGACACAAATTTCCAGTGACTGGCAGATAGCATTTAATGCTCAGAGAACTGAATAATAGAGTTTGGGAGTGAGTGTAGCTGGAGAAGTCTAGAGATATTCCTTGGGATCTTAGAATGCTGAGAAATAGAGACAGACAAACAGACAGACAGATGTGCTCTCTCTCTCTCTCTCTCCCTCTCTCTCTCTCTCTCTCTCCCTCTCTTTCTCTCTCTCTCTCCCTCTCTCTCCCCTCTCTCTTACACACACACACACACACACACACACACACACACACACACACACACGGACGGATGGACAGGAGGGGAGCAGAAGGTAAGTTGTTCCAGACAGCTAGAGAAAACCTGTTTCAAAGAAACAAGAGAAAGATTAAAAAAACAAATGAAAGAAAGTGGTATCCATGAATTCAAATGAAGTGTCTTATAAGGGAAGAGGGAGTGATCAATTATGTTAGGTTGAGGACTAATTGTTGATTGTTAGGTTTAACTGATAGGTTTCTGGGGAAGTGGTGAAGGTAAAACTTGATTTTGATTATCTTGAGAGAGTTGGCAGAGAGGAATCGGAGACAGTGGGGTATATAGTATTTTCCAACAGTTTGTTAATCAGTGAACTTGGAAAAGTAGCGGTGGCGGCATGTGGATCAAGCAGTTGGTATTTTAAAATACAGGTATTTTATAGTACATTTGCATATACACTTAAGCTATATACAGTTAATGGAGTGATCCAAGAAAAGGAAAAAAATGCAAGGGCTATTTCTTTGAGGCACATATGAATTAATTTAAGTATTCTCTGTCACTATTACTCTTGATCTTAGCCAAAGGACTGAGAAATGAACTAGTGTTACTTTTCTCACTGCTGTGATAGTCTACCTGACAGAACATGGCTCATGGCTTGAAAAGGTGCAGTTAATTATGGCGGGAAAGCCATACCAACCAAGTGAGGCTGCTGGGATATTATGTCATTCAGGAAGTAGACTTGGGCTAGAAGATCATCTGGGCAGTATCTCAAGGCCCAACTTTAGATACCATCTCCAAAAGGTTCCACAGTCTTTCAAGAGAGCACAACCAGAAGGATTAAATGATCAAATACATGACCCTGTGAGGGACATTTTGTTTCTAAACTATAACATATGCCCATGTATATTTCCTTCTTTTCTTTTTAGATAAGGATAGTGGCTAGCTGAGAGCAGCCCTTTTACTATTTTCTAATGGAGGGTTGATGAATTATCATCAGTTCAAAATTGTAGTTTTTTTATATACAGTTTGCCCACATTTTAATAAATTCTTAGGGAATCAGCATAATAGTCTCATATTTACTAACATTAATTTTAGCAGTTTTTTTCAGTGTTTGTTCTATTGTACATTCTATAGATTTATGGTCTGTCTGATCTACTTTTACTCTGAGATATCTCTTTTAAAAAAGAAATAAAATTAAAACATGAAAACAACAAAATTTAATTGATGTATAAATGATCTACATTTTAGAGGAAAATGTAGTGGCCCCCCTTTCCTGGTATACCTGTCATATAACCAACAATACCTATATTATATATACCTATACCTATACAAATTGAGGTCATAGCCAAGATGAGTTCAGAACCAGTCTGACACACGTGTTCCAGTCAGCACTTACGTCCTCTTCTTGATGTTGCCTTTTGTCGTTAGGTCAGCAGCTGTGCAGTTGTTGCCTTGTGTTCTCCATTGGCCAGTCTCTAGCCATGCTCTTTAGGGTTTCTGAGTCTGAGCAGGTCCTGTTTATAGTCATCTGTGGCTCCTTGTCCCGGAATTGACTTTTCATCCTTCTATGCCTTTTATTAATATTGTGCCCACATACCATTTCCTTGAGAATTCTACTACTTACATGATGCTTTTCATTTTAGTATTATAAGGTAAAAACAGAAAATCCTCTATCCTTTGCTTATTGTGTGTGGTGGTTCTAGGAAACTGAGACATTGGAAATATACATTCTTTTGCACATGCTGTTCATCATTTTCTAAGCTATCTTTCAGCATCTTAGTACCTCATTCAATTGCTTCATCTTTCTCTTTGTTGTTGTTTGAGACAGGATCTCACAGTGTAGTTAATGTTAACCTTGATTACACCATCTGGAGTTACAGGTGTCTCATCTGGGAAAGTTATTTTTCCTGACTGGTCTCTGTTAGTTTATAGTTCCAGGTTATAGATAACTGGATTTTTGTTCATTGAATGACTAGGTAAAATATCAGTATTGATCCAGTTTTAATTAACACATTTAAACAATTTAAATAATATTACTTGTGTGTGTGTGTGTGTGTGTGTGTGTGTGTGAGTAAGTGTGATATGAGTGTAGCCATGAGAGGACAACTTGTGAAAATTGATTCTTCTCTCTTCTGCTCTGGGTTCTAGAGATGGAATTCAGGAGGTCAGACTTGCACAGAAAGTACTTTTACATGTTCATCCATCTCTGGCTCAGATAATATTCTTAAAGACAGAGCCATACAGAAATAACTTTAGAGAACTAATTGTTTATTTAAATATTCTTGTCAGCCAATAGTTAGATTTATTGACAGTTCTACTATATATGGCAGATCTATTTGTGTTTGGGATATTTCATATGCTGTTCTCATTATCTTCACCGTTATATGTCTAAGGACGTTGTCCTTAGTCATCCTCCACTCTGAAAGCAAGCTTGTCTTAAAACCCATTCAAAAAAATCAAAACCCAAATCAAACAACTCATTTCTTAAACGTGATCTACCCACTAACAGCTTCATTAGTTCTCGTCACCATCTCATAGGCCACTTAGAGTTCTCTGTGGTCTGATAACTAGAATTACTGTGTTCCATTAGAATTTGCCAGATGTTTTCTGGCAACTTGCTGTGGTCCTGACTTGTTAGTGCTAGGAGCAAGAGGCTGAGGAAGAGAAGGTCCAATCCACAGGTGATTGGCTGCAGTAAATGCAGCAATGATAGAACATCTAGGGCACTATGGGAAGACAGGAAGCAGCCAAAGTGTGTTTCCCACACATCACCTAACACAACCTTTGACAGTTTACCTACGTCACACAGTGTCTCCCTAGAGCAGCGTCAGATCCCAGCAGATACGGCTTTAGCCTTCTGAGAGTGCCCTTCCACTTGAGATGGCCATGGCAAGCCCCCTTTGTGGCTTGTGCTTATGACTGACATGTCATATTAAATCAGGTTTTACCTGACACTCTCCTGGAGTTTAATTTGCTCATAGATATTATAATGGACATTACAAAAGGTGTAGATGGACTAGAACAGGATTAGATAGGACTAGGGCAGGCGCATGGGAAGGAGCTCATGCCTTCATGGGCTCTTCATGTCCAGCACTCCAGACACTTGCTGAACACTGTCCTTTGTGTTTTTATGGAGGTGTCATAATGTCGGGACAGCCGATTGCATGTTAGACTTTAGTGATCAGCTTGACCCTCAGCTCCATTTCTCTCTCTGAAAGTTTAGGGATAGAGCTGAAAGTCCACCTTTCTAATTATGCCCCTGTCCTGAGATTATATAAGGGCACAGGTTTCCATTAGCATACAAAAAAGATTCTAGGGGTTTTCATAGCTGTCTCTCAAGAAACCAAGGGAGTGCCTAGATTTGTATTTCCCATTATACCATAATATCTCGGGCATCTTGGGATAGTGAAAATCTTTTACATATATTCCTTAACTTTACTTCTTTTGCCACCAGCCACTTTTATGTCTTTATTACTATTTTTATATGATTTAAGTCCTCTTTTAATAGCTTTGGCCTTAACTGTCTTGTTATCCAGTTCATTAAATGCCTTATCTTCAGAGTACTTTTCTTGGGGGCAGGGAAGCTATATGCCGTCTTTCTTTTGTTCACAAAATAAAGTCTTCAAATATCAAAACCTGGAAGTCAGAATCTTTAACTCATACTTTCCTGTGTTCTGCTACATAAATCTTGCAGCCAGCGAAGGTTTTACATTCTCCTCCAAGTGCACACCGCAGTCTCTCTTCTGCCATTCTTGTTTGAGTTAACTTTTTTCTTGCCAGTAGTCTTAACTTTGCTTTCTTAATAAACCCAAAGTGAGCTTTGAGCTCTCAACACCCTCGCATCTCCTGCCTTCAGAGGCCTCACCTGTGTCTCCTTCTTCTTTTCTTCATTTTCTTTCACTGGCCTTGAGTCCTGTACTCAGTTTTCTTGGTTAAGCTTGATGCAGTTACTCAGTCACTCCCAGGCTTCTATTCTCTTGTCTATTGTTTGTCATTAGTTGTCAAGTCTTGATGGCTCTGTCCTTTCTCCATTTCCTTGGACTGTCTGTCTGAATAGACTATCATAAAATGCCCCTTCAGAGTAAATCTGATTAGTTTCTGATTTTCTATGTAATTTGTGTTCAGGAAACACGTACTGGTTATAGAGGAACACTAAAAGCACAGTATTTTTGTGTTGACCTCCCTAACAAAGTACTTGAATCATAGGCTAAGTCTTCTCTATCTCCTAAAGGTTACTTTCCCAATATGTCCATTAGATCTTTTTCCAAGGAATTTTATTTCAGGGAATATTATTTGCTAAGATTATTAGAAAAAAGCATAGGGATTGATTTTTGGTTGGGAGAATTTTGGAAACAATCTTAACAGGATTACAAACATACTCTTTTTTTTTTTTTTTAATTTCATATGTTTGTTTATGTGCCTGAGTGAGTTTATGTACACCATGCATGCACAGGTGCTCTTAGAGGCCAGAGGGTGTTAGACCCCTTGGAGCTGGAGTTGTGGGAGGCTGTGCGCTGCCTGATGTGGATTCTGGAATACTGAACTTGGATCCACTGGAGAAGCAGTAAGTGCTCTTAATTACTAAGCCATCTCTCCAGCCCCAGCAGGTTGTTTTTCTAGTGGAATAGAAAAGATATTAGAAGTTTGCAAGTAACAGCTTGGCTCTTAGTACCCTAATGGCTCTCAGTGCCTCAACTGCAGGAAGATTGTGAGACAGTAGACAGGACATGAGCTTTAGTGTGGAGAATTTTAAGCTAATTCTTGAGTAGTATTGAAGAGAAGCTGTTTAGCTGTCAGTTAGTAACCAGGAAAATCTCCTTACACGATTGTTGCATGTTCCTGGAAGCTACACAAGAGGCGGTAATGTTATTATTGGAGCTCCACATCACCCTTAAGGGTGTTTCTGAAGTGTTTCAAGACGTCTTCTTGGAACTTGGGTGTATGTATAGAAAAGTTCTTTAGTTTCCGGAAACTTTCCTATGATTTCCAACAATAAGTCTTAGATCGAATTTGTCTGATTTGTAACATTTGCACAGTAAAGTACTTTAAAAGTTAAGGGCTGCTTGGCATGGTGGCACACATTGTAACGCCAGCACTTTGGAGGCTGAGGTCGGAGGATTCAAGGCTGAACAATATTGGGAGAACCTGCCTCAAAAACAAAGGGACAAAAGCTTTGAGTTCCTTGTATTGGAATGACTTAGCACTCACTTCAAATAATGGAATGTGTGGTTTGTGAACATTTTGCAAAGGGATTTTTTAAAATTAGCTTTTGCTGTTGCTTTCTGATCCATACTCATTTTCTGATGTGTTTAGGTGTTCACATGGCTGCCAGTAGATTCTTACTTGGGTATTACCTTGGAAAATCTGCCTAGTTTGTAGTACAGCAGTTTGAACTCACAGGTGGGGTGTATTTGGGATTTTTATCAGTTTGCCTAGGGCATTCTCATTGATTTTTTTTTTTTTTTTTTTTTTTTTTTTGAGACAGGGTTTCTCTGTATAGGGGCATTCTCATTGAAGCAAATGAGAGAGAAATGGAGACAGCTTCAGAGAAAAACCAAGGAGTACCACAGTTGACTGTCATTTTCAGCCCACTGAGTAGTACAGCGTAAGCTTTGGTAAAGAACATTGAAAGGGCCCTGTATGGTCAGAATTCCTAAAGGTTTGGTAGGGGATAATGAAAAAAGAATAACAAAGTTAAAATATGAAGGGTTTTGGAGTGTATATGTGTGTGTGTGTGGGGGGGAGTTGTATGTACTGTGTGTGTAATGTGTGTGATGTGGTATGTGGTGTGTGTGTGTGTGTGTGATTAAACTGGAGATTAAACCCAGGTATCACACATCCTAGGCAAGTTACCTTGTTACTAAGCTATATTCCTAGCCTGTTGTATATTTTTATTTTGAGGCAGAATCTGGCTAAGTAGCTTCATTTGGCCTTGAACTTCTTACATAGCCGGGTCTGGCCTTGAACTTGTGGTGCTCTCGCCTTAGTCTCTCAGTTGCTGGGAGATAGGCTGTGCCACCAGGCCCAGATTGCTTTTGTAATCGTAGCTGCCCTCACTAATCAGCTGTGTGTCCGGATGGATGATGCTTCCTCAAGGGTCAATTTACTTAGATTTGAGTACTCAAATTATCAACATTGTAGGAGTGTGAGATACAAAGATCTGACATACCAGTTGCTCTTAGCACTGTTTGGAGGCATTTTGGAGAAACACAGGGAGACTTTAAGACCAGCATGCTATAATTGTAAATAATAGCTCTGGCAAATTAGAAAGAATGGATCAAGGAGAGCAAAAGGGGAGCAAGGAATTAAGGCTGGCGTGTGCTAGAACACTGGTTAGTGATGGTGGGTTTGGACAGGTGAGATAACAGAATCAGAGGTGGAAGGAGAGAGCCTACTCTTGACCTCCACACTTCCTGCACTGTGGCATGTGCCCCTCCATAGCATGTGTACACATAGAATAGTGGTAAGTACATTTGTTTGATAAGATGGAAAGAGAGGATGTGTTTGAAAATTTTGACACAGTGTTCATACATTGTATTCTTTAAACTTGAGATTTCTGAAAGAGCTGGGAGAGTTCACAGCAAGGATGTGGACAGAGTACTCAGCATAACATTGTACAATGCATTGTTTTTTCCATGTGGATTACTGTTTACTCTAAAATATAATTACATCATTTTCCCCTCCTTTTTCCTCTACCTCTCCCATGCCCAGCCACTTTTCCCAATTTAAGGCCTCGTCTTTATTCATTGTTGTTGCATATATATAAACAAATCAACATATAAATACAACCTGCTGAACTGTTTAGTATTATCTTCTAGATAATTTGTTTCTAGGGTTGACCACTTGGTATTGGGCAAACAATCATGGGTATTGTTCCTGGGGAAAGCTAATTCTTCCCCTCTCAGCAGTTATTAATTGCCTGTAGCTCTTCAGGTAGCACCAGTGCACCATAAGCGTTTCCACTTCTGCACTGGGACGTTAACTGATGGAGTTGTCTCAAGTCCTCTTCAGGCAGCCATGTTGTTGAGCTTGCATGAGTGTAGCTTAGCTTTCCCATCATAGTTAGAAAGCACGAGCTTAGAACAGATTTCCTGGGCCCTTGTTTCTTACAAACCCTCTGCCTCCTCTTTCTAGATGTACCCTGAGTCATAGTTGAAGGAGTTGTGTTAAAGATTTATCAGTTGGTCAGTTTTTGCTTATATTTTGTCTGGTTATGACTTCCTGTAGTGGTTTCCTTCTGCAGCAAAAAGAGACCTGTCAGTGCCACACTTACCTGTAGTTATAAAGATAAGTACTTAGAACGCAGTAAGCAGTTATATTGGTTTAGCAAGTGGCGTTAGTAGGTCTACTAAGACTGATGGCATCATTGGCCAGTTTAGTTGGCTGTTTACTATTCCCAGTTGGAAGGACTGAAGTGAGTAGTAATGTGCTAGGACCTGTGTGTGAACTTGGCTGGCTGCCATTGCCCATATGAGTCTGGAGTCCTTCATACTTGGGTGGAACTACTGGTTGCTTTTCTCCTTTGGAAGTCTTTACTGTGCTTTCTGGGACTATGAAATTTAGTCCTCAGGAAAGAGGCTTCCAGGTCAGATCCAGTTTGGATCCTTTGGGTCCTCTGTCTGAAGGGCATGGCATCCTTACCAATAGTGATGTACTTTCTACCTCTGGCGGAACAACTGAGGGCAACATAGAGAGGCATTTTATCTTAACACACTTCAGGACTTCCCATTCTGTACAGCTTACTGCACTGTGATGGGCACATCTAGCTGGCACCTGCTGTATTGGCAGGGCAGTTATGGGTTGGGTAGAACAGACAGAGAACATTTTTATTGTCTTATGACATTCTGTGGGTGATGCTGGAAAAAGCACTGTATGGGATGAAATTATTCACAAGAATGAAGGTAGACCAGTGATTTGAGAGTGTGTAACTTTCTGCGGTTAAAGCAGCTAAATCCTGGAGGTTGGTTAGGATTAGGAGGTGGAACAAGGCAGCAAGGCATTCAATTCTTTCTACTGGCCATTAGGTGGCAGTATCATCTCAAGTTAGCTGAGAAGTTGGTGGGTTGTTGGGCCTTTATGTTTCCAGGAATACTTGGGAGGAAAAAGTTTCATAGAAATTTATATACAATGTTTCATGTCATATGTATTTAGGTCTTACAGTGCTCAGTATGCCTACAGGGGCCACATTTTGAAAGAAAAGAGAGCTTTGGTAGAATAGAAATTAACTGTACTTTGAATAGTATGGTCAGTCAATTCTGTGCAGTGATGTCTGCAGTAAAGCAGAAGCCTACCTGCCCTCTCTCTCACTTCTTCACGTTCTTAGGAGGTACTCTGCCTGGTTGTGATGCCTGTGAGTGACTCCATAGAAATGCATTCTTAATGGTGTCTACACGTCTCACTGAAACATTTGCTTTAATGTTATGATTCCTTTTTTTCATATGTTCTAGTCTATTCTTGTTGTTACAAAGACCCAGAAAAGACTGCTTCAGGTATACAAAATTAATTTTAAGAAACAATTGAACATTAGTAAATCTGCTGAAGCTGTAACTGTCTTAGGGTCTGTGCTGATTTTCCTTGTAAAACAGAAAAGGAAAGAGGTTTATTTAAAATAATTTCTGTTTATGGAGATTTCAGTTTGTTACAGAGCAGCTATAAGAAACTATTTTAGACTGAGTACCTTAAATCAGTGGAAATTTATTGTTTGTAGTCTTAGGGCTTAAGAAATCCAAGCCCAGTTTACTGAAGGACCTGCTCTTCAGTGAGAGCTGTCTCACTCACAGCTCACTCTCTGATTGTGTCTTTTACAATATTCTTATTATTACTTTTATGTATGTGTATTTGTCTGTGTTTGTGTGAATGACTCTGTGTGTGTGTGTAGGTATACACATACGTGTCAGTATTCTTGGAGACTAGAACTCAGTTTCCCTGGAGCTGGAGTTGGGAGGTGGTTGTGAGTCACTTGTCTTGGGTGTTGGAAGAGCAGCAGTTACTCTTAGCTCTGAACCAACTCTCCAGATCTCTTGTTCTTTCTTTGAGGGCAGCTGACCATGATCTGCATTATTTGTTTGGTCTGAGCACTTAGTTTACTCAAGGACACAAAGGCAGTGTAATACTGTTCACCATTTTATAATCCAGTATTTTGCTGACTGACTGATGTACAGACTTTGTAAATACAAACTTTGTGTATGTTTCTGAGGCAGGAGATCACAGAGGCCACCACACCTTGCCAGGCTTCTTTGAAATGGTGGCACTGACTTTCTTTAGTTTAGGATCTTCTCCTTTGTTTAGGATTTCTCCTTTAGTCTGTATCTCAAAACTTTATTCCACACAAGCTAGTTGTACTTCTATGTGTAAGTTGTTTTGTTTGTTTACTTCATACTTTTGTTTGGAACATTGTTTTTCACTTTCTACTGTTGATTTCTCAGCCATCTCTTATTTCTTAAGGTGGCCAGAACTATTTTAGGCTTATTGAACAGGGGAAAAATTCTTTTTCTGTTTGTAATAGTTGGCATTTGTTTTTTGATGTTGCATGTTACTATATTTAGGTATGTTTGCATGAAGAAAATAATGATACAGTTTTGGGAGCAGAGGCAGGTGGGTCTCTGAGTTCAAGGGTAGCTAGTGCTACATAGTGAGACCCTGTCTAGGACATTTGTGTCTATGTTATAATTCACTTATTTTCTTACTATGATATTCTCTAGTACAACTCCAATTTATGAATCATTTGATTTTAAAATTATTTTAAAATTGTGTGTCATTGTGTGGGTTTACAAACGTGAATGTAATGCCTGTGCAGTCTGGAAAGGGCATCATGTTTGGAGGTACAGTTACATGCAGTTTTATGCTGCCTGACAGGTGCTGGGAACTGAATTCAAGTCCTCTGGACGAACAGTACATTCTCTTAATTGCTGAACCACCTCTCCAGCCCTTTAATTTAATACAAATTTAACATAGCTCCTCTGTGTTTGGTGTCTTCATTTTAAAAGTAAAGATTATGTCAATTTCATAAGGTAGTCGTGAAGATTTTATATAAATAAATGCATAAGAAATTCTTCGAAGATTGGTTAACATGTAGAACTCAGAACTTGTCTTGCAGTTGCGGCTGTGGCTTGTGTGGAAAACCACTGCCTTAGGTTCTGTTGTCTCTCATTCAGTCCCAGTAGTAACTGGGACAACCGGACTCCTCTGTACAGTCTGTAAAAGTTATCTTTCAGGACCTCACTGTCTTATTCTCTTGTTCTCAACAGGGACAGCTTGATTCCCCCCTCCACTTTCCTGGTAGCACAGAACTAGAGTTTCTTGCTTAGGTAGCCACAGAGTCAGTGCACAGCACATTTCCTATATGTATTTCTGTCTGTTTGGATGTGGATCTGAGCAAGACTGGGCCTGACTCATGTGTATACATCAGTGTTGGCTATGTGCCATATTTTGTGGTAGAAGCTGAAAATTAAAAAAAAAATGTTTTTTTATTAAGCTTCAGAGAATATATTATTTTCTCATTGCTGTTATAATTTTGAAATTTTCTTTGCTCAGGTTCTCCATATTCTTGATGGTTGAAGTTGCTTGTAATATTTAGTAAGACCTAACCTTGCCTCTTCCAGCCCTACTGTGCTGCAGGCATTATTCTATGTCCTCCATGTTCTGGTGTCCAGGCTACAGGGTGTGACTGGACCTGTTATTAGTATTGCTACTATAGACCAAAATGTTCCTGGGGTTAGTTAGAGTCATGAGCAAGGTGCCGTCATGTCTTCACTTGTGGGTAGATTGGAACCTCTTCTTGCTTTTCTTGTCAAGTGTTTTATGTCTCATAATAAAACTCCTTATCTAATATTAAATGTTCCTACTATATTGTTTATTTTTAACTTCTTCTTTGAGTCTTGGCTCTAAAAAGCATAAAAAAATCAAATTCAAAACCAAAGGGTGATTGCCTGCCTCTATATTCATTCCCTCAAGTGAATGCCTAAGTCTCTCTTGGCTCTGTAAGAATAGGTGCTTCCTGACTCCCTTTCCTTCTGTCTTCATTCTTGAAGCCAGGTCACCATTTCTCCTGAAACGTGTTTGGTGAAAGGTGCTCCTGTTGTCAGCTCTCAGGTCCAGCTGTTCTTTCATGCATCCCTTTCTGTCATCTTACTGCTGGTCCAAACTGGTTTTTAGCCTTTGATGTTAGATTGTACATTGTCAGTCTTCTGTTGCCTACTGTGCTTCCCTCCTTTCATCCACGATTCCAGGAAGTTGCCTTAGGCCTTCTGTCCTGCATGTTCTTCAGTGTGCACTCACTGTTTTTAGTGAGGACTTGATTTCTGTTTCTGTACTGACATTTATCACTTGTCATTCTTTCTGTCTTTGCTTTTGCTGTTTGCCTTCTTTGCTTGACCGGGAAATAGTATCACCTGCAGACTGTCGGCAGAGTCAGCTTGTCAGTGTCAGCTCAGCATTCGAAGACCATGGCCTCTTCCCTCTACATAATGCTTACCCTTGATAAGGTAACCGTTTGTCCAGTTTTACAAATCTGGAATGCTAAGCCCTTTCCGTTGATGAATTATTCATCTATTTATTTCCCCAAACTTATCTAATGATACCGTAGAAACCCTAAGATTTAATATTGCTATTCTGTACTTATGCTTTTTACCACAAGTCCTTCAGTCTTTTTCTTATAACCAGTTTTTTTTAAAGTGGTTTTCTTCTTTGACTGTTTCATATGCGAATATAATGTCCTTTCATTGCTCTTCCCCTCAGCCTTCTCTTATCTCCCTTTGATCGTATTCAGTGCTCTCATCTCTACCCGTCCCTTACCCAGATTCATGACTTCTGCTTTTATTTTGTGACCCATTTAGTTTAACTAGTGCCATTTGTGTGAGCTTTGGATCAGAACTGTCTGATGGGCCTGATGGGATGGGTCATCAGTGGTGAGCTTCTTTTTTTTTGTTTTTTGTTTTTGTTTTTGTTTTTGTTTTTGTTTTCCGACAGGGTTTCTCTGTGTAGCCCTGGCTGTCCTGGAACTCACTCTGTAAACCAGGCTGGCCTCGAACTCAGAAATCCGCCTGCCTCTGCCTCCTGCTGGGATTAAAGGCGTGCACCACCACCGCCTGGCTGGTGGTTAGCTTCTTATTCTTTAAGTCCATCCTTTGTTTAGAAGTCAGTGGTTTGACAAAATTCTGTGTGCCTGTGCATGTCAGGGCCAGGTGGATGCTGGCTGTCCTCCTCATCAGTGTTCTCCATCACGTACGTTCTGGTCTTTGAGACAGTGACAGACTTCGGCCTGGAGCTCACTGATTGGTTAGGCTGTGTGGCCAGTGAGCTCTGGGGATTTTTCCTTTCTGTTTCCCACTCTGTTAAGTATTGAGGTCATAGATGTATGTGGCCACTTTCAGCATTTTATGTGGGTGCTAGGGTTTCAAACTAAGATCCTTATGCTTGCACAGTAAACACTTTACTTGCTGAGCCACCTTTCTAGCCTCTCAAAGTATTTTTCATTTCCTGCTGTGTTTGGGTTCTTCATTGTTTTATAGTAAAGCCCAGTTGTTTTTTAAACATAATGTTCTTTACTTGCATATATTTCATACATGTAAACAATGTGTCCCCTCCCACTTTTCCCAAGCACCTCCAACATGTCCTTTTGTCCCCTTTATGTTCCTAACATATTCCTCTTCTGTTGTAACCCACTGAGCTTATTAGTGCTGCCTGTTGGATTGTTAGCTGATCTTACTGACCTGCTCTTGTCCAGGTAATCAAAGCTGCACTGATTTTGTGAGTTCAGTAGCCATGCCATACATGTATCAGCATTCACAGCGCTCATCACCATTCTTCAGCTCTTACATTCTTCTTGCCTTTCTCCTGAGATGTTCTTTGAGCCTTGAGGTTGGGAATTGATATGGGTTTTCTCTTTAAGACCGAGTACTCAATAGAATTTAATTCTCAGCATTTTGACCAGTTATGAGTCTCTGTATTAACTATTTACTACTGCTTCACTGGCCAAGGTTGAAGGTGGTACAGATCTATGAGAGGCAGTACACATTTATGAGTATAGGTATAAATATTTTGAAGGCATTTTCATGACATGTCATATAGTAAAACAATAATAGTATGTTCCTCCCTAAGTCCTATAGCTTCTGGGTTGAAGTCATGGGCTTTCAACCAGGTTTATAGAACCAGGTCTGAATGTCTTCCTGTGGAACTGGCCTCAAATCCAATCTAAAGGTAGTTGGTTACTCCCATAACCTTAATGCCACTGCTGTACTAGTGGGCACAGTAAGATATGTAACGGCCTTTATAGGCTACATTTCTTCTATGTCCTCTCTTTCTACTGGTTTCTTTGGATGGACACCATATTGTTTTCCTTGTTTAACTAATACAAGTTTCCTGAATGTGCCATGCTGCTTCTGTGCTTTTGTTTATGCTTTGACTTAGCATGGGCTGATTTCTGTATTTAGTGCCTTTGTTATTTGTTGCTTATTTTTGAGTTTCAGCCCCAGCATTGCCTTGTCTTGTGAAGCCATATACGACACCTCCCTCTCCTAGTTAAGCACTTTTTGTGTGTGTCCCTATGTGCCACCCTCTGTACTGTTTAGTAGAGATTATAGTTTTGTATTACACTTTTTGTCTACATGATTTTTTCTTTTGAAATATTTTATTTTTTCTTTAGCTTCTAGCCCAGAGCCTGATGTATAATAGGTTTTAAATAAATATTTAATGAATGAATAAACGTGTTTTATGTCACTACTGTAATGGGAGGTTTATCCTTTTTTCCCAGATTATAAATTCTTTATATTATACCTTGCTTACATTTTTGAATCTTGTCTTAAGTTTTGTTTAATTAAAAAAGGCAAAATATTAACCTGAGACTGAAGTATGCAATGAATTAATTAGGCCCTTCCTTCAAAGGAAAAGGTGAATTATGTTAGTCCAGAGAAAAGTGAGATCACCATGTCATGTCTTGGGTCACAATCACTTTTTGGGTATCAAAATTCCTCTTAACGTTTTAGTCCATCAGTTGGATTTAGTTTTCAGTGTGTGTCCTCATACTTCCTTTTTTAAAGAATAACATATTTATACTTGTGTGTGTCTTTTAATGTTCGTCTTTGCTGGACCATTTTCTTTGTGAGTATGAGATTCATGTGTATACTAATGTATAGTAATGACATATCAAGGATGCCCAGTAAACAGCAAAATAAATGTACAGTGGTATAAGAAATACTGTACTGGTGTTTTGGAAAACATGCATTAATTCTTCTAGAAAAGAGAATGGTACATTTTTTAGGGTTTTTTTTTTCTTTCAGCCCATGTTTTATTCCCCGTTGGTGGTAGAATTTTGACATATTTAGACGTATAGAATTCATAGAGAACATTTCTTTCTTTCTTTGCTTCCAGGGATTTGGAGGAACTATTTAACTACAAAATAAGATATCCCAAATTTCTATAGCATTAGGTTAAAAATCATGTAATGTCATAACTGTGCTTGAAAATTCAGAAGAGGATCTCAGTTTAAGCTGGTCACCATTTGAGCACTAGTTCAAGTACTTACATACTTAGGTTTAGATGCTGCCTGAGGCTTAGTAGCTTGCTTATGCTGTGGTGGGCGCACAGAGACTACTGAAGGGCATTGAGTCTTCTCTGATGTGTTCACTTGGAGCGAGATGATGGAGAGAATCATCTACGCCACTGATGGTTCTCTAGAAGTAGGACTTAGGAAGTAACTTTTCTTTGTCTAAATTAAAAAGTATATCTGATTGAAAAGCTGACCGATTACAAGTTGAAGGCCAGCCTGTGCTGCAAATTAATCTTTTCTTCCCCTACTTCTTAGTGTGTAAACTCTCTAGTCTTTGTTTAACTTTCCTGAATGGTCTAAAAAAGTCTGTTATTGGAAATTTGTTTAGGGATCCCTTTTAAGTTCTACACATATTTGGTTAATGTGTTTCTTCTGAGTTTATAGCAATCTCTCTTTGTCAGTTGAGGAAAAATCCAAGTTCTTTTTCATATAGAAGATCTTCATATTTTAGATTTAACTGGTTATGTCCTGTGTTGCTTAGAGTTTTCCTGTTCCTAACTTTCCTTGTAAACTGGAAGGTGTAACAGTCAAGAGACTTGAGTAGCTTCAGATTGTTTCATAGGCAAGGGTGTTTCATAGGTGACTGTGTATTTCTTTTCATTCATAACAGGATGTCAGGATTAATTTTACTTTACTGTGTTCTCTTACTGTGTTGGAGCCTGTCAAAACTACTAAAATTAATTTTTCTTTGAAAATAAAACCTCTATGTATGTCTCTCTGATTTTGCCAAGGTTCTCTAGGGAAATGGAATAAATAGAATATATATTATAAAAAGATTTATTATGTATTATATATTATAAAAAGATTTATTAGCCCATGGCTTGCATAGTCCAACAATGACTACCTTTATGCTGGAGAGGCTTAGAAGTTTGTAACTGCTCAGTCCACAAAGCTGGATGGTTTAGCAGGTTCAGTCCAGTGAAGAAGGCCTGGAATCTTGTTGGGAGTCTCATTATTAGGTCTAGTTCAGAAGGCTGAAGAAGCTGGAATTTGATGTCGGCTAATAGCAGTAGTGATGAATACGCTTGTTCAGGGGGAAGTGAAGGTAGGCAGGAACGCTGTCCTTTCCTTGTGTCTCTTTATATCGGGGCTACCTACTAGAAGGTACTGCTTACTCTGATGCTGAATCTTGTCCCCCATCTTAGAATTTCATTGCTGTGAAGAGACATGTTCAAGGCAACTCTTATAAAGGGAAATATTTATTTGGAGCTGGCTTACACTTTCAGAGGTTTAGTCCATTATCATCATGGCAGGAAGGAAGGCAGTGTGCAGGCAGACATAGTGCTGGAGGATCTGAGAGTTCCACATCTTCATCTGAAGGCAGCTGGGAGGAGACTGTCCTCTGCAGGCAGTCAGGTGGATGTTCCGATTCCATTCTGGACAGAGCTTGAGCATAGGAGACTTCAAAGCCCAACCATACAGTACCATACTTTCTCCAATAAGGTCACACCTACTCCAAAAAGGCCACAGCTCCTAATAGTGCCACTCCCTATGGCCAAGTATGGAAACACATGCATCTATGGGGCCAAACCTATTCAAACCACCCCACCGCCTCAGCTATCTTCTCTGGAAACATCCTCACAAATATGCTAGAAGTGCATCTTTTCAGTGATCACACATTTTATCAAATTGACAGTCAAGGTTTACCATCACATCATTCTTGCATAATGTGTCTTATTTAGGTATTTATTATTATGTGTAGTATATAGAACAAACTTGGTGGAGTAATGCATATTAAATAAAATGTACAGTGTATGTGCCACTAGTGGATTCACATACCAGTAACAATCCATTCATGTTAAAGTCACATTACTAGTCTGTAACACACTTTTTGTGGCCCTGACCTTGCTGCTCATTTAATTTAATTTAGAGACCTTTCTTCTAGCATGCCTGATACAGACCACAGTGTTAAGCTTTTGCATGTGGTAGTTTGACAAGCATCAGTATTTAAAGGGTCTACATTTATTTGTTATGTCTGCATCCCTCCTTATTCAGGTAGCTACAGAGGTATTAATTAATAGGCTTGGTCTTTATTCCATCAGTGGCGCCAGCTTCTTTTCCTGGCCTTTTGCATATTAATGACGTTTTCATGCTTTATTAATTTGCATACCTGAGCACTGGTAACATTTGAAGGAAATACGTTTACTGTTTGGGCAGAAGAGTTTGTGATTCTACTTTCTATGCTAGTATTCTCACTGCCCTCTCGATTCAAAGTTCAGCAGGTTGTGCACTTTGACTGTACATTGATTAAGATGACGAATATCACAAATTCCCAGAGCCTAACATTTGCAAGCTTGGATCCATTTGACAAAACTTAACTTGACAGAAAAGATCAAGCTGATGTAATAATGGGGCTTTGTATTGAACATTTTGTGTTCTTTTTAAAACCACGAAGAACTTCAAGTGAAATGTACAGTTTTAAATCTTTGAGGTTTCCTTTTTTTACTTAATCACCATAATCAAGCCTTTGAGTCAGCTTATGTTCCATATTTGCCAGGCAGATCTAGGCAAAAAGAATGTGAGGAGAAATAACTGAATAATAGAAATTTAAAAACAAACAAACCAACAAGTGATTTAAAATGGTGCAGAATCTGAATGTGAAAGTGAGTTTCAGACATGACTGCTTATGCCTGCTTTGTCATTAGCACTGCTGTTCAGTTAGTTTCCCCTAGACTAAGTGGTGCTTTTTTAAATCCCTAAAATTCGGGTGGTTAGTAACCTTCTGAAACACAGTTCGCAATGCTGAATAAAGGTGAGTGGGCGGCTTCTGAGAGGGTAGAGTGATGGATAGGAAAGGAGTATGCAAAGGAGCAGTCCCTGTTCCCTGCAGAATTGTTAACACCTGGCTCCAGTCCTCATGCTCCCTCTGAAGTCTCCCACTTCCTTCCTCCCCGCTCGTGCCCACTGACAGTCTGCCTCCCAGTATATTTCATTCCTTTTTCATGAGCCGTCTGCACTGGCCCTGAAGTCACATGTAAACCTAAATAATTTCTGGTGATCTATGGACAGTATTTTAGTTTTTAAAATCTTGATTTAGCTATGGGAGATGGGAAAAACCTATTGTCACATGATAATGGAGATTAGGTAATTAAGGATAGTAAACATGGCTCTACTTATGTACATGCTCGATAATATCTTTTCTATTTTCAGTTCTTATCCAGATATAGATTCCTTTTCAACCAAGAATCTTTGATTTACGAGTGTTAAAAAAGATCTTATATAGTTTAGAAAATTCAAGTGTGCCATGCCAATTCAGTAATTGTGCCATAACTTAAAAAATATATAGTAGAAATAAACTCAGGGAGTCATAGACATTTCCATGCTCTGTGCCATCCATTCTCAGTTCTCCAGTAAAGCCCAGAAACATTTATTAGAGATCATATCATTAGAAGATGTAGCCAACATGAGCCTTTTCAAATCCTTAGTGATTGCGTCTTTAAGTGCATGTCAGGTAGAGTGCATCAGAGGTATCATGGTCACTGAAATGTGGCAGAATCACAGTGCTTGCTTAATTCAGAGCTACAGCAAATGTAGTAGAAGGTTCTCACGCATTCAGACAGAAGGTAATTTACCTTCCAGTGAAATAGCAGGGTTCACAAAGATACACAGGTTTAGGAAATTTATGTGAGATATCAAAATAATTTCATTCTAAGACCATAGTTCAAGGTGATTGGCACTGTTTGTTCTGTAATTATTTGTACATTTAGAATTTCATACATACTACTATAGGAAAATGTGCATTTACTTTCAAACATCTTTTTTTTCTTTCTAGTTGGCTGACCCAGAAGCACTTTGTAGTAACAGTGTCTGGTTTTTGAACTTCTCTTTAGAGGGTGCTGGAAAATAACATGTATCATTCTTATTTTAGACAGGAAAGTAAGGCATGGAGAAGACTAGATTATCTGCTCAGTCTACTTCTGCAGGCAGGAGATGTTTTAGTTTTTCTCCTGATACTAGGTGATGGAATCCTTATTAGTTAGCAATGGGAAAATGACCATTATATATGTTATGCTATTGTTATCAATTTTCTTACAGCTATTCTAAAAGTACTTATGAGTATGGAAGCATGGTAAAGGTCACTATCAAATATGGCAACAGCAGTTGTCTGGCACTGGCATTGCTACTCTTCCTTTTAATATGTAGGGCAAAGCTACTTGATCTTGATACAACTGCAGAATCTAATTTGACTTTACAGTCCTTTTGATACATTCATTAAAGGCTCAAAGCAGCCGTCTCTAAACACAGGTCCACAAAACAGTCTATTTTTTCAGTCTTAATGTACTATGTTTATTCAAAATGTCAAGATTAAATTAATTTTACATTTTGATTATTTTTGCATAGGAGTCATAGATAATTGTCTGCAAGTAATTAATATATATCACATTATTAAACTTATTTAGAAATGTTAATTTTTTTCCTCCCTCAGATTTTGTCGAGTTCTAAGAACCAATGCACCTTATAGCCCATGGAAGAAAAAACACAAATCAAGACATTTTTGGGTTCCAAGCTGCCGAAATATGGAATGAAATCCGTGAGAAGCACTTTGCAGCCGATGCCAAATGGGGCCACTGTGACTTTATTGGGAACTTCAAAGAGTAGTAATGTCAAAAGTTACATAAAAAATAATGGCTCTGATTGTTCATTGTCCCATTCATTTAATTGGAGAAAAACAAATAAATATCACCTTGGTTCACAAAATACAGTGGAACTTAATAATATTCAAAGTACACACGATAAACTGATTGATCCTGAACAACATGCTCCTGCTCCAGGAACACTGGATGGGAATGGGTTAAAGGGAGGTTTGAAAAGTGCTTCCTTGTTCACATCCAAGTTAGCAAGACCATCAACCATGTTTGTGTCATCGGCAGAGGAGTTAAGTCAAAAATCTTTTTCTGGACCATCTAATTTGGGTAAATTTACCAAAGGCACATTACTAGGAAGGACTTCATATTCTTCGGTCAATGCAAAGTCACATTTGAATTCATTTTATGGGAACCGATCCCCTGGTAACATGCAGAAGCCAAGAGTGAACTCCTGTGCCAGCAGAAGTAGTTCTGGAGAAAGCTTAGCACAGTCCCCAGACAATGCTAAATCTATTACTTGTGAGAAAATGGTAAGGTCACAAAGTTTTTCACATTCCATTCAGAATCCCTTCCTTCCACCTTCATCTATAACCAGATCACATTCCTTCAACAGAGCTGTAGACCTTACAAAGCCTTATCAGAACCAACAGCTACCCGTTCGAGTGCCTCTCCGGTCAGGTATGCTAACAAGAAGTTCTCGGCAGTCAGAAGTACTCAATGGGAATGAACACATAGGCTTCGGTTTTAATAGGCCTTATGCTGCTGGTGGAAAGAAACTGGCTCTATCAAATGGCCCAGGTGTCTCGTCCACTTTGGTTTATAGGATGGGTCATCCCTCTCTATTGAAATCTAGCCGACCTCCCTTCTCTGGGTCTGTGACAGTTGATAGTAATGAAAATCCACCTGCTGACATGTGCGAAGAGGAAGAAGGTATGGTTTCTGCAAAGGACAGCTCTACTGGTAAAGACCAAGAACTAATTGAAAATGAAAGTTACCGAAGAGACACTGATCAGACTATGAAGCATGATTCTAAAATCAGGTACCTGAGTGATGATGTGGATGATATTTCCTTGTCATCTTTGTCATCTTCTGATAAGAATGATTTAAGTGAAGATTTCAGCGATGATTTTATAGACTTAGAGGACTCCAACAGAACTAGAATAACACCTGAGGAAATTACTCTTAAAGAAGAAAAGCATGAGAACGGATCATCAAAGGGTGTATTTGATTCTCCTAAGGAAAGTGAACAGATCTTCAGTAAAGCTGATGAATGGATAGATATAAGTGTCTCTGGTAAATATGAATATCCTTACCTTATGTGCTTTCCCTAGTGATTACAGTAGAGCTGACATTTAGCACTGTCTGTGATAGACTGTAAGATGCTGTTTGGTTGAGAGGCTCAGTCTGGATGCGAGTGCAGCAGGACAGCAACCTTGCAGCTTGCTTTGATCCTGTGTTATTTTCTAGGAGAGAATCAGTCAGGCTCTTCCTACTTGGTCTTTTGGGGGCTGTCTTATCCATGCTGAGTCCTGCATTATATAGGCCATGGTTTCCAGACAGTTTTCCTCACTCTACTTGGGAGTGGCTTGCCACTCAGCACTAAACCACCATTCACCATAGCCATCAATGCAGTGTGGTAAGAGTAAAGCTCTGATCAGCCAGGTAACAGCCGCATGTTTAGCTGAATGCTCTCTATCCTAGGGAACATTTTTGTTTAGCAGCGCTTATGTGACACTTCATTGAAGCGTTATTTACTCATGTTATTGAGGAGAGAGAGTGCCTATTAAACAGTTCTTCTTAGACTTGGCTATATTGGTACTTAGTGCAGGATGAATGGTATTTGTTCATCTACCCTGTAAAAAGAAGCCTGGAGGGAGTGCACAAAGGCATGTCTAGTCAAGGGACTGGCTCACTCATCGTGAGGCACTAAACCGTCTTCAGGTATCATAAACTGGAAGATGTCTAGAACAAGTTGTCTTTTAAGGACATATCTGTGAGGTTAAGTAGCCTGCAGAGAGGAAGAGAGTTTCCTGAACAGTGGTTAAAATTAAATACCTTGAGAAATATTAAAGGAACGTGAATATTTAAAAAAAAAAAAAAAAAAAAAAAAAACGTTGCAAAGTGAATTTTATTTTTACTACAAAATGTTTCAGAGGCTTATTTTTAAAAATTTGCTCTTATTTTTTAAAGTTTATTTAGCATTTAGGAAAATGCTACAGTTACAGTTTTTGAACCAACTGCTGTTGTAATACATGGGATTATTAGAGCTTATATTTTACAAATGAGAAGTGACTGTGTTTTTATAAATTCATGTTTTTTTCTTTCTTTTAAAATCATTTGAAGACAGGAGTGAATGTACACAGCATACATCTGGAAACAACCTGATTTCGCCGGATACGGATTACAGAGCTGGGTCTTCGTTTGAACTCTCTCCTTCCGATAGCTCTGATGGAACATACATGTGGGATGAAGAGGGCCTGGAACCCATTGGAAGTGTCCATCCTGTTGGCAGCTATGAGTCCTCCGAAATGAACAGCATAGTATGTATGGATTTCTGTACCCTTTTGGAGATTTTATTTTATTATACAGACACATGATGGCACTGTTAAATATTTTAAAACTAGAAGTCAACTTTCTTAATTGAGAATTAGGAATTCATACCTGTCTGTTAATGGCAAAAATGTATAACTAAAACATCAAGAATATATGACGTTTGACTACAAACACAAACACATACATAATTTATTATGCATAAAGATGTTTGTGCTTACTGTATTGATCAAGTAAAGCTAAGAACATTCACAGCATTTTAGTCACCATATTGAGAAGTGCCACTTGGTGATGGGGTGTCAGGGAAAGTGCTCAACGTGCGTTTTCCGCAGAAGGAGTAATGGATTGATGGACCAGTTGCTCCAGGACCAAGAATTAGCTGTTGACAAACCTTGGCTAGGCTGTGCTAGTGTGCTACCATTTTAACTCCAGTTTAGTGTGCCTTTATTACAGTGGTAGGTTTTGGCTTTTATTCTTAACAAAGTCCCCTGTAGGTCTGGGTGGCTCTCTAGGACAGCTGCCTCCAGTGACCTAAGCTGCTTTGGCCTTGGCCTTGACCTTGTCTTCGAAGCCCTTATTACTGTGATAGAAGGAGACAGGATTGCCAGTCACACTCTTGCAGTATCTAATTTGGCCTGCAGGTGGCACTGGTGCTTTCACACACAACCTGATAATCAGTTTGTCTGTGGTCTCATGTAAGTACTAAGGAGACAGGAAAATAATCTTCCTGTGTCTGGAAAGAGGTTAACTACAGTGCTACCACGTATTAATGCATAGTTCTTTTACAAAACATTACAAGTAGCTTAGATACCGACACACTAATAAAATGCAACCGGTGTAGTTAAAATGGCTCACGGTAATTATTTAGGTTATAAAATAGAAATACTCATAAATCAAATTGGTTTACAGATATATAACATTCTAACTGGCTTTCGGGCAGCAAAACTTTCTATTCCCATATAAGGCTGTGGCATGGAGAAAGCAGATACTGTTATGAGAGGCATTTAAGTTTTACAGATGTAGGTATATGCAATTTATGGAGTGTCTTCATCTGATCAGATCAAGGTTACAGTTTAAGACTTGACTGTGTTCTTTATTAATAGGCCTTTGACATGTATAATTGAAGTGCTTATCAACATTTTGTCCAGTAGATGGCAGCAGTAAGCCACTTTAGAACTTGATATTTTTAGAGGTCCATTATCATAACTGACAAAAGACCCCCTGTACTGAGTTTAGAATATACTTGGATGACCATGGTGTTAAAATCCTTGAGTATATCTCTTTATTAATATGCTTGAGTATAACAGATGGGAAGCAACCAGTCTTCACACTGTACTTAAGAACAAGATAATGGCTCTTGATTTTTTTAATTTGTAGCTTTGTGAGTTAGGCTTATCTGCCCTGTAAGTGTCTACGTAGACCAGACTCAGAGATTTGCTTACCTCTGCCTCCCAGGTGCTGAGAGTAAAGGTGCACACCATTATGCCACCATGCCTATGATATTACACCTTTCTGATCCAAGGGAAAGACAAGGTTTAAGAAAGGATGGATGTATTGACAAAAGCATGTTAAAATCCACTTTGGGAGTTTTGATGGAAGTTCATATTTTTGCTTTGAATATTTTCATCTTGCTTTGTTTTCTCAGTACATCACCTCAGTGTTTGGTCCTCACTGGGCTGCTTTGTTTCCACTAATGTATTTGTTGTCCCTCTTTTTGCCTGGATATCAATATACTTTGCCAATTTTATTTGTATATTTTTCTTTCCTTTACAAGAAAGCTGCTTGATCCTTAGCACATAATTTATTTAAATTTTTTTTAAACTAAGGAGTTCATTTGTACTTGCATTTTTGATGTACTTCACTTCGACATTTTACTATTTTTACTTAAATTGTCTTTCTTTTTCTGTTTTCCCACTTTATTTTCCTTTGCTAAAATAATTCTCATTAATATATGTAACCTAACTGCAAATGAACTTTAGTTTGGTCCCTTTTCTTGGGCTTTACAACAGTGTTAATTCCAGTCTTGGTTCATATAAGGAAATTTCTCTAGACCGTGCACCAGTTGTCATTGCTGGTGTAGTTTAGATGAGACTCCTCCAGCCTTCCTGCTGTGGATTTAGCTCAGGGTCGTGTGCATCCTGTGTTGAGCACTCCAGCACTGTGCTGCAGCCTGCAGTGAGCCTCTGTTTCTTGTAACTGATACAGCTTTTAGACCAAGACTTTGTTTTTGAAGGAAAAGACATGGTACACATTTTTCTCTTGTCAAGGATAAACAGAGCTTTGAGACTGGCACTTTAAAGTTACTAGCTGGAATCTCAGCTGTTTATGTGCTTAGTAGTATTTGTTGTATATAATTTACATTCAGTGAAGTACATGAATTTACAACCATCCCAAGGAATTTTGATGGAGTTGTCTAGGTTGTTATGGGGAATACTTCCATCACTTCAGAAAATTCTCTTCTGTTCCTTTCATTGATCCTCTTATTCCAAAGAAAGGTTACTTCTTACCAAAAGACAGAGGAAGAGAAGCTAGAAGGTCTTCCATTACTGTAGATGAGTTGCCCTGTTTTTAAACTGTATATAAATGGAGCCAAGTATATATTATTTTGTGTCTGGCTTTTAGTGAGTTGTAGGTCTTCTTGTATTATTGTCTGTCCATGTGTGTCTCCTCCATGATGAAGTAAGCGTTCTGCCACCAAGCTGTATTCCCAGCCCTTGTCCATTGTTCTTCTTACTGGACTCCATTCCTTTTTGTGAATATAGCCTACTTTATTCCTGTGTTGACAGGATTTTTAGGTTGTTTGAAGTTTTGGGTTACTTAGAGAATTACATTGTTGAAAATATTTTTGTTGTATTTTTAGTGAAAATTTATTTGTTTCAGTTGGCAAAATAGAAGAGAGATTCCTTTAGTTACAGGCATGCTTATTTTTATAGATAGTGTTACCAGTTTTCCATAGTATTGTGTTTACAATTCCCATTGGCAGCACATACCCAATCTGGAATCCCGCTTTCTTGTCTATACTTCATGTTGGCTGCCTTTTTTGTTTACTATTCTGGTGGGAATATCACGGTATTGTGTTTAGAGTATATTTACTGTCTGTTAGGATAGCTAGCCTCTTTTGTGATATGCCTTTAATTGGTGTATACAGTATTTGTAAAAATCCTTCACGTTTTTGTTGGTTAGTTTTATGTCAACTTGATACAAATGAAAAGCATTTGGGAAGAGGGACTTTTAATTGAAAATGCACATAATTGACCTACAGCCAAATTTGTAGGACCTTTTCTTGATTATTAATTAATATGAGTGGACCCAGCCCTTGGTGGGATGGGAGACGGCAGTTGGCTGAGCAAGCCGTGAGGAGAAAGCCAGTAAGCATCATTGCTCCATGTCTTATGCTTTGGTTCCTGTCTCCAGGTGCCTGCCTTAAGTTCCTGCCCTGACCTCAGTGGGAGTGCAACCAGAGAACAGTAAGAAAAAACAAATCGCTCCCTCCCCAAGTTGCTCTTGGTCATAGTATTTTATCAAGCAATGGGAACCCTAAGACACATGTGATAAATATACATCTTAGGTACCTAGTATATATATGTATATGTGTATACTTTCCATCCTGGATTGCCTTCTCAATTTCTGAAGAGTATTTTTTTGATAAGTTTAACTAGATTTTTAAAAATATTTGGAAAAATGTATCCTTTTCTCATATTTGACCACAGTCGCCCTTCCCCTCTTTCCTCCTAGCCTCTTCCCCTGACCTTCTCTTTCCCTCAGATCCACTCCTGTTTCCCTTCGGAAAAGGGCAGGCCTCCCACGGATATCAACCAAATCCATATCAAGTTGTAATAAGACTAGGCATTCCCCTCACTAAGGCTGGGTGAGGCAGCCCTGTTGGAGGACGAGGGCCCAAAAGGAGGCAAAGAGTCAGAGAGCACTCCCGCTCATACTTTTAGGACTCCCACAAGAAGACCAAGCTGCACAGCCATAAAATACATGCAGAGGGCCTAAGTCAGACCAATGCAGGCCCCCGATTGTTGGTGCAGTCTCAGTGCGCCCCTATGAGCCCAGGTTAGTTGATTCTGTGAGTTTTCTTGTGGTGTCCTGACCCCTTTGGCTCCTACAAATCTCTCTCTTCTGTAGGATTCCACGAGCTGTAGGTCCTCTGCATCTGCTCCCGTCAGTTGCTGGATGAAGCCGCTCTAATGGCAGTTATGCTCGGCCCTGTCTATAGGCATAGCAGAGTTCCTCCTCCCTCCCCAGTTGTTAGTGTTGTTCAATTTACTAATTTTCTTTTATTTTTCTTTTTAACAATGAGTCATCCTTTCTTTTTTGTTCACTGTGAAATCTTCGATTACTCCAAAGTAAAAAAAGATATGTTTCGATATTTTCTTCTAAAAACTTTATATTTAATCTTTTACATTTAGATCTACAATTTACTTGGAAATTTACTTTGTATACTATGTAGGGTAGAGGTCAAGATTAATTTTATGGTATGGTGTGAAATGGAGGTTCTGTATCAGTTAATGTATTTGGAGGGGTAAGGACTGGGAATCCATTTTCGCCATTGGGCGTCTTTCTCTTAGTCTTTTGTAGTTCCATTACAGTTTAAAATAAGTTTGTCAGTTTCAATGAAGGACTCAGGGAGTTTGAATAGGATTGTACTGAATTTATAGGTCAATTTAGAGAGGATCTGAGTTTTCATTTCATTAGCCTTCCAATTTGTGCATGCAGTATATTCCTCCATTTATTTGGTTTTTAGAGATTTTCTTCTTTTTTTGTTTTTCTATAAGTGGCTACAAATGTGGTATGATTAACAGTGATTTTCAAGTTGACATAATCTAGATTTATCCAGACATAGACTCTCACTGAGAAATTGTTTAGATAAGTGGACCTGTGAGGGATTTTCTTATTTGGGCCAAGCTAGGAGGATCCAGCCTGCAAGTAGGCAGCACTTTTTCTGGGAGCAGCACTAGAGTGTATGCATTAATTCATTACTCTGATCTTTGTGGTTGTAATAGGACCTGTCATGTGATCTCTCTCAAGTGTCACTATATGTCTACCATATTTCTGTTTTTACAGTAGCTCTTTGAAGTAGCTATGGACTGGTTACAACTTCTTGTTTTAAACCGAAGTTGATTCAGTTAAGTAAAGTAAAACTGTTCAGTTAAGATTTTGTTATTACTCAGTTCTGTATTCTTAGTTTGGTGTTCTTAACTTTTAGCCTTTTATATACTCAGGATGCCTAAGTGTATTTACTCTAGGCTTTCAAAAAATTACAGTTTAGCCTATTTATTTTGTGTGCATGTGTTCATTTGTATGTACATATGCCTGGAAGCAAATGTCTTTATCTTGCCAGCCTTTAAACATCTAATTGCTATTTAACTGCTTTGAAGATTAACTACAGTAATTTTTCTGATAACTTTTATGATAATTGCACTCACATCTTCGGGACTTGGAAATCTTGAGATGGTGACATCCTCTTTGCTGTTATGCTGTAGATGTCATCGAAGTGGAGTGCTGCAGCATCACGAGGACGGATGTCCTAACACCAAGATGTTGGACAAGTGATAACTTTAAGCCATATGTATGGATGGATAGGTTTTGTTTTTGGAATTCTGTTTTGAATTGGAGCTATGGCCTTGCTGTGTGTCCTAGGCTAGCATGCGGTGCATCCTTTCCCATGCTCTGAGTGCTGGGATTGAAAGCTTGAGCAGCCAGCCTGCCTAGTGATTAAATCATAGAGTTGCCTATGGCTCTTGAACATGTGGGGATTTGTTTGTGCTTTGTCATACAGTTTATTCTCATATAGTAGGTCAGCACGAATCCTTATTTAAACCAGTTATTTCACTTTAGAAGGCAAATTGCTTGGCACTAAGAGTTATCCTTTCATTTGGTGATGCTGATACATTTTGATTTCACATGACTATGTTTTCCTAGGAGCGAGTGGCTGCCTTTGGTGATTGCAGACGGACACCACTGAGATTGAAATGTGCATTGCCTCTTAAGAGATTCTTAGTAGTTCATGTAGCTTTATGAGTTCCTTAGGTTGCTTGTAATAGGTTTTGGAATTTCTGAAGTCAAATAGAAAGAAAGTAAAAGAAAATATCAGATCTAGTGTGTATTTGTCTTCAAGTTTTAGAGGAGACAGGAGTTGTTGAATTAGTCTTTATAAACGTGATCTTCGTCTCCTTTGACCTTGTCTTTGCTCTTTCTCCTTAAGGAGGACACCGAACCTTTGATCTTTCCTAAAGTGTATTTACATGTATTGTCTCAAAATCTCTCTTTCTAGTGTTGTTGGCTTGTCAAAGAAATGCTGCTATCTCTTCCTTATATCTTTTCAAGGTGTATTAGTCAAAGATTATCACCTTTCAGAGAGAATAGTTATTTGATCTCTTATAGTCCTGGAGATTGTCTTGGGACAAAAGCAAGGAACAAATAAATATGTTTTTCTCTGGGAAAAAAAAAAAAAAAGACAGTAAAAGCTTGTCTCCATCCTACTAGTTTTTACCCCACTTAGCAGTCTTTTTTATTACTTGTTAAATTCTGGTGAGGTCTTCATTATTATTTCTTTATTTTTCTTTTATTTTGTATTTGTTCAGGAAATGCTTTGTGTACCACTGTTCCTTGCCTGTGTCCTTGTGCAAGGATCATTTGAAGTTATTTGTATTTCCCCAAATGCTTACATTCTGTCTTTCCATGATCTATGCTGGAACTTAACAAGCCTTCCTGTCTCTCTGCCTATCAAAAGTTTATTCATTCTTCAAGGTTGCATTCAGACCTTTCTTTTCTCCTTGTTCCTGCTAAGGGTGATGGTTTAATGCTGAGGAGGTACCAACCCATACTGTGAAACTATCAGCTGGGTTTCTGCCAGATTGTGAAGGCTGACTTCTCATCCATTTTATACCTCCAGTACTGACTTGGGTCTCTTTTCACTTAGAATTCATCACCCCTCCTTTGTTTTGAACAGCAGTAGTCCAGGTAGGTTAGCGTGTGTCATCTTTGGATCCTCTGGGAAAACCCATTTCCTTGTACATTCCAGTTTAGATTCTACCCGTATTCATTCCTTTGCTTCTGCCTGCCTTCTGTCTTCAAAGCCAGCAGTGCTATATACTCTCATGTGTCACCCTGATCCCCCTACTATCACCTTCCCTCTGGGGGTTCTTGTGAATATATTGGGTCCATTCTAGATAGTTCTGGAGAAAGTCAGGCCAGCTGATTATCATTGTGGACTTCAATTCTAGCCCTATAAATTAGTCCATAGGTTCCATGGATTAAAGCATGGACAACATTGTGGGGCTTGATATTTTGCATAACAAAATTGTAGATATACCTTTCAAAAATTTAACGTTATTTTTTTAAGTTGGGAATGGTTCATTTCGACTCACAGTTGGAAGGTACAGTGCAGCACGGCAGGGAAGGCGTGGCACTAAGAGGATGCTTGCTCACATTTGGGTGACTCAGGAAACAGAGAGATGAGTGCTGGTATTCTATGTTCCAGACATTTTAGACAATACTGTCATTCATTAAACTAATTGTTCTATGAAGTCATTAGATTTAACTCTAGCAAGTTGTAAAGTTTAGACTTACTCTACAAAGTTGTAAATTTGAATTAAAAATAAAGTAGTCAAACTCAGTTTTCAGTAAAAGTTCATTACATTGATTACTGATTATTAATTCAGGGAAGATTTGTGAGTTTAAAGTACAAGTTTCTTTTTTTCATGAAAAAGTTTTTTTATGATGATTAATATTGTCAGTTGGACTAGATTCAAAGTTACTTAGGAGACATACCTGGCCATGTTTTTGAGGGTTTGTCCAGAGAGATTGAACTGAGGATTGAAAACGGACGTCATCTCGTGAGCTTTGCTGCATGACTGAGTAAAATAGGAGAAAAGCAGCCAAGAGAGAGCCAACTTTGTCTTTCTGCTTCTGAGGGTGGGTGCAGTGTGCTGAGGTAATTCATGAAATGTCTTCAACTGAAGACTGAGAAGGAAGTGAAGGTGCAGCACTGTCAGATCTGACCTTGTGTGTCAGACCAGGCTTTGAGGAAGTATGTAATTTAGTTAAGTTGGGCCAAGAGTAAACTTGGATAGAAAGGGTAGCCTGGGTAAATGTTCTGTGTTTTGGAAATGGGTGGGAGGACAGTGTACTTGAGGGAGTGTGAGAAGGTGAGGCTAGCCCGAGAACTGACAGGGTTAGGAGATGGAAACTGGGTAATCAGCTTGAGCTCTTAACCTGGAGGAGGATTGGATTTTTGTTCTGCACTCCGAAAAAGAGCTACAGGAAGACTTAATGGGAAGGAGCATAACTTGATTTAGAGTTTAAAAATGTTCTGTGTGAAAGATTGAATTGGACATCATGAGGAACAGTGGAAGCCATTGTTGGGAGGAATGGCAGTGGCCTGTACTAAGGTGGTGCCTAGTGAGGGCATAGAGGAAAAGACAGTTTGGAAAGTGTTTAGAGAAGGTACAGTTGGCCCGGTTCCACACTTGACTGATTGTACTATGGAAAACATCACCTCCTCAGCTTCAGAAGTTCCAAATAGTAGTTGTGCTTCTGTTTATTCTGCCACACCATCTAGAGTTGCTGATGAGACTTGTTCCTTTCCTGGCCCTTCCTAGCCCTGTAATATGGACTGTGTCCTTTGGCTTCCCACTCTCTGAGCCCTCCTCTCTTTTCTAACTGGTCAACCTGCTCATTTTGGTTCTCTACTTCCTACTTTTTGTCTTGAGTATGGTTAGTATTTTATTGTTTCTCATTGCTCATTTAGGCTTTAGGTTCTATGGTCTCAGTAAATGTTTATTGAAATGAATGCCATAAGAGACCCCACAAATATTGCCATCCAGTTAAAAAATAAATAGAAACCCCTAAACTGCAGCTGCTGTTTATTGCTGGTCACTGTTTTCCATGCATATTGTGACATAGTCACTTTAGAAAATTGAGTTTCTAAGGCATCACGTGTCATAATAGCAAGTGGCAAGTAACTAAACATGCCATGTCAGTGTAGATGGGAAGGTGAGGGACGGCTTACAGAACATTGAGACGGTCTTAACATAGGTAACTGGGAATTTCAAACTCATCTTGATCTCTCCAGCTGTGTCCTGGTACAGAATCACAGAACTTGAGAGAATAGAGTGAGCTAGCTGCTCAGTGTAGTTGCTATAGATGTGGGATGCAAGGATGCCATGTTTCTCTTTTCTTTTTCCTTCCCTTCCCTTCCCTTCCCTTCCCTTCCCTTCCCTTCCCTTCCCTTCCCTTCCCTTCCCTTCCCTTCCCTTCCCTTCCCTTCCCTTCCCTTCCCTTCCCTTCTTCCCTTCCCCCCTCCATCCTTCTCTTCTTTCCTTCCTTCTTTCCTTCCCAAATGCTACCCACTGTGCTGTACCACTCCCACCCCCAGAATCCCTGGCCTCATCTTCCCTCTACTTTTCTGAGAGGGTGGAGCTCCCCCTGGGCATCTCCCCACCCTGGCACATCAAGTCTCTGCAGGGTTAGGCACATCCTCCCGACTGAGACCAGATAAGGCAGCTGTGATGGGAACAGATTTTATAGCTACAGCTTTAGGGACAGCTCCTGTTCCAGTTGTTTGGGAACCACATGAGGACCTGGGGCCTCCGTCCAGCCTGTGTATGTTCTTTGGTTAGTGACTCAGTTTCTGAGAGCTCCCAGGGTTTCATGTTAGTTGAGTCTGTTGTTATTCCTGGGGAGTTCTGTGTCATGTACGCACCTGCGTGTCTGTTTTCATTCCTTCACACCCAGTCCTATGTGTGTCCTCTCTCCCTCCCTGTCTTACATACACACCACAAGTAACAATACATTTTAAAAAGATCATTACAATCCCAATTTACCGATAACATTATTTTTTCCTGCAGCTTTCCTTTCCTCTTCGCTTCCTTCCTTGCTTCCTGCCTTCTTCCTTCCTCTCACCCCATCTCCTTCATCCCTCTGTTCCTGGTCCTTCTGTTTTTTCTCTGCTTTCCTTTGTGGGGTTCTATATGCAGGCCAGGTTGGCTCTGGACTTTCATTCACCCTCTTCCCTCTGCCTCCTTAGTGCTAGATAACAGGCATGAGCCACCACATCAATTTCTTGATGCTAAAAATGTAGTAATTTTTATGAAGACTTTTATTAGAATACAGTTTTGGATTTACAGGGAGTTTTTGTCTGTTTTATAGGTAGTTTTCTTTACTCTCAATATGACGTATTTGTTACATTAGTGACCTTGTTGGTACTTTATTTTGTAATACTGTTACTATTTAGAGCCTCTTGAGTTTTAAGAATATCTTTAATTGTTTGAGAATTTCATATGGTGTGTTTTGGTCACACTTATTCTCCACTCCTCTCCACTTTTCCCCCTAACTTCTCTTAGATCAAACCTCCTTACCACCCTCAAATTTCTCCTTTTTAAAAATTTAACAAAATTTTTTTCTTAAATAACTCATCATGTCTGGTCTGTGTTGCCTATAAACGCTTGGGTGTCAGCTAATCCACTGGTTCATGGTAACATATCAAGGAGCACACCCTTAACTAAAACAATTCTTTGCTGTTCCAGAAGCTGTTAACTGCTAATAGGTCCTCAGAAGCTCATTCAGAGCCCATGAATTTGTTCTCAGTCTATGCTGCAATATTGACTGGCTTGACCTTATGCAGGTGTTGTGCAGAGTTGGTGAGTGCAGTGGTCTCCTCAAGCCAGGAGACAGTTTCATCAGCGTCTTCTCCAATCCCTGGTTTTAGTCCCTCTTCTACAATGTCCCTGAGCCTTGCAGGGTGTGGTGTGGTCTAGATGTCTCATTTGTGAGTAAGTACTCTGCAGACACAGACATGTAGTCTCTGCACTTCTTAGCCAGCTGTGAGTTTCTGTTTTAAGTACTGTCTGCTATACGAAGGAACTTCTCTGATGTGGTCTGAGAGCTACACCCATCTATGGGTAGAGAAATGAATCTAAAGCACAGTTTGATCCTATGGCTCTTTAGCAGAATGATAGTATGTTCATATCTAGGACCTGTGGGCTCCCCAAACATGGGTTCTTGGTCAGCCTGACCATACCAGGCATGTTTCCTCCTGTGGAGCAGGCCTTAAATCCGACCAGAAAGTATTTGTTATCCTATAACATTCCTGCCACTAATTGGGCCATGAGCCTATCTT
Source organism: Arvicanthis niloticus (assembly GCF_011762505.2). Lineage (NCBI taxonomy): Eukaryota > Metazoa > Chordata > Mammalia > Rodentia > Muridae > Arvicanthis > Arvicanthis niloticus. The sequence continues at coordinate 89,128,491 of NC_047660.1, read as the reverse complement.
GATCATGATTGTAATCCATTGGATTCACAGCTGGGTAAGAGTACTGAGGACCTGTCTTCCCAGCAGTACCTTCTACTACTACCTTAGGGGTTTCTGTTGCTCTGACAAAACATTGTGATCAAAGGAACTTGGGGAGGAAAGGGTTTATTTCTTTTTTACAGTTCCACATGGTAGTTAATCATAGAAGAGATAGGGCCCCAACCAGGGCAGGAATCTGGAGGCAGGAAATGAAGCAGAGGCTATGGAGGAATGCTGCATGCTGACTTGCTGCTCTCCAGGCTTGCTCTTTTTTTTTTTTTTTTTTTTTTTCCTTTCTTTCTTATACAGCCCAGGACCACGGGGATAGCATCACCCATAATAGCCTGGGCCCTCCCACATGAATTAGTAATTAAGAAAATGCACCACAAGCTTTCCTACAGGGTAGGCTGATAGAGACATTTTCTCAACTGATGTTCCCCTTTTCAAAGTACTCCAGCTTGTGTCCAGTTGACTTAAAAGTGGCCTGCTGGGAGGACTCTTCCTGGTCCATACCAGCTTGGTTTCTCCATGTCCTGTGACCAGTATGTTGTCTATAGTGATAGGATCTTACTGTTTGATTTTTTTTCTCTTCTTTTCTTTTTTAAAAATGGTTGTAGTAGAGTAAGTGGTTTTGGAGGTAATGTCACTGTGACCCCGATCACCACGGTGAGTAGTAGTATCAGCTTTCCTACAGTAAGTTGTTGTTTTCTCTCCCTTCCATACTATACTCTTTAGAAGACAGTAGTTATGTATTGAGGCTGGTTGAACCTTTTCTTCAAGGGAGTGTTTATATAAATAGATGGATTTCTGCTGCCATACTGCAGAAAGTTTGCCTCTTCCTGCACTTAATATCAGTCTTTTTTTTTTTTTTTATTACTAGGACTCATGGGTATTTATTTTATAGTTGTGTTTATATTCTGTATTTCTGCTTTTTTTCCCCTAAGGATTCTGTTTGTTGTTTTGGTAACAGGCTCTCTTGAAACTCAGGCTGTCCCTGCACTTGGCTTTAAACCCTTGTTCCTCTGGTTTTACCTCTAGAATGGTGGGATTACCCTTGTGTAGCACATTTGGCTGGTGTTTTTGTTTTTGAGATTTTTTTCCTTAAGGTTCTGAACTGTAAGGTAGGTGTGTTCTAGATTACCCTGTGTATTTCCTACTTTACTTTGAACCAGCTGTTTCTCCAAGGAGCCTGGTTCCTTTTGTTTAAGAATACAACTAGATACCATTATTCCTACGATAGTTTACTTCTAGGCTTTGGCAATGTATGTTAATGTGTGAACATTTCTGTTTATAACTACCTGCAGTTTGAATCTAACCTGAGTATATACTGTTGTCATTAATCCTAAGCCACTGATGTACCTGCTTGCTTCACACTGTTAATATGAGATATCTGTTGGTTACTGTCCTTATTAGGTTACTGGCCTTATTAGGTTAGAGTGTACTTACATAGTAACTTTAGATTCTTGCCTTGTTCTTCCTGAAAACAGCTGTCTCATCAGTAAGACTGGTGTCCTGTACAGCTTCTACATGCTGTTTAAGGACTCCATTCATTTCAGTGTTACCCAGGTCAGCACTGGTTTCCCTCGGCCCCATTGGGGAAGCTTTTTTATACATCTGTCCTCCATTTGAGTTGTGCCACATTGGGTATTTTATCCCGGGCTTTGACCTCTTGCTTGCAGTGGCTTTTAGTCACCATCGTAATTACAGTACATCTTCATCCTAAGTTGTCCTCTATGATTTGTCTCTTCCTCCCCAAACAAGCTTTAACAAACACTGATCTCCATATGTCTATATGATTCACATTTTTAAAAATGTTATATAATTAGGGCCATGTAATATGTAATTTTAAGACTGGCTTCTGGAATTTAGAGTTCATATAGTTTTTTTCTATGTTTTGATAGCTCATTTATTGTTTAGCTATAGCTCAGTTCATTGGTGTGTGTGTGTATGTATAATTTGTTATATATATAATTTATATATATATCATATACATATATATATAATTTGCTGTATGTATATATACACACATGGGTGTATGCATATATGTGTGTATATATATATATATATTACCCATTTATTCACTGTTTACTTCCTGGTAGTTCCTATTACAAATATGGCTGCCCACACCATTCATGTGCAGGTCTTTGAATGCATGTGCATATTTTTTCCAAGTCAGGTAAATTCCAGGGAATGTGTTTTCTTGATTGTGGATACATTTTTAAACCAGGTTTATGTTTTATAGATATTTTCACTCAATGTGTCATTCTCTTAGGCCAGAAGTTTTAATGGATTGTAGCTTACTGATTTTGTCTTTCATTGGTGTTGTATTTAAAATACCATCAAACACTCACCTGTGCTGTTTTTCACATGTTTAACTTCAACATGCTTTATAGCAGTATTGCATTTTACACTTCAGTTTGTGAACACTCCAACTTTGATCTAATATCTGATGTCTGCATGTAGATTTCCCTACATTTCTTTGTTTGGATTGTAGCACTTTGTGGAAAGCCTTGTGTCCTTTCTGCTGTGAGCTGCTTTTGTCCCTTGTCAGAGTCAACGGTGTGTATTTGTGTTGCTCTGTTTCTGAGCTCTCTCTCTCTGTCCCATTGATTTGTATGCTAGTTTTTAAAAATAAAATATGCTAATTTTATTACTGCTTTATTTTATCTCATTTATCTTGAATTACAAAGAATTCAGTTACATCACACCTCCTCTTCTGTGTGGGAGCCTCTACATTTTTGGAATTTACAGGATGAAAGTTCATGGTGTGCTCTGGGAGTTTCTGATAATTATGTAGCTTAGTTCTAGAGGCCTGCTATCACAGGACCAAACACCAAGTAGAAGGTTACTTTGAGCAATATATTAATCTGGCCTCTGGAATTGAAGAAAAAGTGCTGGAGATAGAGTTTAGCCATGTGGGTCATGATTTAATCAGTCTTGATGTTGTAAGTCAATTACAGCAAAACCCCAGAAGTACTCTGTGTGTGCTGTTTTGTATCAGTGTGCCATGGAGATGACATGTACTAGTTTCATTAGGGGAAGGCGTGGTGGCATTGAATTTATGACCATACCAGACCTTGCCTTATGTAGTTCTTTCGTGTGTGTGTGTGTGTGTGTGATGTCATCTTTTTGGCCATAGTTATAGTCATAAGTATATAACTTTCTTGAATTCTGTGAGTTCTATCAAATACTTAATCCCCTACCTAAGTAAGACATTTGAGAACCCTTTAGCCTGTTAGTAGCTCAAGGGTTGTCTCCCTTTACTATTTCTTTATTGTTTCTATTTCCATTTTTAGATCCTGGATAGTTCAATTCCTGTTTGGTTATGTTTTCCTGTAATTCATTAAGGGATTTTTGTTTCCTCTTTATGGGCTTCTACCTGTTTACCTGTGTTTTCCTGTACTTCTTTAAGGCAGTTATTTATGGTTTTTTTTTTTTTTTTTTTTTTTTTTTTTTTACAACACCTTACCTTTTTTCTGGAATTGTATATCACAAAGATAAAATACGTTTCATAGACATAAAAATAGTCTCAGGAAATATGTGAAAACCATATGGGAGGTTTTTTTTTTAATTGCATGTGTGTTGTGTTATTCACAATAAACTTAATGTGTCAATTTTTTAAAAAAACATTTTTTATTGGCTATTTCATTTACATTTCAGATGCCATCCCCTTTCCCCATTTCCCCTCCCTAGAAAACCCCTATCCCATACCCCCTTCTCCTTTTTGCTTTTATACAGTTTTTTTAAATGTTAACCAATGGCTTTATAAATTTGGTAATGCTCAATATCAATTAGAAGTGTAACCTAATACCCAACCTAGATATATCAACTATCTTTGACTGGCGGAGACATGTGAACATCTGCCTCCATGTCTGGCCCCCCTCTCTCTTTCTCTTTCATCACCTAGCTCCTCCTCTCCTTCTCCTCCTCTCCTTACTCCTCCCACCTTAGCTCCTCCTACATATCACCCTTCCTGTTAAAATAAAACTTTTCTCTCAAAATACAGTTAGAGCATAACTATGCCAATTTATGTCAGTAAGGTGTAAGATAGACCTAATACCCAGTCCATCATTTTGTTGATTAAGTAGAACCTCTGTCATCTCTCCTAAATAAAAGACTTAGTTCTGAACCTGGCTTTTTTTTTTTTTTTTCTTTTTTTTCTTTTTTTTTTTCTTGGCTTTAGAATGAATGTCAGCTGAAAACCATCCTCTCAAATCTTTTCTCTCAAAGTAAATAGCAAGGATTGGCTATGAGACTATAAGTTTTCAACTCCATCAGAAATCCAGAATGACTGAGTTAACTGAAATTATGGGAAGCACAAAGCATAGCTTCTAAAACATAGTCAATTTATAGAGACCACTGAACACCTGGACAGTCCCTATACTACAGAATGTTGGAGCATCTGATCTTCAGCCTTCTGGCCCAGGATCATCTGACAGACCTAGTGATGCAGAATTATTAAGGGCTGATTACTCTGTCTTGGCAGATATAATCAGTCGACTATTCTGCAAGTGTGTCCTTTTCTGGACAGTGATTTGTCTGTAGATGGAAAGAGGCAATTCTTGCCTAGTGGCTGACTCACCACAATTGGTATAACTCCAAAGATGCTCAATTTTTTCTTAGAATCCAAGACAGGAAGCTGTCAGGAGCAGACAGGTCTCTAATCAAAATGAACATTAATACAGAAATATTTGTCACGTCAATTCTGTGGATTTCTGATGTTTTGAAAACCAACTATCCATGTAAGGCAGTCTGGACTGTTGTCTGTTATCTCCTCTCAGTTATTTCTAAAGAAAATATAGAAAACACCCTAACAATAAACTCAAAGCCATGAATTTGCTGTAGGCCCTTAACTCACAGGCTAACCATCTCAAATAAGTTAAAAAAGTTAAAAAAGGACTGGGTCTAAGCCTTGTATTCCTAAATGTGTTATATACAGGCACAATGCCTATGAAAGTAACAGTATTCATCTCACTTTTATATTAATAAGAAGCTCGTACCAATGAAAACCTTAAATTTGAAATCAAAGTAAATTTTGTACCATTTAAGAAATTATAACTTCATCTTAATAACAGTTACACATATTTCTACCAGTAGGTTATGCCTATGCAATAAATCCTAGCTAATCTTCCCTGTTCCACCAAAACCACTACTTTTCCCTAGAAAGATAGCCCAATATTAACCACCTCAGTCCTCAAGCCCAGGGAATATGTGCGCCGACTCTTCATTAACTTCTTCAAGCTGATTATGGGTGTTGAGATATTAGAAGAGGGGTTGGGGGAAGAGTAAATTGATAAGCCTCTGACACTGTGTCTTCACTTCGTCCAGTTGGAATTCCAGAACATCAGAGGTTCGAGCAGGTCTGCTCAGCATGCCTGATGAGTAGATACACCAAGGCTATGTATTCTGTAATATACACTTCTCAAAACAAATTTTAGTATCAAGACAATTGTTTGTTTGAATTCTGGAATCTAGTCTTCTGGCGGTCTGCCTTGTCATGTCTAATCCATATAATTCTGGGAGTTTCTATGAGGGTGTGCTCCCACCATCTTCCCATTTTTGCCTTCCTGCTCTCAAATTTCCCAACATCAGGGAATCCAAACTTTTGGGCACCTAGGCCCTCGGCTTCTACTGATGCCTTACCCCATTCTCCCCCTCCAATTACTATGAGGGTATGCTCCCACCATCCTCTCATTCCCGCCTCCCTGCTCTTGCAATTCCCCAACACTAGGGAATCCAAACTTTCAGGTACCAAGGCTGTCCACTTCCACTGATGCCTGGCAAGGCCACCCTCAACTACCTATAGGTGGAGCCATGATCCCCCCCCCCCCCTTTGTATTCTCGGGCTGGAGATTTTAGAATGGCTACTCCAGCTTGTTTCTTAGGACTATTTGCTTGACAAATTGTTTTCCAGCCTTTTACTCTAAGGTAGAGTCTGTCTTTGCACTGAGGTGGGTTTCCTGTATGCAGCAAAATGCTGGGTCCTGTTTATGTATCCAGTCCATTAGCCTATGTCTTTTAATTGGGGAACTGAGTCCATTGATGTTAAGAGATATTAAGGAACAGTGATTGTTGTCTCCTGTTATTTTTGTTATTAGAGGTGAAGTTATCTTTGTGTGACTATCTTCTTTTGGATTTGTTGGAAGAGGGTTACTTTCTTGCTCTTTCCAGGGTATAATTTTCTTCCTTGTATTGGAGCTTTCCTGCTATTATCCTTTGTAATGCTGGGTTTGTGGAAAGATATTGTGTAAATTTGGTTTTGTCGTACAATATCTTGATTTCTCCATCTATGGTAATTGAGAGTTTTGCTGGGTATAGTAGCCTGGGCTGGCATTTGTGTTCTCTTGGGGTCTGTATGACATCTGTCCAGCATCTTCTAGCTTTTATAGTATCTGGTGAGAAGTCTGGTGTAATTCTGATAGATCTGCCTTTATATGTTACTTGGCCTTTCTCCCTTACTGCATTTAATATTCTTTCTTTGTTTTGTGCATTTGGTGTTTTAATTATTATGTGACAGGAGGTATTTCTTTTCTGGTCTAGTCTATTTGGCATTCTATAGGCTTCTTGTATGTTTATGGGCATCTCTTTCTTTAGATTAGGGAAGTTTTCTTCTATAATTGTGTTGAAGATATTTATTGGCCCTTTAATTTGGGAATCTTCACTCTCATCTATACCTATCCTTATATCCTATATCCTTAGGTTTGGTCTCCTCATTGTGTCCTGGATTTCCTGGATATTTTGTGTTAAGAACTTTTTGCATTTTGTATTTTCTTTGACAGTTGTGTTGATATTTTCTATGGTATCTTCTGCACCTGAGATTCTCTCTTCTATCTCTTGTATTCTGTTGGTGATGCTTGTGTCTATGACTCCTGATTTCTTTCCTAGGTTTTCTATCTTCAGGGTAGTCTCCCTTTGTGATTTCTTGATTGTTTCTACTTCCATTTTTATGTCCTGGATGGTTTTGTTCAATTCCTTCACCTGTTTAGTTGTGTTCTCTTGTAATTCTTTAAGGGATTTTTGTGTTTCCTCTTTAAGGGCTTCTACCTGTTTATCTGTGTTCTCCTCAAATTCTTTGAGAGTGTTATTTATGTCTTTCTTAAAGTCCTCTATCATCATCATTAGAAGTGGTTTTAAATCTGAATGTTGCTTTCCTGGTGATATGGGGAATTCAGGACTTTGTAGTGTGGGAGAACTAGGTTCTAATGATGCCAAGTCTCTGGGTTACTGATGCTTATGTTCTTACACTCTCCTTTTGCCATCTGTATCTCCTTAGTGCTATCTGCCCTGTCACTGACTGGAGCCTGTCTTTCCTGTTATCTTGGTTGTATCAGACTTTGTGGGGTGGGCGTAACTACTGCGGTAAGCACTGGGGCTCAGAATCTGCTCAGTGCTCAAGGGCAGACAGGATGCTGCCCAGGTTAGAGCTCTGGGAGCCCGTTTCCTCTGGGTTCTTAGAGATTGGGGGCAGAGCTGCCACCCCAGATCTGCTCAGTGCTCTGGCCCAGACCAGAAGGAATCAGTGCTCCAGGCAGAGAGTGACTTCCTGGGTCCTTGTGGGTCCCAGTTACTCTCTGTTTGGGGTGAATGTTGCTGTCTGCTTACCTAAGATACTGCCCGGGTTAGAGTTTCTCGGAGCCCCGCTTCCTCTGGCTTCTGTGATTGGGGGCAGAGCTGCAGCCCAGGATCTGTTCAGTTCCTGGGCCCAGACCGGAAGCTATTTATGTACTTCTTAAAGTCCTCTGTCATCTCTGCCTACTCTTGACTTCCTCTCTTTACTTGTACTTATAGATCTTCTCTTTTACTATTGTTAAATCATTGCACCTTTGAGTGTCAAGAGGAAGATAAGGTAATTGTATTTGCTGTGGTCTCAGGATTCACAAAGTATTATAGCACTAATCTAAACATTGCTAATTCAAGCCTATGTATATTAATTAAATAACAAGATACAATTTTCAATTTTAATAGTTATAAACTGTATTAAAATAAGAATCATCCCAGGGCCAGTGAGATGACCCATGGTGGTAAAAGTGCTTGCCACCAGGCCTGACAACCTGCATTCAATTGCTCAGAACCCACATTCTAAAAGGAGAGAATTGACTCCCACAAATTGATACTCATCCTGTGGTATATACTAAAACACACACACATGTGCGCGCACACACACACACACACAAACACACACACACTTACACACACACTAAATATTTTTTAAAAAGTTTTAAAAAGCATTCTAAAGAAAGGCAAAAGAAAACAATATATAAAGGAAAAAGACCTTTTGGAAAAAAAATAATTGACTCAATCTCATATGTGTCAGTAATTAATATGTAAATGATCTGAATTCCTTTAGTAGGGGTTAAATTTGACTTAAAAGTGATAATCTAATCATTCATATATCCTTTATAACCCAGTCTTTAAGCATGGGGCAGTAGACTGTGACATATAACAAAAGCTGCAGAGGATGAACATGTAGTTGGCCCAAGTTGGTGAGAATTCTCAGTTACCATCTCTTGTAGCACCTGCATTTTGTTTTGTGGTCTGTCTCTTCTCTCAGGACTCATTTATATACTAGCCTAGCCTTTTTTGTTGATGTTTCCTTCATGTCCTGTAAGTTTGTTTCTCGTTCTTCCTTTCTGTCTATATTCTAGTTCTAGTGTTTTTTTATTTGTTTGTCTTTACATAATTACATAATTACATAATTACATTAAAAGTTAAAATTTAACAGATAACCAAAGATTCACTCTTCAACTCCTAATCAAAAGAAAGCTTAGGTTGGCTGTATAGATTTCAGAGTAAATAAATACCTAGGGATATTGAGCATAGTGGTATATTCCTGTAAATCCCCGCACTTGGAAGGCTGAAGCAGGAGGATAGTTTCAGGCCAATTTGGGAAACATGAGGAGATTATCATAATGGTTACACACGGGCATGACACACACACACACACACACACACACACACACACACACACACACACAGAGAGAGAGAGAGAGAGAGAGAGAGAGAGAGAGAGAGAGAGAAAGAGATGAATAATTAAATCTTGATAAAGACCAACTGATAAGAAGGCAGGACACGAGTGTTAAAGATATATGTATACACATCCAAATGAAACACAACAAATGAAAAGGAGACCAGATGAGATGCTTACAAGAGCCCAACCTGAGGGCAACGATGACGGGTCTGTGCACAATTTTGAGAGCTTTGCATCTCCTGTAAATGTCACGTTCTAGCATCATCCTAGGACTTCCATAACTGTAATGAGGTTTGACAACAAAGAGAGGCCGCCAGGAAGATTGAGTCTCTTCCAACTCTATGAAGATAAAAGGAAAGAGCCAAAGTACACATCCGTTCAAATAGCCAAGTGAACAGGCATCACCCCATAGTCACTGGGCTCCCCTAGAGAAGGCTTAGCTTGGTCCCAGCTTTAGCATGGCCTCCAGGTTATAGGTGGGCCTTCCCATGAGACTTATGAGACAGGTAGGGAAGATCCCATCTTGGCTGGTGTCATTTCTCTCCCTAAATGATAGTCATGCCTGTAGAGCCAAGGTCTATAATGAGGGAGACACATAAATTGGGGGTAGAAATGCCAGCCTTTCATTCTGCTTTTAGTTGCCTTGTGAGCTTAACCTGTTTTAAGCACCTGTTATATGGAGAATATGCTAATTTGACTATGACTGAATGGACCTTCACCATTCTTGCTCAACTTAAAGTTATTTGTTGCTGAATGATGCAAAAGTGTCCTGAGAAATATATTAGGTGATTTTGCTGTTTTGTGGCTATCATAGAATGTATGTAAATAAACTAAGAAGGCTATAATTTCATCAGGTGGTACAATCTTAGGAGACTGCTGTTCTGTTAATATATGCATTCTACCTTAGCTGAAGTGACTCATGCAGTCAGTGTATACATGTTGAACACAATGTTTGGTTAATACAGTAAGATACAAAATAAGTAATTAAAATTTTTATTTTCAGATGACATGCTTTATAGAGCATATCTCTTGGAATCTTTCAATAGTTAGTAATATTTGTAAATTTTCTAAGTACAAGGTGAGTATACAAAATGTTCATTTCTCCTTGTGCATGTAATTCTCACACTTATAAAGAAGACCGTGAGTTCAAGACAAGCTCTATATAGTGAGACCCTGTCTCCAAAACAAAAGAAAGCAAAATAAAACAAAAGTTTCTATAAATTGATGGCTAGTTAGGAACTAGAATTAATAAAAACACAATCTCAAAAGATATTTACGTGTGCATCTAACAGAATGTCTATAGGGTATCTGAGGAGCAGAGTCAGAGAAAGAAAGGGAAGGAGAGTTAAGTAAGAAAGCAGAGTCGAGTGTTGGCAGGTTGGGAGATGCCATGTAGTGGTGACATGATTTCACTCTAACGTGATGTGTACATTTAGTGCAGTACCAGCCAAAACCTTTTGAGAGTAGAGACAGATTCAAAATGTATACATAAGCGAAAACAAACTATATAGTTTGGAAAGGTTGTCCAAAGTTGGAACTTTGAACACTACTCAATTTACAGATCTAGCAGTCAGCACAGTATTGGCTAAAGGAATGGTCGGACAACTCACCAGAACTTGATGATGACACCAGAAAAGATATGTGTCCATATCACCTGTATTCTGCTATTTTCCTCTTGGGTGGGGGGGCAGCATCCAAAATTCAAAATATAGTATAGATGAGTTTTTAAAAATAATTTTAAAAATTAAAACTACTTTATTCTTACAGTACAGATGATGAATAAATCCAAATTTTCATGTGATGATACATCCAAAACAAATGACTATATATGTATCCTAAACGAGGTCATAAATATTTTTACTATTTTTGTTCATAGGATATTCTGAATAATCTTGAATCGTGTGACCTTGAGGATGATGACCTTATGTTGGATGTGGATTTGCCGGAGGATGCACCTCTTGAAAATGGTAAGTGATAATCAGTAATAGGTCTCTAGGTGCATGCATGTGAATGGTTGCATTTTGGCCAGTTTGATAGTTGTTAGGTTAAGGTTTCTTAATCTCAGTGGAGCCTTTAGACTGAGATCAGTCTTTACTGATGTAAGATAGGTTTCCTTGTAAGTTACATGTTTAAAACCTGATTACCTGTGTCTTAAATATAAATCTGCATGATTTAGTAACCTTCTATACCTTTATCTAAAAAAAATGGTGGTGCTGGTGTGTATGTTTGTTTACCCAGTTTTCCCTTACTTTTCTTTACTTTGAATTTCAAAAGAATTATATTTAGAGAAACATTTATATTGTAAAACAGTATAATGTATTTGATAACTATTTTAAGGTCAGTTCTGGGAATGTACTCACCTTCTGAATAAATCATACATTACATTTTGACTCCTCTGTACTGTAGTTGGTTAATCTGCTCTAATCTTTCTGGTGGAGGCGCTTGAGTTTCTTGCTGCCTACCCAAATGCTCTAGATTCTTGAATGAAAGACACATACACGTACACACACACACACACACACACACACACACACACACACACACTCAGCCTTATATTTAATATGCCTAAATCAGCTCAATGATTGGGCCAGTTTCAAACTTCCACGTTGCTACCACCTCTCCTCAGATACTTCTGAATTATTACATACTAAAACCTATATTTTTTGCTACCCCAGACCAAATGGGATCAGGGGCTGGGGCTGGGGCTGTTCTTCCCCGGTTCTTATATGATTGTACTCTCTCTTTTCTACAGCTCTCAATCCTGCATCTTATTCTTTTCCTGGTAATGGTGATTCTCCCCTTCTCCTGCATTCCTTGCCCTGGAACCCAAAAGCCCTGCCTCTGTCACCCTGTCCAGCCATTGTTTGCTGCCAACTTTATTTACCAATCAAAGACAACTGGGGACAGGGACCCTCAGTATCTTACAGACAGACATGCAGGTTCCTGTGTAATTTTGGGAGCTGAATGAACACACATAGCATTAGAACCAATCTGCAATAGTTCCTAATTTCAGTCTTCCTTTCTCTCTGTGTCCCAGTAACCAACATTGTAGAGCTTTAGATGCTTTATGTGCAGAAGGACTCTTCTGTTCTCTTGTCTCCAGTGGTACAGCTTATCTAGGGTTTCTGAGTTAGGAACTAGTAAGAGAGCCAAAGATACCCTTGGGAGGGGAGTTGAACAGTTCTGCTGTTTGGGAAGAATGGCTGAAGAGGTCTGAGGATGTTCTGTCAGTAAACATTTGTATGGTGTCTCAGCTTTCCCCAGGAGCAGGGAGAACAGTACAAAGGATGAATTCCTTTTTGTGTATTTTAGTGTAATTCCTTTTTGTGTATATCCAGTGTGTATATTTCGGAAGCTGAGTATATTTGTTTTAAGTGTGCTTTCTTCTTACTACTACATCAGTCATATTGCTATTGGTTGGACTCCTTTTTTTTTTTTTTTCATTTCCTGAAAAGGTGCCCTGTTATAGTCTGAACATGGCTTTATTTCCCTAATTCATGGATCTTGAATTACCTGGGATTAGCATAGCCTCTGAGATTACTAAGAGGTTCATTATTTTAGGAGTCTGCAGCTACTTTGGGTGGTATTTTTAGGATTCATCACAGAAATAGAACAGGGTAAGCAGAAACTCACATCATACATGCAGCTTAGAATCAGGACACTCATTTTAACCATGTTCTGCTGATGACAGCATGTGTTATGACCTAGCCTGCCCCAAACTGCTCTCAGTGAGAAGTTTGGTAGGCTATGACTGAGCTTGGTTTTATCTGTTCAAGTGAGGTGCTAAAGGCATTGTTATAGGAGTAGAGCCTTTCCTGTGGTCCTTCTGCCACCAGAATGGAGTTCCAGTCCAAAGAAAGAAAAATTATAGCCAACACCAGGAGGAGCAGGAAGCTGAACTGCCAGCCTGAGGGTAGTGCTGGGAGATGATAATGAGCACCCAGGAGATGCAGTTGTTAGGCACTGCTTTCTAAAGCTGTATAGAATGGAATTCCCTAAACAGTACAACAGTTCAGTAGATTGCTGAACCATAGTTGCTGCTGTGAAATCTGAGTTATTGATCCGAGAGATCAAGTGCTACATTTGATAGAAACCATGTATCCTCATGTAGACAAATGAAGAATGTCAGAGAGATTGTAAATATTCGAGGTTTTCATTGCATACTCAGGTGAAGGAGACAGCAACTCCAGTAGTATTGCATATATGGTACAAATGCTTTCCTAGAAGAAAACACAATATTGGCTATTTTGAACTGAAACAATACTAAAGAAAGCAGTATTGAGCTAAAATTAGTTCTTTCTGTAGGTACCCCAAATAAAGTAGTACTTATGTTTACTACTACAGGAGGATGGAAAGTAACTTTTTAAATATTTTTGGCTGTGGAATGAGAATATTGGAAGGACTGGTAGACTAGGGATCTTTTAACACGTTGTTGACTATTGAATTTAGTGGCTATTGGCTTCCATTTCAGGATGTTATACAAGCTTGAGAAGAAGTTGCATTGGTTCTTTGAACCCTCATGTGTTCCAGCTTCACTAGTTCTGCTAGTTTTATTGGCATTTGTGCCCCTAAAAAGACAGGCATGTCAGTGAAACCTTCCATATGGACTTGATGTGGTTATAGGTTACTATGACCTCATTAAGAACAGGTGTTCCTTTACTGAAATGAAAGTTTATTTTGTATGTGTTGTGGGTTGTTTGTGTGTGTGCATGTATGTAAGGGTATGTTTTCCTGTCTGGGTGTGAGCTCAGAGGCCAGAGATTGATAATGCCTGTGTTTCTCTATTGCTTACCTCCCTACTATGTGTGGCCAAGTCTCTTTTCAGAATTTGAAGTCCTCCATTTTGCCTAGACTAGCTGGTCATTGAACTTGAGGATATTCTAGTGTCCACTCACTTTGGGCTGATGGCCAAGTCCTCTTTGTGTATGGGTACGTGAAAGTTCAGAACTCTGGGCCTTTTATTTGCAGAGTAATAATGTTTGTTATTGAGCCTTCACTCTAGACTCTTTTTAAAAGGAGGTTGTCAGGAAGAGAGGGCTTATCTGATGATTGCATTTGTCTACAAGTCTTTTTCTGTGAGTGTGGTATATGTACTAAGCCAGGGGAGGACAGAATGTCTTAGTGTAATGGTTGTTGAACAGTTACAGTCTAGAATTTGGGAACATTCAGTTCTGAGTGTTTTGGTGACTCTTGGATGAGTATGTAACAGTAATGAAGTTTAAGGATGATGCTATAGTTTATGTATATTAGTAGAACATTTGATAACTTACAGGTCGGTAAGTAATAAAACATTTGCATACTTACCGCTCTAAGTGCTGTAATGTGACATTTATGATGGAGATGAGAAAGGGTAGCACTGGGTAATGTGGAAGGACAGAACACAGGTGAAAGGACACCTGAGTCGTGAAGGAGGAGACAAAGTCAAGTGTTGTTCTAACTTTAACCCTGTCACAGCTTTTCCTTAACTTGTCTTGGATAAGTGCAGAAAAAAAATATAATAGTGAAAGCGAACAAGCCCAAGGTGGAGCCCCATGGACTCAGAATGGCTATCCTAACTAAGCAGACACTCATTAAGATGCATGGGGTTTGGGACTGGGCAAGTGTTTATTTGAGTGACCACTTTTGATCTAGCTGTGCTATGTTTTTATTTGAGAGTTCTTTACAATAAGGTAATAGTTTAGTAAAAGTAAAGCAAACATGTACAAGGCGCCTGTTGTTCTTTTGAGAAAGTTAATGTTGAAGTGTAAAGGTAAAGAGGCAGCCACGTGCTCTGCTTCCTCTAAGAAGGCTTGTATCAATTGCCCAGGTTTTTTTCTCTTTCTATCTTGTTAGTGGCTCTTGTTTTTCTAATGTCTTTGTAAAATAAAAGATGTTCAGAGATCCCATTGCTTATCCTCGGTGTGACTGAGGTAGACAATCTTTCATCTCGTAGGATATTATTTTATTTTGAGCCTCAATCTGTGTATTTTGGACTCATCCCAGATTCTTCAAACTTTGGTACTTAGGTGGTTTTCTCTAATTTTTTTAATGGAAGTTTTTCATAGACAGTAAGGAAAATGGGGTAGTATTTGTTTTAGAATCCTATGAATACGTTCTGAGGGTGCTCATCTGTTTCTGATGCCTATAATGAATTTAGCTATCACCCTGCCCCTATGTTTTCCTTGAAGGTCTGAATCAGAGTTCAATCTATGTTTACAGGAAAGACTTAATCAGAAAACCTTTTTTTATACTGTTTGTCTTCTGTGCTCCATTATAGGTTTTTGTTTATTTGATTTTTTTTTTTTTTTTTTTTTTTTTTTTTTTTTTTTTTTGAGATAGGGTCTAACTGTGTAGCATTGCTTGGCCTACAACTATGTGTAGACCAGGCTGACTTTGATGTCACAGAGATTCTCTTGACTCTGCCTCCTGAGTACTGGGATTAAAGGTGTGCACCGCCATGCCTGACTCCCATCATAGGTTCATAAAACTACTATCACATTCATTACACTGTTTTGCATTTTTGTTTTTTGTATGTAGTGTCATTTAATTATGAACTAGTTGATACAGACCTGCCAACACTATATTATGATTCCTAAGAGCTATTCCAGATTTCTCTGGGGATTTTTCCCCATGCCATTTAGACCTTTTAGCCATGCTTCGAAGCAGAGAGGACCAGACTGTACAGTTTTCCCTGTTCTGAAAGCAGTTAGCTTCACCACATACTGTACTTAAGAGACTTTTGTCTAGTTTAAAAGGAATGGTAACAGGTCAGAGGGAGAGGTGCTTTAGAGGGAAATCCAAGAGGCATGGAATTGTGGGCGAGGAATCATGAAACATTTAGGCTTGAGTTGTGACTTGGAAGGAAGAATTGTACTTAGTGAGAGATTGTTTTAATTTTGCAAGCTGTTCTTTTTTTTTTTTAACCTTGACCTGAATTAGTATACCAAGGAATTTCATAAGGAAACAGTTTTGC